>NC_091625.1:39391787-39694817 GCF_027580195.1 Bos mutus
TTTATAGCTAATGTAGATGCAGTCCTACATCTTAAATGGACACACTTTAATTGTGTGTACACATTTACCCACTTTAGATTCCTAATTGAAAGTAACTTCATTTCCTTTTTTCTAATGCAATGACTTCTTTCTTCAAGTATTTTATTTTTATATAAAATGTCTTTAAAAACAAAACACTGTGCATCAGTGTTTATGCTGTTGATTGTTCCATAAGCCTTCTCAAGCCCCTATTAGGGAATCCAAAACCAGGTTAAGAAGGCTGAATAATCTTCAGAGAAGATGTCTCTAAACTACTGTATGCTGATCTCCTCCAACAGAAGACACAGGCTATCTTGGAATATCTTGGAATCAGAAGATGAATTTCTGTCACTTTACCATCAGTGTGACCTTGGCCCAGTCACTTGCCTATCTGCAGGTCAATGTTTGAGACTTAAACACAATTCCTCAGGGTCTAACCCAATCCACCCACCCCACACTCCATTTTTCCATCATGACAGCACTACCTTAGTCATACCGAAGTTCATCTCAGATATGTTTTAGTATCACTAAAGAGGTTTGGGGAAACCCATTCTTTAGCAGCAATGTCTTTGCAAATATTTTGGAATGAGAATTGTGGATTTGATACTTAATCAGCTTCTTTCGCAGAGGATAACATTGTCCAACTCTACCCCAAATTGTAGGAGTGTGTCCTCTTGGTGGCCTCTGGTTCTGCATGCTTTGTCCATCTACACCAAGTGTCCCCAAAGCATGACTGCCCAACACAGATCTGTTGACTTCAGCATCCCGCCATTCACACCCTGGTGATGTTGAAGCATACTAAAAATGAAATTTACTGTCATGAGAAGGAAAAACATATTGATAATTTAAATTTGGTAACAGTAGTTCTTCTCCCTGTGGTACAATGGAATTTAAGAAGGTTTCTGAGGAAGGAGATTTGAAATCCAGCCCTGACCTCCACCCTTCACAAACTGCCAACCCATGGTCCCAAGACTGTTGAGATGAAGTGGGAAAATGACCAGGAGCTGTCTGTGACCTGTGCCTCCCTGTGAAGGGGCTGTGGCATTCTTGTTGCTGAAAGAATGTCCTTAGTTGTAAATGTTTCTTGAAATTTTGTATTCTTGGAATTATACGATATTTCTTCTAGAGAAGGGATCTTATTCTTTTGTTTAACTGTCTGCTTAAAGCAAGACTCTCTTCTGAAGCATCATAGCAGAAACAAAGAGTATACGGCCTGTGAGACACTGTGTCCACATATAGAAAAGCCCACATGATGTCATGGAGTCCGCTGTGTAACAACGGGGCTCACGGTCACACCTCAGCCCCTCCTCTCACTCTCAGTGGCTGTGCTCAGCATGGGCTCAGTACAAAGACTGGCTGCTTGGGTTGAGGGTGTAGGATGGTGTCATGGAAACTGGTCCTCCGAAATCACCATGGAGGTAAATCCCTATGGAGTGCCTTCTGCAGACACAGGGAAACCTAAAACACCAGGCAGAAGGAACCGCAGGAATCATGATATTTTCTAACCGTAATCCATAGTTAGAAACACATTCGATGTCATAACCCAATACATACACTCAAGACACACACACACACACATTGGAACAAAAATTTAACAAAGCAGTTTCTTACAATAGTAAGTACAGCCCTTCATTCTGATCTATTTTGTTTCATTGAAATAATCTACTGACAATCTACTGACAAAAACTCTAAACTGATTTTACAACCCACTAATGACTTTTGATTTGAGGTTTGAAAAACACTGATCCTGTCCAATGCTCCCATCTTACAAATGAAGAAATCTGAGTCTCAGAAAAAGGAAATGACTGACTATTCCAGAAAGACATACGTTTCCAACATGACAGTGACAAGGCACCAGGTCTCCTGATCGTGGTCTTCCCTCAGAACCTCCTATTACTGCTCCTGGCTTCATGGATAGAGATATAATGTCGCCTAACTCTATTTTAGAAACAAGAAAATAGTCCTCTATCAGACAAGGGATGAAGGGTCCTCCTTTCCCTCCCATCTGCCCTGGATGTCCCCCAGTGTTTTGGCTGCAGCAGGGGCCCCTGCAAGCTCTTTTCCCAAAGACCTAACACACCAGTGGCCCAGAAGAGAGATCCTTCCAAGGTCTCTGTGTCCCTCTAGTCTTATGCTTGTGGGGACTTTTTCTTTGAATTAGTTAGCTAACACCTGGAAAGAGTCATCTGAGAGCCTGTCCTTAGAAAGTTAAAATAAAGGATAGTTCCTTTCCTTGGGAAAAGATGGAATGTGGGGAGAATCCTTCAGAGAACCGGTCCGTAACTAACTCTGATTGATCAAAAGTTGTTTGGGGCAATTTGGCACTGTTTATGGAGAATCCATACCCCAAAGCACTTAGAGAAGAAAGACTGCACTGATTTGCCCTTGAGCAATAGCTTCCTCTGCCCTCTTGCCTTAAAGCCATTCTGTCTTCTTCTCTACTCCCCTTTGCCTAACCTGCCAGAGCCGCCTTTAAAGGGGATATATTTTTCAACCAGTAATTCCTGATAAGATGCACACTATCTTGTCCCTGTGTGTGTTAGTTGCTCAGTTGTGTCCGACTCTTTGCAACCCCATGGACTATAGACCACCAGGCTCCTCTGTCCATGGGATTTCCCAGGCAAGAATACTGGAGTGGGTTGCCATTTCCTTCTCCAGGGGGAAATCTCCCTGACCCAGGGATCAAACCCAGGTCTCCCACATTGCAGGCAGATTCTTTACCATGTGAGCCACCAGGGAAGCCTGAACACTATCTTAAATATGACTATTTAAAGGAATCAAGAAAACAGAAACAAAATCCAGAGCCTCTTTCTGTTATATTGGATTTTCCATAGGCAATACTTTTGAACATGAGGAACAAGACTGTGGAGATATAAAGAGGGAGGAGATGGTTAAAGACAGACACATTGACTACTGGTCATGAAAGCTTTTTTTTTGGCCAAGCCCCATGGCATGTGGAATCTTCCCCAAGCAGGATCAAACCCCTGTAGTGGAAGGGTAAAGTCTTAACCACTGGACCACCAGGGAAGTCCATGAAAAGTTTATGATTGGGAGGTTTTTACTTATCTTTTCCTAGCAAAAGATTGTGCAAACTCTTTTTGATGTGGTTTTGTGTTTGTTTTTTTTTCCCCCCTAGAGTTTCAAAACACTTCTCTTAGTTCTTTCTTCTCCCCAACCATCATCCCAGCCCATCTCCATCCCACTTTCAAACAATAATAACAAGATACAGTTTGAGATAAGAAGTCAGCGACAGAAAGCAAACTGCAGACTTGGCAGATCAGAGCTGGAGACCAGTTAATGCTGTAGAAAGTACTGTCTCTTGCTGCACAGAACCAATGCAGCTCCTGCCTGGCTCTCCGTAGGTGTTTCGTACATGCTGATAGAACAACTAATTAACACATACTGTATGAGAAAAACATCTATTTCTGCTTTATTGACTATACCAAAGCCTTTGACTGTGTGGATCACAATAAACTGTGGAAAATTCTGAAAGAGATGGGAATACCAGACCACCTGACCTGCCTCTTGAGAAATCTGTATGCAGGTCAGGAAGCAACAGCTAGAACTGGACATGGAACAACAGATTGGTTCCAGATAGGAAAAGGAATACGTCAAGGCTGTATATTGTCACCCTGCTTATTTAACTTCTATGCAGAGTACATAATGAGAAACGCTGGACTGGAAGAAGCACAAGCTGGAATCAAGATTGCTGGGAGAAATATCAATAATCTCAGATATGCAGATGACACCACCCTTATGGCAGAAAGTGAAGAGGAACTAAAAAGCCTCTTGATGAAAGTGAAAGTGGAGAGTGAAAAAGTTGGCTTAAAGCTCAACATTCAGAAAACGAAGATCATGGCATCCGGTCCCATCACTTCTTGGGAAATAGATGGGGAAACAGTGGAAACAGTGTCAGACTTTATTTTGGGGGGTTCTAAAATCACTGCAGATGGTGACTGCAGCCATGAAATTAAAAGATGTTTACTCCTTGGAAGGAAAGTTATGACCAACCTTGATAGCATATTGAAAAGCAGAGACATTACTTTGCCAACAAATGTTCGTCTAGTCAAGGCTATGGTTTTTCCTGTGGTCATGTATGGATGTGAGAGTTGGACTGTGAAGAAGGCTGAGCGCCGAAGGATTGATGCTTTTGAACTGTGGTGTTGGAGAAGACTCTTGAGAGCCCCTGGACTGCAAGGAGATCCAACCAGTCCATTCTGAAGGAGATCAGTCCTGGGATTTCTTTGGAAGGAGTGATGCCAAAGCTGAAACTCCAGTACTTTGGTCACCTCATGCGAAGAGTTGACTCATTAGAAAAGACTCTGATGCTGCGAGGGATTGGGGGCAGGAGGAGAAGGGGATGACAGAGGATGAGATGGCTGGATGGCATCACTGACTCGATGGACGTGAGTCTGAGTGAACTCCGGGGGCTGGTGATGGACAGGGAGGCCTGGCGTGCTGCGATTCATGGGGTCGCAAAGAGTTGGACACGACTGAGCCACTCGACTGAACTGAACTGTATGAGAACAAGCAGAAGGTCTAAGGAAGATCAGCTCGGAAACTGGATTCCAGACTCCAGGAATGCAGTCAGGAGACCAGGAAGTACAATCAGCAGAGAAGACTGAGCTAGACTCGAAATTTATAGTCACAAGTCAGAATCAAGAATGGCAAAGAGCAGGCTTCCCTGTTAACATAAAATGAATTTCTCCCATTATATGGCAAGTGTACTTATTTGACCAATGACAATGGATTGGCTCAGCCTAAGCTGGGGAATAGTTCAAAGAACTAGAGATATTGACTACAGAGAAGAGGAAAACCCAGAGGAAATAAGAAAATTATCTTCAAATATTGAAGAACTGTCATATTGTACCATGTGACTTAAGGGATAGAATTAAGCCCATGAGTTAGAAAAGATTCTAGCTTAAGAGAAGGAAAAACTTCTCCCTCAGAGCTATCCAGAGGCGGAATGGACTGACTCATTAAAGAATGAGCTGTCCATCTGGTGGGTGTTCAAACAAAGGCTGAGCACATGCCTTAAACACAGACATTAAAAAGCAAAAGAAAGAGGAAGAAAGGAGGATTCTTATTGGGAAAGAAAGGAGGTTATTTGTCAAATATATCAGGAAGGAGATATGAATTCAAATATGAATGAGCTGTTAGACATGATGATCTTTGAAACCCCTTGAAATTTGAAGAATCTCTAACTCCTCGGATTGGTTTTCAGCCACTGGGTGAGAAATTCAGAAGAGTATGGGGAATAGGGAAAGTGTACTATTTTGAGCAAGATCAGGTGGGAACTCATGAAGTGACATGGTGAGAGACTGCTCCAGGGAAAAAATGAGGAAGCAAGTGGATGATTAAGCAATTTAACTGGAATTTAATGGAGCAGAGGCACAGGGGAAAAAGGTGCAGGAGGAAAGGGGAATCTTAAGAAAAAGAAAGTCAAAGAGAAGAAAGAATTGGTTTGGGGAGAAAAAATGATATATACATGGGAGCTTTGTGATAAAAGGTACAAATAGAAGCCTCAATTTTTATTCTCCCTAACTCAACGAATGACCTAATAAGCACTTTTTAAGACAAGTCTGCTTAAATAGGAGTAGAAAAATGGAAATTGGGTATGTAACTAGGAGCTTGATAAAAGGAGAGACAAAAACAGATGAATGTGATGAATACAAAACATTACAAAGTTTTTTTAATTAATTTATTTTTTAATTGAAGGATAATTGCTTTACAGAATTTTGTTTTCTGTCAAACCTCAACATGAATCAGCCATAGGTATACATATATCCCCTCCCTTTTGAACCTTCCTCCCCATCCCTTCCATCCTTTATTACAAAACTTTTGAAAGAGCAAAGCAGGAACTATTTGACCACCCACAGAGCAAAAAGTGTTTCTTCTTTTATCACCTATTCAACCTCCACCCTTCAATAGTCTAACAAAAATAACAGAACTATTTTGAAATAAAGATTGTATTATTCTCCTCTTAGCTGCTTTAACAAGTTACCACAAATTTACTGATCTAAAACAACACAGTAGTTCTCATACAATTTTGGAGGTTGAAGGTCTGAAAGGAGTCTTCTGGGCTAAAAGCAAGATGATGTCAGAACTGATTCCTTCTGGAGGCTCCAAGGGAAAATGCGTTCTCTGTCTCTTTCAGCTTCTAGAAACTGCTGGCATTCCTTGGGTCACAGCTACTGCTGCTAAGTTGCTTCAGTCGTGCCGACTCTGTGCGACCCCATAGACGGCAGCCCACCAGGCTCCCCCATCCCTGGGATTCTCCAGGCAAGATCACTGGAGTGGGTTGCCATGGCCTTCTCCAATGCATGAAAGTGAAAAGGGAAAGGGAAGTTGCTCAGTCGTGTTCGTGTTCGAACACTTCATCACTTCATCACTTCAATTTTTGGCTTGTATAATCATCTCTCCTTTTCTGGAGAAATACAAAACATTACAGATTCCTCTCATAAGGACCCTTGTGATTATTTTGGGCCCATTCAGGTAACCCAGGATAATCTCACATTTTCAAAGTCCGTTGTACTATTTATGATAACGTATTCATGAGGACTTCTCTGGGAATCCATTGTCTACCATAAGGATGGTAAGCATCTGGTTTTCACAGTTAGAAACGTCATGTGAGCTTCTGAAACTGAGACCCCTGATCCGGCATTTTTAGGGCATGTTATTATTAGGGAGCCTGGTGGTAGAAAAAGCAATAATTAGGATTCCAGAAGACTGGGTCCTAGTTCTATCACTGCCATTAGCTTAGTTGTATGACCTTGAACAAGTCACTACCTCGTCTCTGGAATTCTCCTTGTCTATGAAATAAACTCTATCATTCTCCAGTGGGAAATTGCTGAACCAATGTCCTTGGCCCATTCTTTCTTCCTTGTGATAAAGGGCATACATCTTCCCTAAAAGTTAATAGTTCATTCACTGTTGCTAGGAAGCAAACCTTTCTCTTAGTAGCCGAGTGGTAAGGTTTCCAGACTAACTCTGGGGCACTTTGCGAAGCATGTCATGTCACCTAGTCTTTGTGATAGTATCAGTCTACACCTTGTGCATGTCAGTCGAGTCTCTTAAGAAAACAATGTTCTGAAGTTTGTTAAGATAAGACCTCTGAACTCATGCGAATACAACATCCTGGGCTTGTGCTCTCACATAATATCTAAAACTATGACCTAAATACATATATTCATTTATTCAACGAACATTCATGGAGAACCTACCAGGTGTAAAGCACTGTACTAGGCTGATTCCTAGCCAACTCAGTTCTTGAGTATAATAAAGACTATTCTACCTAATAGATTAAGTGGAACACTTGAACATTACCAGTCAGCAAACCATTCAATAATGTCTGTGAGAACTAAACACAGGAAATAAGAACTCAAGTGCTCTGACCTGAAGTAATACCATATAAATATAATACATATGAACATGCCTTAAGATCAGGTTGCTTTTTTTTTTTGAGTTTTCATTTTCCTTTGTATTTATAATTTCTAAAAGAAGTGTCAGCCTCTACCCCTCTGCCTTTCCAGCTGCTGCTTTTTCTAGTAAAGCAATATAAAAGTAGAAATTTTTATCTTAGGTTCTGAGTATGTTTTCTGTTATAAATAGTATAATCTTACTTTTAATTTTAAAAGTATATGTGTGATTTTCCCTCATAAGATGGGATTTTGTGTTTTTTCTCTTTTTCGAGTATCTACATTTTCTAAATTTTCAATAATAAGCATTTATTTATCATATAAGGAAATATGTCAAACTGTTTTGATGCAAAATAAATAGATCCTGGCCACTTGTGATACATTGACCTTCAATGTAATTTTTCTGTTGGAAAACTTGGAGGTATATTATTTGGTGTTCACAGTGGTAGTACATGTCTGTACAATTTGATAGCTTTGAGTAATAATTACAGTCACAAAGCATTTATGAGATTGTAAGATTAAGTTTTGACTTCTCTCCAGCTCAATCTGGAACTTGGGGAATTGTTAAACTTCTCTGTACTGTGGTTTCTGGCCACATTTCACTCTGGGATTTTTTTTTCCCTGACCTGGCACAAATTAAGAGGCATATGAGCTTTGATGGTCAAATAGCCTTTGAAAACTTTCTATTTATTGCATTTATATCTACTAATGGTCACTTTATGATATGTAAAAAAATTGAGGGACTTAATTTGGGGCAATTATTGTAAATCTCTTGAAACTAGCAAGTTACAAAACCTGACAAACTAATTGATTCCCAAATTAGATACTAAATCCTCGCTGCAGCTTCCTGAAGGTCAACCAGGAAAGACAGAACTAACGTAAGCACCCGCGTAAGGTTATAATTTAACCAGTGGTTCCCATTTGAGATGACTGCATTCTTACACAGAAAAGGAAATGTTTGTTCAACAGTTTTATCTGTTTTCTTTCATGGGATTTGAAGGAATTTACAATGTATTATTTTAACTTCAGCTACTTTCTTGAACAAACTTGAGGATAAGCCCAATTCACAAAGCATATCAAAGGTAGTAGTTTGAGGATAGGGTTGTACTCCTTTACTCAATCCCAAAGAGATCACGTCACTCGAAATCACATGGTTATAAGAAAAGGACACTTGAGAACAAGAAGTTCCCAGTATCTGGAATAATCAAGAGGCCCTATTTGACTGAAACACACAGATCTCCTCTTTAGTTTTCAGCCCCGACAGTCTCCTGTTCCCACTTGTTGTTCAGCCCCCCTCCTTATTTTTTCATTCCACAGCCGTTTTTGAGCACCTGCCCATGCCAGTCACTGTATTAAATGTTGGAAGAATAACCAACACATTGCTGTGGGGGCCATTCACAAGCCCCTTTTACCATCATTGTATCATTTGGCCACTTAATGTGAGCTATTCACAATGTGTGCCGAGACTCAGTCATCTTACATCATCTCAGACTTAGTTTGGTGCCTGCTCAGTACACCTAATGTTTGTTTAATGGATGCATAAATGTACACAAGGATGAGGAGTGAATATATAAAACCTTATAATCCTGGTTTATGCATTTTTTTCATTGGCTATCAAGCATTCATTCACTTCTCTCCTTAACTCTTTTTTCCCTTGGAAACGTTTTCTGATCCTTCTCATTCCCTTCTCCCTTGTACAGCATCTCCTAATGGTGCTCAGAAGCAACACCTCAACTCCCCAGAAATCCTTCAACCTTCTGTCCCTTGGCTGGGATCTTTGTTATCCTAACAAGCCCTGGGTGAGAGGACCCTGTGGGTCAGTCCCACTCTGGCCTCTTTTTGAAACAGATCACCTCTTCTTGTGTGGGGGATGCTGCACCATGTGACTTGCGAGACCTTAGTTCTCTGACCAGGGATTAAACCCAGGCCCTGGCAGTGAAAGTTCTGAGTCCTAACCACTGGACTGTTAGGGGAGTTCCCAGAACCAACCAACTCTTTATGAAGGTTTGGCAATTGGACTAAGACCCAAATTTTGTATTCTTATTACTGTTGTAGAATAATTTTAGTTGGGATAAAAATCTGTATAGATTTTCCTTGTTAGATTAGAAATCAAGATAGTAACATGTAAGAAATTTAGAAAACTGTGGTGGAAACCATAAGCTAAGCTCATGTACATTTAGCACTCAGGGTGAGGGCAACAGGCAAAATCAGGAAATAGATGGTGTTTAGAGATAGCTAAAAATATTTTAAGCAGTTAGCTACTAGCCTCACAAACAGAAGGGGGTGTGTATGTGTGTTTAAGTACCTTTTATATCCACCTTACCTGCCTCCTGAGAAACCTGTATGCAGGTCAAGAAACAATGGTTAAAAATGGACATGTAACAAGGGACTGGTTCCAAATTGGGAAAGGAGTATGTCAAGGCTGTATATTGTCACTCAAGTTTATTTAACTTACATGCAGAGTACATCATGTGAAATGCCGGGCTGGATGAAGCACAAGCTGGAGTCAAGATTGCTGGGAGAAATATCTATAATCTCAGATATGCAGATGATACCACCTTTATGGCAAAATTCAAAGAGGAACTAAAAAGTCTCTTGATGAAGATGAAAGAGGAGAGTGAAAAAGTTGGCCTAAAATCCAACATTCGAAAAATGAAGATCATGGCATCTGGTCCCATCACTTTATGGGAAATAGATGGGGAAACAATGGAAACAGTGAAAGACTTTATTTTCTTGGGCTCCAAAATCATTCCAGATGGTGACTGCAGTCATGAAATTAAAAGACGCTTGCTCCTCAGAAGAAAAGCTATGTCAAACCTAGACAGCATATTAAAAAGCAGAGACATTACTTTGCCTGCAAAGGTCCATGGAGGTCTTTATTCCCCCTTTTACTTATGTGCTTAATCATTTATTTATATCAATATAGATCATGGATATTTATATTTTGTGCTATAACCCATACCTTTGTGTGTGTGTGTGTGTGTATGTGCTTTCTTTGCTCAATAAAATGTTATAACTTTCAAAGTCAACAGAGGTGAATTTCAAAACTTTTAGTAGTTATGTAGTACAGATGCATGTTTTTGCTTCCACTTTTTATTTCCAATAGTGCTGGAATAACAGCCTTGTACATTCATTTTTGTGCACTTGTGTGACTATTCTTTTGTTTACCATTCTAATCCCATCCTTAAGACATGTTATGCTTGATTTTTGTTCCCTGCTCCTCAAGCATACCCTGCTTCCCCTTAGCTTCTGCTATCTTCTCTACCTAGAACACTCTTCCTCTGTCTTTGCTCAGAAAGACAAAGACACAACAGGGCAATCAGGGAAGGAGATGCACTTTAATTGCTCCCCCAGCCAAGAGACCGGAGAGGGAGAGGGTGTGAGGTGAGATCCCAGAAGCAGGAAGAAGAGAGAGAAGGGCCCAAAGTCAGAGGAGGCAGTGGGGTTTATCCTAAGGATGAAGGAGAGCCATAAGAGCAGTGCAATGGCAGGCATGCCACATACCAGGACTGGAACAAAGCTAAGGTGAAACAGCCATCTCAAGAGGCACTGGAGTTACTAGCCACCCCCTTTGCCTCATTTATCTAGACACTACTGTAGAGGATTAGCTTTGTCATCTCATGTTTTGTTATTAATACTTTACTAGCCACTTTCCTGCAGAAGGCAATGGCACCCCACTCCAGTACTCTTGCCTGGAAAATCCCATGGACAGAGGAGCCTGGTAGGCTGCAGTCCACAGGGTCGCTAAGAGTCAGGCACGACTGAGGGACTTCACTTTCACTTTTCATTTTAATACATTGGAGAAGGACGTGGCAACCCACTCCAGTATTCTTAGCCTGGAGAATCCCAGGGATGGGGAGCCTGGTGGACTGCCGTCTATGGGGTCGCATAGAGTCGGACAAGACTGAAGCAACTTAGCAGCAGCAGCAGCAGCAGCCACTTTCCTGTTGGTAAAGATTGTGCCAGGTTTTCCCTAAATTACCACATTAAATCATGGTGAAAACTGAACCATCTGCAAGACTTCAAAGGCCTGCCTCCCTCAGTTCATCTACAGGATTGTGTCTTGTTGAGCTGACACTCCCATAATGGGTCAGGAAGAGGGTCAGGTTGAGGGTCTTCCACAATAGATTCCACCACGAGGCAAACAAATGTGCCTGTAGATTTCGGTCAGGAGGAACCACGTATTCCTTCTCTCAGCATGTATTTACGGGCATTAGAGATGTGAAAACTAGTAGAATGCAGTCCCAGTCCTTGTGCTTAGTCACACGGGAGGGGATCTAATATATCAGATTCCAGTTCATATCTGCTGCCCCCTATTTAATCCCTCATCTCCATCCACAACCTTTATGCATTTCTATGATAAGAGAATGGAAGAGAGAGCTGGGACACAGGGAAGGGGGAGAATTGCTCACGCCTCGTAAACACACCCCAGCACCATTGTGCATGAAATCAGGTGCAAATTGACATCCAGGTTGACCTATGGAGATGAGACGGCAGGCCGGGACAGTGGCTACAAGCATGGGCTCTGGCATCACCCCGGCCAGGGTTTCCACTGGCCCACAGTGTGACTCCAGGCAAAGTACTCACCCTCTTTTAAGTCTTAATGTCTCATCTTAAAATGGGGGAAAATAGTACCTTCCTTACTGGACTGCTGTAAAGCAGTGGTATGTAAAGCATCTGTCTCGAAGCCTGACTACAATGTTTAATAATTGGTGGCTTTTCTCACCCCAGAGAATAAGAGAGGAGACCTGGATGTGGAGGCAGGAAGAGGTGGTTACCCTGGAGGTGTGGGAAAGGGAGTGGGCTGGCAAAGAGTGGGCCAGCCACGATGCGCATGAACTGAAAATTCAGGCTTCCTCTGCCATCCTGTGCACATGTAAAGCCTCA
This sequence comes from Bos mutus, assembly GCF_027580195.1. Taxonomy (NCBI): domain Eukaryota; kingdom Metazoa; phylum Chordata; class Mammalia; order Artiodactyla; family Bovidae; genus Bos; species Bos mutus. The sequence goes on from NC_091625.1 coordinate 39,404,111, forward strand.
GGTCAGAAGGGAGGTAAGCAGGGCATTGGCACCAGGGAGAAGCCACCCTTCCTGTCCCGTCCCACCTCTTCCTGCCCACACTACCACTAGCTGCTGCTCACTGAAGGCGGTGGCGGCACAGCTTCCACAGGGAGGAGACCCTGGGAGACGGATCTGTTCACTTGTCCTGTTAAGTTGCTCTCTTGTCTCCTTCAGCAGTTGTGGCCCACTTCATTCAACCAGTCGCACCGAGGAAAACAGACACCTTAAGTGGGCCAGAGGAACAGTGTGGCCCAGAACCTGCTGACTTTGCAGTCTTTATGTGCACCACAGTTATCAAATGTCTGCAAGTGTTCATTTGGAAGATACAACGACACCTAACAGGACATGTAAGAAAGAGCATTGGTGATTAGAGAAAGGGGCGGCAGAGAGAAGTGACCACATCCCATGGGTAGGCTGCGTGGAGCAAGTGACTTCTGAGTCAATGGAAAGGGAAGGTGTGTTTACCACAGGGTCTGTTTTGTCAAGCAGCTCTTACTGAGAGAGACTGAGAATTAGCCAGAAGAAAACAGGGTCAGAGATAGGTGTGTTTTAACACCAGAGTGACTTGGGCATGGGTATGGACTAAGAGACAGAGCAGAAGTGGTTGAACTAGTAAGTTCTCCTGGGCACTGTGGGGGAGCTGGGTGGGACTCAGCAGAGGAGCAGCGCGCCCGAGATGGGGAGAGGAGGTGAGGTCAGCTGTAAATGTAGCTAAAATGGAGGGGGAGCAGGTTTTTCATACTTTTGAAGGTTCTTGGCTTAATTTTCTCAGTGAAGCAGGGAGTCAACTCCTGAGACTGAATGAAGGAGGGTCCGTTGGCTGGGGCCTGGAGAGAGAGGTGAAGCTATGCAAGAATCCCTGAAGACTGTTGCCTGGGATGGAGGACCCAGCTGCTGCGTTGGAAGCAGAGGTTTTGTTAGGGTTCTAGACCTCAGGGGTGTGAAGTTTCTTTTAGCAAATGACAGTCTCTGCATCCCATAGAGAGAGGCAGACCATACAGTAAGATGGTAAGGGGTGGTAAGTTTCAGGTCATCCACTGTGTGTCAAGGCTGGACGGGAAAGTTGGAGGACATCAGAAGACTGGCACACTCAGACAAAGCCAGGAGCCAGTGCGACTGGAGGGCCCCCTGAGGGGAAAGAAGAAATAATGGGAGGGGAAGGACTGTGCTGAAAACAGGAGTCGGAGGAACTCTGTGCTGGTTTGAATAGTGTCCTCCAAAAGTCCATGCCCACCCAGAACTTCAGAATGCCACCTAACTTGGACATGAGGGTCTTTGCAGACATAATTAGTCAAGATGAAGTCGTAACGCATTAGGATGGATCCTAAATTCAACAACTGGTGTCTTCATAAGAAAACAGAGTCACGGTAATACACACAGAGAGAGGAGAAAGTCTTATAAAGACAGAGGCAGAGACTGAAGTGACGCGGGTCTAGGACTCAAGGAATGGCAAGGATCGTCAGCAGCTACCAGAATCGAGGAGAGACATGAAACAGATTCTCCTTCAGGGCCTCTGGAAGGAACCCATCTGCCACACCTTGATTTTGGACTTACTTATTCTCCAGAACTATGAGAGAATAAAAATTTTTGTTGTGATATTTGTCACGGTAGCCCTAGGAAAAGACTACAAAGAGGAAGACGGTCATGGCTATAGAGTTGGGGTTCACGGTGGCGACATCCCCTCTCCCACTTCTGTGCTTTGCCATGACAGTGAGGAGAAAAAGGGCTGGCAGACATTAGAGAGAGCCAGTGAGGTGGACTCGGTGGGACCCGGGAACTCATTAGGTGATGGCTGGGGAGGGGAAGGAGACATGGACAAAAGGGGCAAAGAGGACTTGAAGGTGTCACAGCCAGTAAATGAGTGACCACCGACCTCCGTGTCCTGTGACTGGAACAGCCCTTCTCCCCTGGAAGGAGAGCATGTGATCTGAGAAGATTCAGGAGGCTGGGTGGAGGCTTAGGAAAGAAGTGGAGAAGGGGCCATGCTGCCAGGTGACGAGTGAGTTTGTGGCGAGGAAGTGGAGATAATCAGAAGAGAGGACGTCATCCACAGCTGAGGAATGAACGAGAGGAAGGTCAGGTAGAAAAGCTGTGCTCTTTGGACATCAGTGTGGTTTGTCTACTAAAGGGTTACCTTGGACTCAAGAAAAATGACAGTATCACTGTCATTTTTTTCTCTCCCACCCCATATATGTATATTACATAAATATTAAATTGAACCATGTCTCTGCATCATAATCCTGGCTATTCTAACCTCCTACCTGAGTTGGTCACAGTGAAACAGAATTGGAAGAAAGCTCAAAGGAAAGAGCACATGGCTGTGCCCATGTGTGTGCGTGCACACGCATGTATGCATGTGGTGTGTGGTGAGGAGACAGGAAGTACTTAGAAACTGAGTGTCTCATCCCAACAATGTCTTTTGGTACACCGGTGTGGCTGATTTCTGGGAGGGTGGCTCCCACCTCTATCTGCCCCGACTCTGCCCACATGATGACCTCTCTCTCTGGAGGAGTGGCCATAGCACCCAGGAAGTCCTGGGTCTGGGTCTCCTCTTAGCAGGGGCTCAAGTTCCCTTGGAGGGGATCACCTCCTCCCCTGTGTTGTAGATCATGGCCAAGGCTGCGCCCGCTTCTTGTCTCTGCTGGATTAGGACTCATCCCTAATGTTGTGTTTTGTCTTACTCTAGCAGCAATTTGTTGTTCATCTTCATTATTTCTAAGTACTACCCCTTGGTCTACATTCCTGGCATAGAAACAAAGAACTGGTTAAAGCTAATACCTTGTTCTAATGGAACCTGGAGAGCAAACTCAGAGGATCAGTGTAGGCAACTCTTCCAAGAGCCTGAAAGCCATTTTCCTTCCAGCACAATCTTGATGCTCTCCTTGCCTCTGTTTGCTTAGACGGTTCTTAGATGTAATAGAATCCTCTTACTCCACTTGCAGCCTGATGCCAAGAAAGGATTTATGCTTATTTATCAAACCTTCACAAAGAATAGTTAAGTAGGATGAAAATTAAGCACAGAAGCAAATCAAAGCTTAGGTGTTTTATTATGCATACCGCCACCCACAGAGCCCAGGTCTGCTGATCAAGAGATAAAGCAGAAAAGGCTGGAGGGAAGAACCAGGTAAACCAATGAAAGGGAAGTTTCCTTTGCTCCTGTTGTCAACAGCTCTGTGTTGCCTAGTAAATTTCACAACATTTGAAGGCCAGTATAACACAGGAGGGATTCCCTGGTGGTTCAGCAGTAAAGAATCCGTCTGCAATGCAGGAGATGCGGGTTTGATCTCCAGGTTGGGAAAATCCCCTGGAGAATGAAATGTCAACTCACTCCAGTATTCTTGCCTGGGAAATCCCATGGACAGAGGAGCCTGGAGGGCTACAGTCAATGGGGTCACAAGGACTCCAACATAACTTGGCAATTAAACAACAGCAACAACATAATACAGGAGGAATACTGAAGAAGTGCAAACTTTTTATTAATTCATTCAATATTTTGAGCATCTATTGTGCACTGGGCATTGAGCAAGGAGAACGTTGGGACTATAAAAAAGAACACAATCTCTGTCTTGTGGTAGGGATTAACGTCTATACAAAGCACATAGGAGGGAGCTACAGTTACTGTCTGGGGAAGTTGGGAAGGCTTCGGGGAGGAGGTGATAATTCAGGTAATTCTGCAAGATGAATAGGAGACTGCTAAGTATTAGAAATAGCATGCACTAAAGTACAGAGCTGTAAAGAACATCTGTTGTTCACGGAACATTAAGTTGAAAGCTGTAATAATTTAGGTAGTGATAGGGGATGTGGCCAGAGACGGGCAGGCCTTCTACCAAACAAGAAATTTGGATTTTATCCTATGAAGGGAGCTCTGCTGGGAGTCTTTTAAGTCGGAGAGCTGCTTGGTGATAGATTGGACTAAACACTGGAAGGCTAAAGATGAAGGGTGACGGGTGAGGGTATGGAGGGAAAAGAAGAACTGGCAAAACAAAGGGAAAGAAAAGAGTCAAGTCAAACTGCCAAGATTCCTGGCTGGGCAGCTGGGTGGGTGGTAATGATATTAACAGAGCCGGGGAGTACAAGACAGCCAGCAGGTTTGGCAGGGAATCATCACGTTCACTCCAAACCTGTTTAATGCACCTTGGAGCATTCTGCAAAAACTCAGAGGGAGTGGACAGTACAAGACTACAGAGTGGGAGGTTGGGACTTGCAGTGCAGGCAAGGATACACCTACAAAGAGGAGGTCCACCCGCAAGTTGAGAATCAAGACAGGCACTACTGGGGACTTCCGGGGTGGTCCGGTGGTAAGGATTCTGCCCTTGCAGTGCAGGAGGCATCGGTTCAGTCCCTGGTCAGGGAACTGAGATCCCTGCATGCCACACAGCGAGGAAAAAAGCAATCAAACCAACAAACATGGGCACAGTATAGGAATTAAGTATGACATCCTGAGCTACAAACTAGAAAGAACCTAGAACAGTTGGTGATCCAGGAGGCTGGAGCACAGTAGATGGAAACCGCTTTAGGGAGCAGCGATATCCAGCCAGGAACACCTGACTCCCACACGCCCACTCAAGTCTGTGATGAAGTGAAGAAAATCCACCAGGTAGAAGGCACCTGACATCCTTCCTTTGTCTTTCTTTCTGACTCTGCCCAGTGCCCCTCGGGGCTCATCTCTGGTTCAAATTTACCTTTGTAGCCAGAAAGGGCATCAAGACCACAAGTCATGGGGAATGGACAGGTGAGTCCGTTCCTGGATAGCTCAGTTGCAACATGGAAAGGGACAGCAATTTACTCTCTTTGTTAAAAGATTTTTTTTTTACTATTATGCAATAAAAGATATAATAAAGGAAAATTTGGAAATAATGGGGGAAAAAAGGAGAGAATACTTAGTTTCAGAAATCACCATTACCCTTGTGGAACGTTTCCTTCCAATCTTTTTCTATATACATAAAGTGAAGAAGAACTAAAGAGCCTCTTGATGAAAGTGAAAGAGGAGAGCGAAAAAGTTGGCTTAAAGCTCAACATTCAGAAAACTAGGATCATGGCATCTGGTCCCATCACTTCATGGCAAATAGACAGGGAAACAGTGGAAACAGTGTCAGACTTAATTTTTGGGGCTCCAAAATCACTGCAGATGGTGATTGCAGCCATGAAATTAAAAGACTCTTACTCCTTGGAAGAAAAGTTGTGACCAACCTAGATAGCATATTAAAAAGCAGAGACATTACTTTGCCAACAAAGGTCCATCCAGTCAAGGCTATGGTTTTTCCAGTAGCATGTATGGATGTGAGAGTTGGACTGAAGAAAGCTGAGTGCCGAAGAATTGATGCTTTTGAACTGTGGTGTTGGAGAAGACTCTTGAGAGTCCCTTGGACTGCAAGGAGATCCAACCAGTCCATCCTAAAGGAGATCAGTCCTGAGTGTTCATTGGAAGGACAGATGTTGAAGCTAAAACTCCAATACTTTGGCCACCTGATGGGAAGAGAAAATGGGACTCATTTGAAAAGACCCTGATGCTGGGGAAGATTGAAGGCAGGAGGAGAAGGGGATGACAGAGGATGAAATGGTTGGATGGCATCACTAACTCAATGGACATGAGTTTGGGTAAACTCTGGGAGTTGGTGATGGACGGGGAGGCCTGGCGTGCTGCAGTCCATGGGGTCACAAAGAGTTGGACACGACTGAGTAACTGAACTGAACTGAAGAGTTTTGCTTATTTTTTGGTTATTGCCAGCATATGTACTCTTGCCTGGAAAATCCCATGGATGGAGGAGCCTGGTAGGCTGCAGTCCATGGGGTCGCTAAGAGTCGGACATGACTGAATGACTTCACTTTCACTTTTCACTTTCATGCATTGGAGAAGGAAATGGCAACCCACTCCAGTGTTCTTGTCTGGAAAATCCCAGGGACGGGGGAGCCTGGTGGACTGCCGTCTATGGCGTCACACAGAGTCGGACACGACTGAAGCGACTTAGCAGCAGCAGCAGCAGCAGCAGCAGCAGCAGATGATAAGGTTGTTAGATTTAATTTAGTGTTAGCATACATATATAATAGTTCATTTAAAATAGTATAAGCTATGTTTAGCACATATTTCATAAATACCACTTTTAATGATTGCATGAATTCCTTTGATTGAAACAATAATCTATTTGAGTCTTATAATATATACATAGTAAAAATTCAAAATGCAGTAAAGGTATACATGAAAAATAAGTCTCTCCCATCCCTATCTCCCAGCCCTTCAGTTCTCCTTAAACATAAAACTAGTTCCACTCTGTTGTGTGTTCTTCCAGGGATATTCTACATATATCCAAATATGCATTTATAAATAAATGTAAATAATATTCTTCTTTCTTCTCTCCCTAATGGCAGCATATTATATACAATGTCTGCAATTTGCTTTTTTCACTTATCAGTGTATCTTGGAGTCTGTTCCAAATTGCCAAATTAAAGCTGCCTTGTTCTTTTTATTAGAAAAGCAATTTCTTAGTAGGCAACAAAGGGTGGCTCTCCTAGGAACAGCGGGACCCTCCCTTGGGCCAAGGTGCCTGTCAGCCAGGTCTGCTCCTACGAGCCAGGAATGTCAAGTCTGATATTTCCATCTCCAATCCACAGGATAGGGTGACCCAGAAGCCAGGAGGCAGGAATGTTTCTCGTTAATGAATGGAGGCTGACTGGAAGACTGAACCTTGCTCCAGAAATGAGGCTGTTTTTTATTTCATGTTCATTGGCTTGTGAAAGCCCACATGCTCCAGGAAACCTCCCCGGGCCTCTCTAGCCATCAGTCTCTCCAGTAGATCAAAGGCAGATCTCTCCAGCAGATCTTCAGGGATGGCGTGACAACCTTGCCACAGACATCCCTCCATCTCCTGGCCACGGCTCTTTTCTCATAGTTTTCTTGAAATTTCCCAGTTAGAGGGCCAGCCTTCAGCACTAGATCTATCCTGCTAGTATTTTAAGGAGTCTTACTTTACTAACTCAATTAGTTCATGCATTTAATATTCAGAAAGATAACCAAAAATCTGAGAGGTTTGATAAAATAATAATGTTACAGGTCCTAAAAAAGAGGGAGATTATTGAAGAGAAATATGGACAGTGAGCTAAAGTATTTGTTGGAAACAAGATTTTCCTGTTTTCCTGAACTTCTAAGACCTCCCCCTACTCAGCCCCAGATAAACAGGAAGGGTGGATTTCTCATGTTCATAGTGCCAAGGGGACCCAAAGGGTCACACTGTGCAGCTCTTGATCTCAAGGAACCTATAATCCACTGTGTGCCAGGCACAGTGCCAGCACTATGAATAGATACAGTGAGGTGAGGAGGGGTTCATGGTCCAGATGGTAAGACAGATATCAGTCCAACAGATATCACTAGTGAGTGAAGAGTGGAGGCCCAAAGAATGATAGAGTTTGAGTTTTCAAACTGTGGTCCTTGACTCATTGGTGGATCATGAAAGCAAACTTAGCAAACGATGGATGTGATCGGTATCTTTTTTTTTTTTTTTTTGGCTGAGCATGTCTTTGTTGAGACATGCAGGATTTTTAGTTGCCTCATGTGGGATCTAGTTGTCTGATAAGGGATTGAACCTAGGCCTCCTGCATTGGGAGCATGGAGTCTCAGCTACCTGGACCACCAGGTAAGTCCCCCAGGATCTTTTTTAAAAAATAGTAGAATAGAATGAAAAATCCTAAAGCTTGAGGTACATATTTTGAACTCCACTTTGTGAAACTTTTCTTTTCCAGTTGCATATCAAGTTACACGTCTTTCAGTCATCCTTAAAAATGTATTTATTACTGTGGATTATGGGCATAAAGTTGAAAACAACTAACTTCACAGGAAAGAATGATTTATGTACTTGTGAGTAGCCAGGGGAAAATACCTCAAAAGTACAGGACCCAGCACTGAGTATGTGCTCAAAAATGTTTATTGAAGCTGTGCATGCTACAGGACTTTAAGGGAAGGCCAAATAAAGCAGAGTGGGCTCAATGACCCTAATCCTTGGGATCAAATGTAGGGGCTGCTGCTGCTGCTGCTGCTGCTAAGTCACGTCAGTCGTGTCCAACTCTGTGCGACCCCATAGACGGCAGCCCCCCAGGCTTCCCCGCCCCTGGGATTCTCCAGGCAAGAACACTGGAGTGGGTTGCCATTTCCTTCTCCAATGCATGAAAGCGAAAAGTGAAAGTGAAGTGGCTCAGTCGTGTCCAACTCTAGCGACCCCATGGACTACAGCCAACCAGGCTCCTCCATCCATGGGATTTTCCAGGCAAGAGTACTGGAGTGGGATGCCATTGCCTTCTCCGAATGTAGGGGCTACTCAGGCAATATTTCTTATTTCTTACATCTGGGATCCTTCCAATTTGTTCCAAGACCATTGCTGCCATTCTAATGCAAGTCCTCATCATCTCTGGGCTAGACTCTGGCAAAGGCTCTAAACTGGTGTTCCTTCTCCCCCAGCCCTCTGTGCCAGACAGTAGTGTATTCAGCTCTAACAGGAATCCCTACCTCAGTGGTTTAAACAAGTAGGGATTTATTATTCACATGTAACAAAAAGTCTGCATATAGACTAACTAGAGCTTATATAAATAGTAGCTCAAGGGTGTGATCTGAAAACCAAGCTCCTTCTATCCGCCTGCTCTATATATCTTTAGCGTGAAACCTTCATCCTCATGGTTGCAAGATGTCTGCTGTACCTCCTGGCATTATATCCTTTTCCCAGATAGGAAAAAAAAAATGTAGAATAAAGAAACATACCTTTTCATCAGTAAAACAACAGCCTTCCCTGAGACTACTGATGTCCACTCAGTAGACTTCCAAATTATATCTCATTATAACCACTTATACTGTAACATATCCTCCCATGGGCTTCCCTGTGCCAAGGGAACCAGTGAGTTTGTGTTTTTGACTGAATACATTGAAGCCTTCAAAGAAAATACAGGGTTTTGTTAGTAAAAAAATAAAAATGATGTCTAAAATCATCAGCTACATCCTTTTTAACATAATCCTTGCTTCTAATCTTTCAATGGTTTTCCACTGCTCTAAAGAGCAAATCTGAAAGCCTTAATATTGCTGTTATGGACTGATCATGTCCCACCAAGCCCCCAAATTCATGTGCTCATATGACTAAAAGATAAACTAAGGCATATTAAAAATTTTAAGCGTTTATTTGAGTAAAACTCAGTTCGAATTGGGCAGCAGCCAATCTAGCAGACCGAAAGGAGCTCTAAGAAGCTGTACAAAATGAGAGACTTTTATAGCCCGAAGGGAGTAGGACCAAGGAAATTATACTAGGCAAAAAAGTGTGTTGGTTATTTAAGGTTACTTTACTTTAGGGGATGACAGGGGTCTCTCATGTAGACTATCTAACTAGTGCTGATCAGGCAATTTCTGACTCGTTTAAGATTCCATTTCTAGGAGAGATGAAACTGTAATTAAGTCTCAGTTTGACGACATGGGGTTTAGTACAAGCAACTCCACTTGGGGCCTGTTATTTTTTAATATCCCAGTAGACAGGGGCTTCCCAGGTGGCTCAGTGGCAAAAAATCCACCTGCCAATGCAGGAGACAAAGGAGACTTGGGTTCAATCCCTGGGTCGGGAAGATCCCCTGGAGAAGGGATGGCAACTCACTCCAGTATTCTCGTCTGGAAACTCCCATGGACAGAGGAGCCTGGTGGGTTACAGTCCATAGGGTTTCAAAGAGTTGGACACAACTTAGTGATTGAACAACAACAGTGTCCTTAGTAGAAGAGATTAATACATACAGAGACACCAGGGATGCATGGACACAGAGGAAAAGCCACGTGAGGACACAGTGAGAAGGCAGCCACCTGCAAACCAAGGAGAGAGGCTGCAGGAGAAACCAAACTGCCAACAACTCGATCTTGGAGGTGTTCCAGCTTCCATTTCTCCACTGTGACAAAATAAATTCCTGCTGTTTAAGCCACCTAGTTTGTGCTATTTTGTTATGGTAGCCTGTGATGTTGTGATTTATAATAAGAAATATATATTTGGTTTTCCTCCCCTTAATGGCACAGAGCTCCTAAAACCCTTGGAATTTTCAAAGTGATGAGTGCAATAAAGGTGTCTTTTGTTATGTTAATTAGGTGATTTGGGGAAGGCTCCTAGGTAACCTAAGGATCTGGGCTAGTTGCCAGGGGAACCAATCAAGGGATTAGAGGATTGGAAACTTCAGCCCTCTAAAGAGGAGAGAGGGGTTGGAGATTGAGCTCCATCACCAAAGGCCGATGATTTAATCAATCTTGCCTTTGTAATGAAGCCTCCATTAAAACCCAAAAGAACCGAGTTCAGAGAGCTTCTAAATTGGTCAACATGTGGAGATGCAGTGACTATTTCTCTCACAGAGCTTGGAAGCTCCTCACCCCTTCCCACACACCTTGATCTAAGCATCTCTTCCATCTGAGTGTTCTTGAGTTATATCCTTTCATGCTGCTGCTGCTGCTAAGTCGCTTCAGTCGTGTCCGACTCTGTGTAACCCCATAGACGGCAGCCCACCAGGCTCCCCCGTCCCTGGGATTCTCCAGGCAAGAACACTGGAGTGGGTTGCCATTTCCTTCTTCAATGCGTGAAAGTGAAAAGTGAAAGTGAAATCGCTCAGTTGTGTCCGACCCTCAGCGACCCCATGGACTGCAGCCTTCCAGGCTCCTCCATCCATGGGATTTTCCAGGCAAGAGTACTGGAATGGGTTGCCATTGCCTTCTCCACATCCTTTCATAGTAAGCCAGTAATCTAGTAAGTAAAATATTTCTCAGTGTTTTGTGATTGATTCTAGCAAATTAATCAAACCCAAGAGTGGTGTGTATGGGGGGTTGCACCTTGTAGGACTAAGCTCTTAACCTGTGGGATCTGAGCCTATCTCCAGGCAGATGGTGTCAGCATTGAGCTAATTGTTTCACGGTACAGAAAACAAAACAAAACAAAACCCACAAATCTTTAGAGAAGGGAATGGCAACCCACTCCAGTATTCCTGCCTGGGAAATCCCACGGACAGAGGAGCCTGTCAGGCTGAGTCGGACATGAGTTAGCGACTAAACGACAACAGCAGAAAAAAACAAAGCAAAACTCACAAATCCTAGGCCCTAACAAACTAATATAGTTGCTTAAAAGGCTGAGCATGATCTGGATCCCCACTAACCTTGGGCTCCCTTACTGTCTACCTTCCAGACGAGCTGGCTTTCTGTAGTTACTAGAACAGGTGAGCCCTGCTCCAGGCTCTGGACCTTTGCACGCACTGGTCCTTCTCCCTAGACCTCTGTTCCCCTGCTTTTTACATGACCAACCTCTTGTCCCACAGGTCTCTGCTAACATTTCACTTCCCTGAACAGCCCAGGTGACAGAGGTGGCTTCCTGATGTTCTCCATCCCAGGCCATGATGTGTTTCATAAATCTTATGAAAAGTATTATTACGATTTATAATAATTTTTTTGGTTTAGTTTTGCATGTTCTTTAAGTAGAGGATCTCAAGCTCCATCGGGGTGGGAAGATGTCTAGTTCCTACTTGTGTCCCTATGGCCTAGTACATCCTATAGCTTCCATAAATAATTTCTGGAAGAGTGAATAGGATGTAAGTTATCTGAAATTATCTGGTTGGTTAAATTTATTTTTAACCATGAAGAGCAAGCCTGGACTTCCTGGATGGAGGATGGGTAGCAGTTGTATACAATCACCACCCACAAATATGCTCTTGGGGTTTTGAAGGGAGTGGCACTCTCCTGCTTCCTTTAAGTCATTTAACACCTTTCACTGACCTTGCTGGCATGGAATGAAGATGATCTTCCAAGCAGGTTGTTTGTTAGTGGTTCTAGTAACAGCTTGGTAAAGGAAGTTAGAGGTAATTCCATGGCCTAAATTGGTAAGAATCTCATCAACAGCAGTGCACCCTCTTTCAACTCTGTGTCAAACTCAATCTAGTTCATTAAATGAAGACATACAAGCGTGTTCCCTTTCAAACAATTGAGCAACAAAAAACAAAACCCAAGCTATTTTAAAAGCTTTGTAGAAGGGAAGGTTATTCCAATCATCCCATATCACAAAGGCTGAACATCACAAAGGACTGTCAAATGGAAATTGGAACCTACTCCAAGTCTCTAAAACTGGGCCAGAAGTAAAAAGAGTCTGTTACAGTCTCTGCATCTAAGGTGAAATCTTAAGATGCAGAGCAGCAATTACCTTGACACACCTGGACATAAATCTCCTTGTCTGAAAAATTCATACCTAAAAGATTGTTGGAACAATGCAATATTATTTCAAAACATCCAAGGTTATGCAAAAGCAGTGAGACTAGCTAATCAAAAACAAAGATATAATAAGAGTTCCTGGAGTTCCGTTAATAAAATTTACCTCAAAAGGTATTCTGTACCAAAGGTTTCTGGGCCTCTGAACATGCTGAAAAGGAGCAAAAATATTATGCTTGCATGTTTTTGCTAAATGAATAAAATGTGGACTAATCCACATTAGAGTTGGCTAATCCTCTCAATAATTAGATCAGGACTTTACCTCTAAAGGACTTCCCTGGTGGCACAGATAGTAAAGAATCTGACTGCAATGCAGGAGACTTGGGTTTGATTCCTGGGTCAGGATGACCTGCTGGTCAAAAAGAATGGAAACTCACTCCAGTATTCCTGTCTGGAGAATTCCACGGACAGAGGAGCCTGGCAGGTTATAGTCCATGCGATCACAGAGAGTCAGACATGACTGAGCAACTAACATTTTACCTTTAAAAGAAATCCAACATTAGCTTTCCCCTTTTCTCATTATATAAACACAGGTGAACCTTATTTTAAAATACATTGTGCTCCTGGAAGAATGTATGCAAACAATATTTTTGGAACTAGAACCATATAATATCTAAAGATTCCAATTATTTTTAGGGCTCCTTATTCTGAATTTTTTTTAAAAATTAGTAAATGTGTTTGTAATGAAAATACTCACTTTCTAATTCTTCCATCTTTGTAAAAGCAGATTTTAGAGGCTCACACTGGTATGTCTTGTAGAGTAAAAATAGGATTATATACTATGATCAAACAGGATTTATCCTAGGAATGCAAGATTGGCTTAACCTTCAAAAGTCAATTAATGTAATATGTCACATTAATAGAATAAAGGCCAAACACTACAGGATCATCATAACAGATGCAGAAAAAGCATTTAACAAAATTCAAGACCACTTGATAAAAACACTCAACAAACTAGGAATAGAAGGAAATGTCTTCAACCTGATATAAAACATTTATTAAAAAACAAAACAAAACCCACAGTTAACATCAAATCAGTGGTGAAAGACTGGCTATTTCCCCCTAAGATCAGAAGCAGGACGAAGATGTCTGGTGTCCTCATTTCTATTTAACATTGAGCAGGACATTCTAGCCAGGCAATTAGACAACAATAAGAAATAGAAGGCATTCAGATTGGAACACAGAAAATGAAATAAAGAAAAGAATTCCATTTATAATAGTGTCAGAAAGAATAAATACTTGGTACTAATTTTAATAAAAAAAGTAAAAGGCTTTTACACTAAAAAAGAAAGAAAGAAATAAAGAAACTACAAAGCAGCATTGAAAGAAATTAAAGACCTACATAAATGGAAAGATATCTCATGTTCATGGTTTGCAAAAATCCCTGTCAAAATCACAGCTGACTTCTTTGCAGAAATTAACAACTGATTCTAAAATTCATGTGAAAATTTAAGAGACCAGAAAAGCCAAAACAATCTTGAAAAAGAACAAAGTTTGAAGACACATTTCTCCATTTCAAAACTCACTACAAGGCAACAGTGTTCAAGACAGCATGGACTGGCATTATGACAAGCATATGGGTCAACAGAATAAAACTGAGAGTCCAGAAATAAACTCTTATATTTACTGCAAACTGATCTTTGACTAGGATGCAAAACTATTCAGTTGGGAAAGAACAGTCTTTTCAACAAATGGTGCAAGGCTGCCGGATATCCATATGTCAAAGAATGAATTTGAGTTCCCTATCTCACACAATACAAAAATTAACTCAAAATCAAAGACCTAAATGTAAGAGCCAAAACTCTAAAACCCTTCAGAGAAAACATAGGAATCTTTGTGACATTGGAATAGGCAATGGTTTCTCAGATATGACACCAAAACACAATCAACAAAAGAAAAAATTAATAAATGGGACTTAATCAAAATTCAAAATTTTCATGCTTCAAAGGACATCATCAAGAAAACAAAAAGAAAACTCACAGGATAGGAGAAAATATTTATAAGTCATGTATCTAACAGGGGACTTGATTCTAGAATGTATGAAGAGCCCATGCATGTATGCATGCTAAGTTGCTTCAGTCATATCTCTTTGTGACCCTATGGACTGTAGCCTGCCAGGCTCCTCTGTCCATGCAATTCTCCAGGAAAGAATATTGGAGTGGGTTGCCATGCCCTCCTCCAGGGGATCTTCCCGACCCAGTGATTAAACCCACAGCCCCTGCAGCTCCTGCATTGCAGGCAGATTCTTTACTGCTGAGCCACTGGGGAAGCCCATAAAGAGCTCACTGCTGTTGTTGCTCAGTCACCCAGTCATGTCCCACTCTTTGCAGCCCCACAAACTGCAACACACAAGACCTCCCTGTCCCTCACCATCTCCTGGAGTTTACCCAAGTTCATGCTCATTGCATCGGTGATGCTGTCCAGCCATCTCATCCTCTGACGCCCACTTCTCCTTCTGCCCTCAATCTTTCCCAGCATCAGACTTTTCCAATGAGTTGTCTGCTCACATCAGATGACCAAAATACTGAAACTTCAGCTTCAGTATCAGTCTTTCCAGTGAATATTCAGGGTTCATCTCCCTTAAGATTGACTGGTTTGATCTTGCAGTCCAAGGGACTTTCAGGAGTCTTCTCTAGCACCACAGTTCGAAGGCATCAATTCTTTGGCATTCTGCTTTCTTTATGGTCCAGCTCTCACAACTGTAAGTAACCACTGAGAAGACTATAGCCTTGATTATACAGACCTATGTCGGCAGAGTTCATATCTCTGCTTTCAACACACTGTCCAGTTTTGTCATCATTTTAATGTCTGTGGGTCAAGAAGCAACAGTTAGAACCCTGTATGGAATAACTGACTGGTTCAAGATGAAGAAAGGAGTAGGACAGGGCTGTCTGCTGTCACCCTGCTGTTTAACCTATATTCTGAGCACCTCATGAGAAATGCTGAGCTGGATGAGTTACAAGCTGGAATCAAGATACACGGGAGAAACATCAACAACCTCAGATACCTGGATGATGCCACTCTAATGGCAGAAAGCGAAGAGGAACTAAAGAGCCTCTTGATGGGGTGAAGGAGGAGAGTGAAAGAGCCGGCTTAAGACTAAATATTGAAAAAAACAACTAAGATCATGGCATCTGGCCCCATTACTGCAGGGCAAATAGAAGGAGAAAAGGTGGAAGTAAGGACAGATTTCTTTTTCTTAGGCTCCGGAATCACTGTGGACAGTGACTGCAGCCATGAAATCAAATGAGGATTGCTTCTTGGCAGGAAAACGATGACAAAGAGCCCATACAACTTAGTAATTAAAAGACAAACAGAAAGCGGAAGCGTTAGTCGCTCTTAGTTGCCTCTGACTCTGTGTGACCCCATGGACTGTAGCCTGCCAGGCTCCTCTGTTCATGGAGTTCTCCAGGCAAGAATACTGGAGTGGGTAGCCAGTCCCTTCTCCAGGGGATCTTCCCGACCCAGGGATCCAACCCAGATCTCCCACATTACAAGCAGATTCCTTACCATCTGAGCCACCAGGGAAGCCCCCAAAGACAAATAACCCTATTGTTATATGAGGAAAGGATCTAACAGACATTTCTCCAAGGAAGATTTACCAACAGCCGATAAGTACATAAAAAGATATTTAACATCACTGGTCATCAGGGTAATGCAAATCAAAACCGCAATGCAAAGTAACTGTCTGAAAACAGCTTATGGTAACCTGTTATTTACTGGCAAAGAAGTATCTCCTTTTGTGGACAAATTAAATAAATTAAATAGCACGGAAAAATCAGAAATGCAAAAGACTAAATGAGACAACATTTAGTGTCCATTAGAAAAACAAAAACTACAAGTTTTGGTAAGAATGTGGAGAAATCAGAACATAGGATTAACACATAATTCACTTATATCATCCCTAGTAATATATCTAAAAGAATTAAAAACAGGTATTCATGCAAATACATGTACACAAACATTCACAGCAGCATTGTTTACAATAGCTAAATGGTGAAAATGATCCAAATGGCCATCAACATAAGAATGAATAAATAGAAAGGGGCACATCCATACAGTGAAATACTACTTGACAATAAAAAATCGATGAAGTACTGATACAATGTACAAAATGGACGAGCCTTGAAAACATCATGCTCAGGGAAAAAGGCAGTCACAAAGGATCCCATTTCATATGGTTCCAATTAAATGAAATGCCCAAATTAGGTAAATCCATAGAGCAAATAGATTAGTAGTTATCTTGGCCTGGGGAAGAAGAGAGGAAATGGAGGCTAAGGAGTAGAAGGTTTCTTTTGGGATAATGAAAATGTTATAAAATTAACTGTAGTGATAGTTATGCCACTCTCCAAATAGTTTAAAAGCCATTGAATCATACATTTTATGACTGAATCATACATTTGAATCATACATTTTAAATGGATGAATTGTACAGCCTATGAGTTGTATCTCCATGTATCTATTTGAAAAATTAACACTAAGAACTTTTTTGAAAAAGCAAACTACTTCCTTGGAAGAAGCATTACTATTTCTAGTACTAAGACTGAAGAGACTAAGACAGGTGTTCAGAGAATGTCCTACAAGATGTGGTAAATGACAGTCCCGGCGATATCTTTCAATGCAACAACATAAGGATGTTCTTAGAATCCTCTTTAATACAGGATAGGGCACTAAAGAAAATGCAATTCAATGCTCTCAGGCTTAATAATCCAATGATATACTCTGGAAAAACAAACAGCCTGTGCATCTTTCAGGAGAACTTCTATAACTATTTTTTTCAGCCTTTTTCCCCCTTCTTTCCCATATTATCAATATTTACAAATATAATGATGCTCATTGAGAAAACTAGAGACAAGTGAAAAGAGAAAATAAAAATCACCCATAAGTTTACCACCTAGAAATGATCACTGTTAGCTTTTGAAGTTGGAGATAACCGGTATTGGAAAATAGTTGTTTAAAAGAAATTCATTTAAAACAAGAGACATTTCATAGTAAATCGTGTGTGGGATGGGGAAGAAAAGGTCTGATAAGAATATTATCTTAAAAAAAAACCCAAAAGCTGATAAAGATTTGTGCAATTTATATTGCTTCTGCAAGTATGAGTGAATCAAATTTCCATTCTGGAGATGTGTAATTTTATGAACATATTTGTTTAGTAACAATTAGACAATCTTCATTTCATCATTTGACATTTACAGCACAATTCCATACAGAGCATTGCTGTTCATATATATATTTGAGGACTTTACTCATTTTTCCAATGGCCTAACTGTTGAATACTGAGTGACAGTGAGTTCAAGCTAGTATATCATGCAATGGAACCCTATTCAGTCACAAATGGACTGGAGTATTTATACATGCTACAACACGGGTGAACTTTGAAAACATTATGCTAAGTGAAAGTTAATCACAAAAAAACACATATTGTACCATTCCATTTACATGAAATGTCCAGAATAGGCAAATCTGTGGAGATAGAAAGTGGATTACTCAGAGGAGGGAAGAATGAAGAGTGACTGCTAATGGATACGGGACTTCTTGAGGTGATAAAAATGTTCTGAAGTTAGTAGTGATTGTTGTACAACTCTGTGAATATCCTAAAACTACTGATGTGTACATTTTAAAAGGGCGAATCTTATAATACATGCTGCTGCTGCTGCTGCTGCTAAGTCGCTTCAGTCGTGTCCGACCCTGTGTGACCCCATAGACAGCAGTCCATCAGGATCCTCTGTCCCTGGGATTCTCCAGGCAAGAATACTGGAGTAGGTTACCATTTCCTTCTCCAACGCATGAGAGTGAAAAACGAAAGTGAAGTCACTCAGTTGTGTCTGACTCTTCACAACCCCATGGGCTGTAGCCTACCAGGCTCCTCTGTCCATGAGATTTTCCAGGCAAGAGTACTGGAGTGCGTGGCCATTTCTTTCTCCATTCAATACATGAATATATCCCCCAAAAGATTATACTCTCTGGCAAGTTCTTGGAGAACAGCTGTCCTCTGCTACTGGTAAATGAGTTGCCTTCTTGCACAAATTGAGGACCCTGAGGATGACCAGGGTTGGAAAAGTAGGCTATACCACATTCCCTAAAAGTGATAGGACCACAGCTTGAGGAGCCTGCTTGGAGAATTTTATCTTACTTCTATTCTTTATGCACTCTTCCCACAGCAAAGAAACTGCCAAGGAATTCTGCTGATGACCCTAAATATACTGCTCATTCAATAAGGAATTGATAATTGATGATATGCTTTATTGAATTGATATGACACAAAGCCATATAGCACTAAAAACGTGCCTCACTCTTACCTGATTATTATAGAAACATCTAGACAAGGACTCAGGATGTGGTGGAAGGACGGAAGCAGCAAGTTTCTTATGGTGAGATGGTTTTCTCTTCCTCCCTGTCTTCCTCTTTCTTTCCCTTCTTTCTCCTCCTTTTTCCTGTTCCTTTATTGTTCTTAAGTTGGCACTGCTGCTGCTACTGCTAAGTCACTTCAGTCGTGTCTGACTCTGTGCGACCCCACAGACGGCAGCTCACCAGGCTCCCCCGTCCCTGGGATTCTCCAGGCAAGAACACTGGAGTGGGTTGCCATTTCCTTCTCCAATGTGTGAAAGTGAAGTTGCTCAGTCGTATCCGACTCTTAGTGACCCCATGGACTGCAGCCTACCAGGCTCCTACATCCATGGGATTTTCCAGGCAAGAATACTACAGTGGGCTGACATTTCCTTCTCCAGTGGATTTTCCCAACCCAGGGATCGAACCCGGGTCTCCTGCATTGCAGACAGACACTTTACCGTCTGAGCCACCAGGGAAACCCGAAGTGAAGAACTGACCAATTTGAAAAGACCCTGATACTTGGAAAGATTGAAGGCAGGAGAAAGGGATGACAGACGATGAGATGGTTGGATGGCATCACTGAGTTGGACATCGATGGACATGAGTTCAAGCAAGCTTCAGGAGCTGGGGATGGACAAGGAAGCCTGGTGTACTGCAGTCTCTGGGGTCGCAGAGTAGGACACAACTGAGCGACTGAAGTGGACTGACAGAAAGCAGATCAATGGTTGCCTGGGCTTAAGGTAGAAGGAGAATGGACTGCAGAAAAGCATAAGGAATTTTTTGGAGTAATGAAAATGTTCCCATCTTTATTGTGCTAGTATTTTCATGGGTTTATACAAATACCAAAACTCACCAAATCATACACTTTAAAGGGATATACTTTATTGTACAAAAATTATATTCCAATTAAGTTGATAAGAAAAAATTTGTTTAGTGACTACCTTTTTTTCTCCCTGGCAAATCTCCACCTGATCTGGCAAGGTTTGGAGATTTTTCATCGCTCTTGTCACCATCTTCTGAACACAGTCCAGGTAGCTCAAGTTCCTCCAAGGGTGTGCCCAGAATTGGAACCAATGCTGCAAATGTGGTTTGAGCAGATTAGAGTACAGTGGGTCTCTGTTCTTCCACTTTTTATTACTGTATACTCATATCAGGCTTTGCTGTTTTCAGACTTTCTTGTCTATTTCAGGTATTCTATTTCAGTCAACCTGAATGTTGTACTTCTGTCAGTGCAGCTTAAATTTCTGTGGATCTTTCTGGAAGTCTGCTCACACTGACGACTGACATAGGATTTGTCCCCTGGGTCATTTCCCAACTGTCGAACCACATCTCTCTTATCCTAAAAATGTTCATATATATTTCCCCTCTAGGTACTGAACTTTTCATTTATCAAACTAAATTTGTCTTTTTGGCTTCAGGCCATATTCCAAGCCTGCCAAGATATTTTACATTTATGTCTTCTAATAGTCCCACTGCTTTGTCATCCACAAATGTGCCCTATCTTCATTCAAGTGGAAGATAAACTTGTTTAAGGAGCAAAAGTCAACAACAGAGCCCCGAGACTTGCCGACAAAGATTTCCTTTGTAGATATCACAGATTATTCATCATTCATCAATAGTCTTTGGGTACTAGTCCTTCAAATTGCTTTGAATCAGCCTAAATGCTTTTTCAGTTATATCACATTTCAAAAAAAATTAATGACAGGAAAACACAATTTGATACTGATTTTTTTTTTCTTTTTAAAAATATGGAACGCTTCACAAATTTGCGTGTCATCCTTGTGCAGGGGCCATGCTAACCTTCTCTGTATCGTTCCAATTTTAGTATATGTGCTGCCGAAGCGAACACTGATACTGATTTTAAGAGCAAGGTACCAGTAGCTAACCTTACTACTACTGGCTCATGACTGAAGTGGCTATAAAGGGCTTCTAAAGGGCTTGACAATATTTCTATTTCTTTATCTGGATAATGGTTATAACAGTACATTCATTTTGTAAAAATTCATTGCATTTACTTATCTGAATAATGCCCCATTTCCATTTGTGGTATCAATGGGAAATTAATGTGGTATTAATTTAAAAATTTTAACTTTAAAAAGTTTGTTTTTTTTAAAAAGCAGAACTCCAAATAATATAGTAAGATCATGTTCTTATTTTAAGAATCTACATTTTAAAAGTGATAAGATGCAGCAAAATGTTAATAGTATTCTGGGTGGTGAGATTACATGACTTTTCTATTCTTCTCTGCAAGTTTCTCTTCAATAATCAGAAAAATGATGTTTCTTATAATCAAGAAAAAAAAGTTTTATTTTATTATTATTGATTGATTTCTGGGCTTGTGGGAGCCTAGTTCTTCAACCAAGGATCAAACCCAGACCCCCGCAGTGGAAACTTAGAATCCTAACCACTGGACCACCAGGGAATTCCCAAAATTGTATTTTAAAGAAAATGCTTTCTAAATTGAAAACATATACAGTGTAAGGTATTGTTCTAGCATGATGCCTGGAACATAATGTTGCTGTTTAGTAAGTTATGTTCAACTCTTTTGCTACCCCACGGACTGCAGCCTGCCAGGTTCCTCTGTCCATGGCATTTCCCAGACAAGAATACTAGAATGGGCTGCCATTTCCTTCTCCAGGGAATCTTTTGGACCCAGGGATCAAACCCTTGTCTCCTGTATTGGCAGGCGAGTTCTTTACCACTGAGCCACCAGAGAACCCCCTGCAACATAATAATGCTTGATAAATGAGTGAATGACCACTTCTGTATCTACCAGGCAAGGACTCCTTTCAAAAAAGCAATGTGATCAGTTAACACTCTCAGCTCCCAGGGAATTCATGCTGGCTTCTAGCAATGACTACCTTCTTGTCTGAGTAAGAGCTCACAAGCCACCTGTGTAATAATTCTTCCCAAAATGTTGCCAAGACCAAATCTGCCTCACTCTGCTTCCTCATAATTCCTTCAACATTAGCTAATGGTCCTTTTCTGGGATCAAGACTCCAGGTTCTTTCGATCAGCCTGGTGCTTTCCATATTACATCTCATCTACCTTGAGGTGAGGACTATGGAGCCCCACTTTGCAACCATGATGGCTCTGTTCCTCTCACTTCCTAAGCATGGAAATCACTTAAGAATTCTGCCAGCTAGTACTGTACCACTTGCCTTACGGGGGCTTCTTTAAAAATATTACTTGTCTTTCTACTGCTATGAGCACAAAACAAAGCCTCATTTATTTTATTTGCATTTCTTGAAAAACTAACACTTCTAACATTACTTAGGGAACCATACCAATAATTGGTATTGCCAACGGTTTTGACTGTCTTTAATTGGGTCCTTGTCTTTTTAAATCTTAGCTGAGGGCTCAGAGAGCATCAGGAGATGATGTCACTTTCTTTTAAGGCCGCAACTCTTGTCCCTAACACTGCTCTGCCTGCAGTGTTAGGCACTGCCTCCCACATATTCCACTCTTGAGGAGCTCCTTGCCATGTTAGCATTCTTTTTATTGATTTTTATATCTTTTACTTATTTAATTTTTGGTTGCACTGGGTCTTCACTGGTGCACACACGCTTTCTCTAGTTGCAGTGAGTAGCAGCTACTCTTCGTCAGGGTGCTCAGGCTTCTCATTTTGTTGGCTTCTCTGTTGCGGAGCAGGGGCTCTAGGCACGTGGATTCAGTAGTTGTGGCTTGTAGGCTCTAGAAAGCAGGCTCAGAAGCCGTGGTGCATGGGCTTAATTGCTCTGCAGTATGTGGGATCTTCCCGGACCAGCGATTGGATTCAGGTCCCCTACCTTAGCAGGCAGTTCTTACCCACTGTACCACCAGGGAAGTCCATGACTGATTTTTCAAAATTCAGCTTAATCTTTCCCCAAGGTCTCCCTATGCAGAGGAAGGTGCTGGGCATAAAACTCAAACTTGTGACTAGACTATGAGTCAAATGGATGGAAAGAGGCCTAAGAGGACAGCAATGGATTCTCATGCTCTTTCCTCCAGTGCCATAAACCCTAGGATTGCCTCTTAGCTCCGAGCCAGAGGCAATCAGATTGTTTTCTAAAGTGATGTCTCAATTCAGGTCTCTTTGCCACCTGCTTTGTCAGCTGACTCTGAGGAACTAGCTTCTAGCTAAGGGGTTGGGAAAATAAATTTCTCAAGTTGATGTATGTGAATCTTCCAAGTCCATTTTAAATGCACCTGCTAACACTAAACAGGTAGTGCTTTGCCCTCCAGAAACCTCTTTCTGAGCTTGCCTGCAGTGTTTCAGAGGGACAGAGGGGATCCCTGAACATAGCCTCTGCTTAAGCTCAACTCTGGCTCTGGCTGCAGGTCCTTTCCCCTGATCTGGCATCCAGAGACAGGGCCTCTGCAGCCCTGGGTTCCAGCTTAATGGGAAGGCATGCCTCATAGAGCCAACACTTGCCACTCTGCTTCTGTGAGCCTGTCTGAGCTTGAGGAATCAATTCCAATCCAGTAAAAGACTTAAAGCTCAGGGGCCTTGCTCCTTGCTTGGCAAAAGCCTTAACTGTTGAGTTCTAGAAGCTTTCCGATCACCACCACCCCTTTTTTGTTTTAATCTTCTTTAATACAGACTCCAGCCCCACTAACCAGCAGGGGCCTGTGGTCTCAGACCTTTCTTCCTGTGTTTAGAACCTACTTTCTGGTGCTCAGAGTGTGACAAGTCAGGGTGGGAGGTGAGAATGGATTGGGGGAGGAACAGAAGTTGTTTCAAGGAAGCACCAAATCAAGAAAATTAAATATGCTGAAAGGCTTACCTTATGTTTATGCCTTACTCTAAAACTTTTTCCCTAAGAATTTTGAACTGGAAAAGGTGCAAAATGACTTCAATTCAAGAAAGGTAGTCAAAATTTTCAAACATGGCATAATATGGTCCACTCTGGGTGGTATAGAAAAAAGTGTTATCTTTGCTGTTATTAAACTTGAACCATTCAAGTTGTTGGTATGAGAGGAAAACAATATACATATAAAAGCAAGTTGACTTTCTTCTCACAGCTGGCATAAACCTTGAGCCAACAAATCCAATTTAACTTTTTGTTCAAAGCTTATTTTTTTTTAGTAGGTTATGTATTTTTGTAAATATTTGGCTGTGCCAGATCTTTGTTGCAGCATGTGGGAACCAGTTCCCCAACCAGGGATCAAAGACAGGTCCCCTGCACTGGGAACGCAGAGTCTCAGCCTCTGGATTACCAAGGAAGACCCAACAGAAGCATATTTAAATGGATGTGAATAATATTCTACACAATTTCATAATGTGTAATGAATGTAATGTGTAATTTCATAATGAAATTGTGTATTCTATACAATTTCATAATTTCTAGTGTATATATATACACACACACTAGTATATATATATATATACACACTAGAATGTATCTGCCTTTCATGCAGTTATGAGATGTTTTGATGATTTCTATGATCCATTAAAAGTTCATTAGGATAATAATAAATACTGTGTATTTTTGTAGGCTCTTAATTTCATAATGGACAAAGTACTGATATTGAAATTTCATTAAAAAACAAACCTTCTCTTCTTGGTCAAATTTAGCAGTGGTTTGTGATTTTAACTTCTTCCGTTTTAAAACTTTTGTGAATCCGTTCCTGGCCTCACCTTTGGGTGGGGGAGAGGAGAAATTGGTAAAAATATAAATGAAAGGAAGAAGACATCAGAAGAAGCTAGATAACTGAAAACTGACTTGGGCTAAGTTCGCCTCCACCCGCTTCCTTTATTAATTTGGGTAATAACACCTCTACTTTGGATCATGTTCAATACCAAGAAAATAAATAGCATTTAAGTTATAAAAAGGAATCAAACTTCATGAAATTGTATATACCTTGGTATTAATATTAATATCCTAGAAAATATACAAGTTTTGTATTTAAAAAAAATAATAATCTGCTTTCCTCATCTATCAAAAACCAAATTTAAGTAAAACTTAGGACAGGCAACTTACCACCTTTACTGAAATGGATACATTTTCTCCAATTAGTGTATATTGTGTTCTAAAGTTCAAGGACAAATGGAAATTAAAATGCACTTCCCACAAAAACCATATAAATGGTGAATCAAGAGTTTCAGATAGTTGACAACTACAACAAAAAGTCTTTGAGTTAGATTTCAGTAATACTATGTAATATTCTCTTAGGAAGAAGATTCAAAGACTAAAAAACTGCACAGGAAACAAAAGCTTGTAGTTTGTTGCTGTTCAGTAGCTAAATTGTATCCAACTCTTTACAACCCCATGGACTGCAGCATGACAGGCTTCCCTGTCCTTCACTACCTCTGAAGGTTACTGATTAAAACAACAAAACACTTAAAGATGTCACATCTGCAGAAAATGTGGTGATCTTTACACTGATTGGTTGAAATGCTGAGGTAGGTCTTCCTGATGGAGAGGGGTCAAGGTGTTATTGGACAGAAGGAACAAAACATGCCCACCAAACTGAGAAAATATCTTGAGACCCAAAAATGAGGCAGGACACTTCATACAACCAAGCGATCAGATTATAGGGTAGTTTACTTAGAGGGTAGGATGGGATGGATGACATCCGGAAACATTTGCAGCTGCCACTGGAGATTTTTATAGTTAACCTAGGGTACGAGGGTACGTGCTTGGAAAACAGGAAGTGCGTTCCAAAGTCAAGATTTATGAACGGGTAACTAGTCTCTTGGGTACTGGGAATACGTCAGCCAAGGTCTTCATTATTGTTTGGAGCCTAACAATACTAAAGAGTGCAGAGGCCACCTGGACCTAATGATCACTAAACAGTATCTATTCACTACAAAGCCCTTGACAACAGAGATTTACTACACAGTACAGCCCTAGGTAGGGTCAGTTGAAGGACAGGAGGCGCTGATGGCATCAGTTATACTAACAGCCATTCAATATGGCAGAGGGTCCTTCTTGTAAGTGACTGGTGAAAAGGGCCCATTGCTTTGCCTCCTGAATCACTATCTTCATCAGTGTTAGTTGGACCTGTCAGGCAGGGGTCAAGCGCTGGGCAAGGACTATATGCCTATCATTACTGATGCTCCTTTCATGACTCCCTTTCTCCCCAACTCTTGTCCATCTACTTGCAGATGGCAGGACATGAATCGTTTTAATTTAACCCTCTCTCTCCATTTAGACATAATCTGCCTACCTCAGGTCTAGATCTCCTGGAGAAGGGAAAGGCTACTCACTCCAGTATTCTGACCTGGAGAATTCCATGGACTGTACAGTCCATGGGGTCGCAAAGTTGGACACAACTGAGTGACTTTCACTTTCACTTTCCTTTTTTCAGGTCTAAAATTATGTAGTCTTGGTTAAATTTATAATCAAGGACTTCCCTGATGGCACAGTGGCTAAGAATCCACCTGCCAATGTAGGGGACACAGGTTTGATCCCTGGTCTGGGAAGATTCCACATGCTTTGGAGCAACCAAGCTCATGTGCCACAACTATTAAGCCTGAGTGCTGCAACTACTGAAGCCTGTGTGCCTGGAACCTGTGTTCTGCAACGAGAAGCCAAAAAAAAAGAAAAACAATGTATAATCAAGCAACAAGTGCACCTAAGTGATACTAACGCCCTCCTTTTTAAGAGGAGAGTATCAGCCATCTGGAAAGCGATGGGGAGAGAGAAGGCTAAGGAATGGGTTTACAAAAGAGAAAGGATAAAGAAAGTAAAACTGAGATTCCAGCTTTTGCTTAGTGTCAGCAAACTCACATAAATGCATGCACACATAAAGACATGGAGGAGCTCCTTGACATGGAATTGAAAACAAAAGCATTTCTACTTCATATAACACACCATGGTTTATGTACATTTCTTCTTGTACAGCATAATTGGGTTGTGTAAAGGAGCCTCTTTGCCAGGGACTCAATCAAGGAAACTAAAATTTACATTTAGGGAAAACAAGTTTGCAATACTAAGAATAGGAAGTAGAAAGCCTTTTGCCATTTTTCTAGGCACAGGGCCAGTCTTCAAGAAAATTTCAAAACAAGCTGTTTGGCTTTGACTTACTCCTACTCAGTATGTAAACACCCAGGGCCTCCGTGTGCCCTTTACCTAGGGCTACCTGGTACCCTCAAATGTCCTGTGCCTTAACTTACCATTCCCTCTTTTCTCACTTCCCCTTAGCAAAACTTCTTTTCTCTCTGAGAAGATGGATAAGGCTCCATTTAGTAGCAGAATCTCTTGAAATTAAAATAATCAAAATAAGGTAATATGTCAGGTAGTGGACATCTCAGAGATTTATGTTCTAAGACATAAAACTTAAAATCTCAAAATGAATCTCTGGTAGAATTTGAGGCAGAACAGGAAAGTCAGGTTGTAGGTATATGCTGGGAGATGGGGTCAAAGTTTCCAGGCAGCTCACACTAAGCATGTATACAGTTACTTTGGAACATTTATACTTTCCATGACTTCCTCCCTTTATCTAGGGCTTAACTCAAAATTCTCTAAAATACCACTGGTTGTTCTAGAGATCCTTCCTCACTTATCTACCCAATGAGACATGGGACATTGTAGGGGGTGGGCAGAGGGTAATGTCACATCATAGAAAGAAAAAGGCATACCTGGGTATAATATCTACAGTAAGATTGTAACTTTCAACCTAATACTAGTATGTTACTGTTCATAATGTATATAATATATATAGTTTAGGTAAATTATCAAGTTACAAAAATATACAATAAAATCTTATAAGAAACTCTGAAACAATGGATGCTTCATAATTCTCTTAAGACTACAATAAAAATGCAGTTATTGGCTAAATTCCATCAATTCTTTTTAATTCTCTTTGATTTGTTCTCCTCATCTTCTGCTTTCCTTTCTGCAGGTCGCTTCTTCAGCCCCTTCATTTTCCTGGTTTGTAGTTTGCTTAGGTCTTGCTTTTGCATATGAATTCTTCCATAAGTTGTACCAAAAGTATCATGAGAGATATTTTTCTTCTTCTTTGGCTAAGAAACAGTAATATATGAAAAAACAGTTGAGTCTACTATTATGAACTGATAAAAATTTAGTGTATAACAACTATCATTTAACAACTTCCATTAGTGAGAACCTTCCAATGATATGGAATCTATAGTCCTATAGGTCCTTTCTTCTCAAACTTAGGTATATGCAGATCACTTGGAGATCTTGTTAAAAATGCAAATTATAATTCAGTAGGACTAGGGTAGAATCTGAGATTCTGCATTTCTACAATTCCCCCGTAAATTATCAGGTCACACTGAGAAGCAACCTAAGAGACTATTCTAATAATCATTGTCATGCACAGAGAGAAGTTGTTTCGTTTAGCTTAAGGAATGTGACTATCATTTCAAATCTTTACTGGAATTCCAGAGATGCCATTTCTACTTGCTTTTTAAAACCATTCAAAAGTCAAAACACATTTTATGGAAGTATGGGTTATACATCTATGCTTGAAATTACATTTTCACAATGCCCAAAATGAGACCTATTTTTGCTGAAAACTGGCAGTCTTGGCTACCAGGAAGCGCTTGGCAACACTTGATGCTTGGTTTCTACAATTTTATTATCCTTTATGATTGGCTTATTTGCTTCTTCCTTCTTTTCTTTGGCTCTGAAAGTCTAATTTTATCTATTATATTGATCTGTTTATATATGTCCTTTAATATAATATGCTACAAACCCTTTTTGGAAAGAAGAGAGGAATATACAATTAAACATGGCACCAATCTGCAAGTCATGTACCTTCAGGGCTTTGGGCATTTTCATAGATAATTTATAAAGGTCATCTGATGCCAGGTGTGTCCGCCTCAGAACCAAATCCAACGAGGGTCCCATCTCTTCCAATTCAATCCGTGGTGTTCTACAGCCAGATTTCTTTAACAGCAACCTTTATGAAATAGCAAAAAGAAATGTTGCTTTGACTTTGATAATCAAAGTCCCACTCCTCCAAATATTTTTGTTCTAGAGAATTATGGTTCCATAAAATAACAAAATGTTTGGAAAGTCTAATTTTAATACTTTATATACAGATAGTCCTCCTAAGAAGTGGAATCTTTTGATTTCTTTATTTAAGGTTTATATAATTATATAAAAAATTTTAAGTGGATCTTTAAGACATTATATTTACATAATTAACAAATTCTTATTTCTCTAAGACCCATTCAGAATCAACTTTTCTCCAAAGCACAGACACTGATCTCTATAGGTTGGGATGAACGTAACAAAACCATGACTTTCTGGATACCACATGTATAAATAACCTTGGATCCGAAAGCATAAGAGGAATACAGTGGGGGGAAGAAGGGAGATTCATTTAATCCTTTTTTTGGGGAGTGACATCGTAAGAACTGCTCAAAGACTTGAAGGTTATTTGTGCTGAAAGACTCATATTCGTTATGGTGACCAGATCTCCACACAGAAAAGGACTAAATAATAATGTTCAGAAAAGGTGAGCCTTTTCACATAAAAGCCAGAATGAGAAAGAAGTAACAAGTGACACAGAGAAAAGAAAGAACAGAAGAGGAAAGCAGAGTAAGTAATACCCAGGAACAAGCAAATATCAGGAAGCAGGAGTGAAATGGGTAAAACCTTATTAAAAGTCCTGCGTCACATGAAGACAACCAACCAATACAGTCCACTTACAGGAAGTGCTTTTACTGGCTTCTGGAAGAGTCACAGTGATAGGTACGCTATATCAGACACGGTAGTTCACACTCAATTAAACAAGGCAAAAAGGAAAAACGAAACAAAAAACCCCAGAGCCTAGGATATGTAAAGAGCAGAAATGTTAAACAAAAACATACAAACATTAAAAGATAAAAGAAATGTTAGTATGGGGTTTGAAGGGAGCAAGCACAGGGAAAAAAAGAGCTTAAACAAGGGCCCTTAAGCCACTCTCCTCACGGGGGCTCTGGGAGAAGAGACCTGAGAGAAGGCCTGTCTCTGGCCTGCGTAGGGGAAAACATTTTTAGGAGCTGAAGATGGCTGACATCATGCCATTGTCCTTAATATTTCACTCAAAGCATACAGGGGCAGTGACCATGTGACTCTTTTATATCACAGGTTTTGATTTTTTATTCTGCAATCGCCTCTACATCTTTCATACCTCAAATAAACTGTATTTATCAGGCTGAACTCATATCAAGACTAAATCTTGGGAATTCCCTGGTGGACCAGTGGTTAGCACTCCTCTGGATGGGGAACTAAGATCCCTGCATGCCAAGCAGAGCAGCCAACAACAAAAGACATGAAAAAAAAAAAAAAAGACTAAATCTTGATTAATATTTTGTGTTCAGTAGATTAACCTAAGAAATCAAGGAAGTCACATACATAAAATTTAAACGAAAAAAATTTCTGCCACTTAAAACGTTGCTGCTGCTGCTAAGTCGCTTCAGTTGTGTCCGATTCTGTGCGACCCCATAGACGGCAGCCCACCAGGCTCCTCTGTCCCTGGGATTCTCCAGGCAAGAATACTGAAGTGGATTGCCATTTCTTTCTCCAGTGCATGCATGCATGCTAAGTCGCTTCAGTCGTGTCTGACTCTGTGCGACCCTATGGACAGCAGCCCACTAGGCTCTTCTGTCCACGGGATTTTCCAGGCAAGAATACTGGAGTGGGTTGCCATTTCCTTCTCCATTTAAAATGCTAATTTCAGGTAAATGGAAAACCTGTCAATCCAGAACAGTTCATGGCAGGCCTGATGGAGTCAGATTACCCAAGGACCTTTTTATTTATGCAAGTGTCCTCCCAACAGAGTAATCTTTTGAGCAGTATAGAAAGTTAATAAGATTGTTTCCATGTAACTACATATAACTATATATGTTGCTACTTACTGATGAATTAATTATAGTGCCATACTAGACAGTATGTGTGGATGATCTTAATCACTTCATTGCGTATGCTTATTATTCTATTTCTACTTGATAGAAATAGAAGGAAACTTACTCCAGCTTTCAGTTCTCTGCATACGGTTTCTCGTGATAGAGCTATCATCTTTTCTTTTTATTAACAGAATTTAATCATGAAATCTAGAATCTAAAATCATTAAATGTTAATCTTTAAAAAAAAACAAACAACCATCTATTTACACTTTCTCAGAGGAAATGTATTAAGAGATTTATAAAGGATTTTTGTGATCATACTAAAGAAAATACATGAAGACTCTATTAAATATCAACTCTTAAAAAATAAAATTAAAACCATTTCCTTTACCCTCAATGCCATCATAAACAACGCACTTGTTTTTAAAGCAGACATTTTGATTCCAGGCTTTTGTATCTCCAGTCAAATACCTACTACTGCCCAGAATATTTACACCCCATGTAAATCTCCATCTCAGATCCTAACCTCAAGCTCTGCTTTTTGTTTCCCTATAAGCTCTAAATCAAACGTGACATTCAGTTCTGGGAGACTACATGGTACACGAAGCAGGGACACAAAGACAAACAGAACCCAGTTCCTTCCCTCTCGGATGGGTTTAGGCTATTAGACATGTGAATCGGTAATTTCTATATATATTTATGCATGATGTGCCTATTTCTTGAGAAAGACTGGCATTACCCTCTTGTTTAAATTGTAATTTCCTTATTTTCCTCCCTTTCACATCCCTCTCTTCTGTTGACATTCTGTTTTCAGTACTTAAACTCCCTGCCCAGAATGTTGTTTGCTTTTTAAGGTATGCTAATACTTCCTGTTCTGCATATTTCTCCCCATAAAACCTACCCGATGCCATGGCAAAGGCATACATGGCAGTTATTAAAGATCTTCTGTTTCATACTAACAGTTCTGGCCCTATAGTGAACAAAATTCTCCAAGGAATTAATTATTATAGGATATACAGGAAGATGCCAGTAACACTATGATTTATTTCCCCAAAAGGTCAGGTCAAAATGTTTATTAATGTAATTTCATACTCACAGTTCTTTTCATCCAAAAAGCACAAAACCATTTTATAATCCTTACTCATCTTCACAAATTAATAAGTGTCAATATTAACTATTGGGGCTCCCCCCATGGTGCAGTGGTAAAAAATCCGCCTGCTAACACAGGAGACTCAGGTTTGATCCCAGGGTCAGGAAGTCCCCTGGGGTAGGAAATGGCAACCCACTGAAGTATTCCTATCTGGAAAATTCCATGGGCAGAGGAGCCTGGTGAGCTACAGTCAATGGGGTCGCAGAGTGGGATACGACCGAGTGACTGGGTACACACATTAACTATCACCTTAACTCTGCCTAAGGGCTGGCTGGAAGAGGGCAGGACACCCAAGAGCAGCCTGTGAGAATCCTGAGAAGCCACACGAGGATAGAAACTCTTTTCTGGCACATTCCTACCTCTGTCTGCACCTCTCTCTTTCTGAAAAAAGAATTACCCATCCCAGAGGTACCTCAGAATTACCTAAATGGTATCACTACACTTTGCAAAGAAAAAACAGAAGCCCTGAGAGGTGACCTGACCATGTTCTGTGGTGAAGGCTGGCACAGAGCTAGGTCACTAGGCTCAGAGTTGATGCTCATTCCAGGGACCACCTCTTCCTCTCCTAAGCAGAGCACAGCCCTAGGAAGCTAAGCTAATCCACATCGAGGGATTCTCCCACTAGCAGCTTGCTCTCAATCACACTGTCCATTTTCTATTTCAAGTCAATAGCTAACAGGTATTAGGGGATATAGATATGAAAACCTGGGATTAAAATTTTACAGCAGGGTTTCTAATTTTTAAAATTCAAATTTTTTTTTTATTTTAATGGGAGATGTCATACTAACAGTGATTTCAACAATAATAAATTACTTC
Organism: Bos mutus; assembly: GCF_027580195.1. Lineage (NCBI taxonomy): Eukaryota > Metazoa > Chordata > Mammalia > Artiodactyla > Bovidae > Bos > Bos mutus. The sequence goes on from NC_091625.1 coordinate 39,436,457, forward strand.
TTAAAGTAAGTGGATGGATGGTTATTTATAGTTACACTGTCAATTTATTCTTGTTCTTAAGTCTGATTTGCTAATTTTCTGTCCATTTTGCTTTGTTTTCTTTATATTTCTTTCTTTCTTTTTTTTTTTTAACAAATTAATCTTTCCTTTCACTAAACACAATTTTAAATAAAAAACCAAAGACTTTTGGTTGTGCCATGCAGCATGTGAGATCTTATTTCCCCAACCAGGGCTTGAACCTACATACCCCAGAGTCTTAACCACTGAACCACCAGGAAAACCTCACTAAATGTAAGTTCTGACATAAGAGAATACTTTCTTCGAAACTGTTCACCATGAAAGAGTTCTAGATTATTGTTACTATCCATTTCTCTTTCTCAAAGATTTTTATCTTTACATTTTAGTTCCACTGTATTCCCAGGGTCTCCTTGTTTAACATAAGTTTTCAAAAAGATTTTATGTTAGTGATTTTTCATCTTCTATTTCTTGCTCTATAAATAGGAGTCATCTATTTTATATACATTTTTTTCTTAATATATGAAAGTGAAGTTGCTCAGTCGTGTCCAGCTCTTTGCGACCCCATGGACTGTAGCCTACAGGCTCCTCTGTCCATGGGATTTTCCAGGCAAGAATACTGGAGTGGGTTGCCATTTCCTTCTCCAGGAGATCTTCCCGACCCAGGGATTGAACCCGGGTCTCCCACATTGTAGGCAGACGTTTTACCATCTGAGCCACCAGGGAAATATATATATATAGATTTTATTGAAGTACAGTTGACTTACAATGTTTCAGGTACACAGCAAGGTGATTCAGTTATACATACACACATATATTATCTTTGAAATTATTTTCTATTATAGGTTATCACAAGATATTGACTATAGTTTTCTGTGCTATACAGTAAACCTTCATTGCTTGTTGCATATCTATTCTTTTTACTTAAAATCTAGCATTCTATTTACACTAGAATAAGTGGAGTCAAAATATCATAAATAGTTTAGTTAGGCTTTTAGTTCTTAAAAGTCCCAAAACCAAGTTTGGAAGTTCAAACAACAGACTACAAGGGTTTTCAATCTCAACTAATTATAAGAAAAAAAAAAAAAAGAAAACCAGAAATAGGGGTACCATTCATGGGGTGAAAAGAACTGAATATCTCTGACTCCATACACACTTGAAAAAAAGATGGAAATTACTGACCAAAAACAAAACCAGGTGAACATTTAGTTCATTTAGATGTTCACTGGACACAAGCTGGTCAATCAGGTATTCCATTATGACAAAAACAAAATTAAAACCATGGATGAAATGCTGAAGTCCACAGATAGTTGCACAAATAGCACATTTGCACAGAAGACACCACCAACCCTGGGCTGTTAGCACTCAGGCTGCACTGCCACGGCACAGTGTAAAACAGACAACACTCTGATGTCAGTGTACAGGCAGTCTGTGGGAGTCAATGTATTCTTTAGGAAAAGTGTGGGCTCCATCATCAGCACTAGAACTTTATTTTAAATACGGGGGGGAAAAAGTCATGCTTATCTCAAAAGGCTCAGTTGTAATATGTCATTAGATTTTTAATGAAAACAAAATCAGCTTGTTCGGATTTATATTTATATTGTGTTGGGGGTAAGGTAGAAGGCCTGGGCTGGAGAATGAAAGTAAAATGAATCTAGTCATTAAATGTTCTTATTCCCATCAGACTCCATTTTTTAGACTCAGGGTTTTGAGATTTGCTTTAGCCGGCTTAAGACCTGTAGCTTGGTGCTCTAAGTCCAGTCAAGAAAAATAAGGAAATACTGTACAAAAGTAGGGCAAGTCAAGACTGAATACATGTTTTGAGCTCAGACAAAGTGTCCGAGGCTCCAGAGTCCTGGAAAAGCAGGGTTTCCGAGAGGCAGAAGTTAGCAGGGGAGTGACAGACCTGAGGACCAGCACAGAATTTGTCACTGCTATTTTGCAAACTCTCCAAATTTGCAAACTCTCCAAACTTCTGGTCAGACACCAATTCTCAGTTTGAGCTCTATTAAATAGTCACACTAAAATGCTAACCTTGATGATTAATAACAACATGTAAATGCACTTACTTATAGCTTCGAAAGTAAATCTTCCCATTCAGTGCAGTGAAGTGTAGAACATACTCTAAACCAGCCAGGCGGATATTTGATACCGTGGGGCCTCTGAAGAAATCTAAAAGCACACATTAGGTCGTTAAAAAAAATTTTTTTAAAGACCAACATACCTTTAAAATTCAGTTACAAATTAGCTGCATTCTAAATAAATGGAACTCTTTAATGTCTTATCTAAAAAAGGTAAGTAGCACAAAACTGATCCCTGAAAAATGTGATGGTCCCATCCTTCTATCATTTAATCTCATGACTATATTTCTGTGTTTAGTTCACTGAGCCATGTATTAGGTTGGTGCCAAAATAACTGCAGTTTTTGCATTGTTGAAACTTGGTGTTTGATATTGGAATACATTCTAAATAAATGTGGTTATACTATATATAATTTTAATGTGAATTTCCTGCTTTATGGTTTTCTGCTTATGATTTACTATTGCGGTTTATTTTATATTTATCCTAGACTATGGAGATGATGTTAGACAAAAAGCAAATTTGAGGGACTTTCTTATCCGAGTTCAAAAGGGGTCACAAAGCAGCGGAGACAGCTCACAACATCAACAATGTATTTGGCCCAGGAACTGCTAACCAACGTACAGTGCAGTGGTGGTTCAAGAAGTTTTGCAAAGGAGACAATAACCTTGAAGGTGAGGAGCATAGTGGTTGGCCATTGGAAGTTGACAATGACCAGTTGAGAGCATCATCGAAGCTGATCCTCTTACAACTATACGAGAAGTTGCCAAAAAACTCAACATCAACCATTCTATGGTCATTCAGCATTTGGAGCAAATTGGAAAGGTGAAAAAGCTCTGTAGGTGTGTGCCTTGTGAACTGACCGGAAATCTAAAAAATTGTCATTCTGAAGTGTCATTTTCTCTTACTCTATGCAACAACTGAAACATTTCTCAATCGGATTGTGACCTGCAAAAAAAGTGGATTTTACATGACAATTGGTGACAACCAGCTCAACGGTTGGACAAGAAACTCTAAAGCACTTCCCAAAGCCAAACTGGCACCAAAAAAGGTCATGGTCACTGTTTGGTGCTGCCTGTCTGCTCCACTACAGCTTTTCTGAGTTCTGGTGAAACCATTACATCTGAGAAGTATGTCAGCAAATCAATGAGGTACACTGAAAACTGCAATGCCTGCAGCTGGCATGGGTCAACAGAAAGGGCCCAATTCTTCTGCAGACAACACCTAACTACACGTCGCCAATCAATGTTTCAAAAGTTGCACACACTGCACTACAAAGTTCTGCCTCATCCAGCATATTCATGACCTCTCGCCAACCGAATACTACTTCTTCAAGCATCTTGACAACTTTTTGCAGGGAAAATGCTTCCACAACCAGCAGAACAATACAAAAAATGCTTTCCAAGAAGTTGACTCCCGAAGCACAGATTTTTATGCTACAAAAATAAACAAACTTATTTTTTGATAGCAAAAATGTATTGATTTTAATGGTTCTTATTTTGATTAACACAGATGTGTTTGAGCTACTTATGATTTAAAATTCACGGTCTGAAACCACAATTTTGTACCAACCTAATAATTTTTCAGTTTTGAAGTTCTTCTAAACCAATGCTCAGCACAAGAGTATATCATGTTTACTATGATTATTAATTTTTTAGAAAATGTAAAACAAGATATAAAATTTTAATCTACTAAGATAGATAGGTTAATATAGCAAAGGTCTATAAATATGGCTGTTCAAACTTTGACTATTAAATTGAACTAGTGTTTTTTATATGGTGGAGGCCACCAAGAAAACGTCAACAAAGAATCTCAACTATATGAGCAAAGAAAAGCAACCTAAAGTGTTCAAGACAGAAAAGAACCACCAAGATAAGAGAGTAGGTTGTTTTCTCAGAGTGGTAGTAACACCCAAGTGGCACATGAGACAATTTTAAATGATATACAGGCAGATATAATCTATAATGCATTATTTATGTTATTATATACCATTTAACATATAGAGTAGGAACATACAATTTCTTTTTAAAAAGAGAAATCAATATAAAGAAAAATCTCCAGTGAACAACACTATGGATACTACATGGACATGACTCAAGTTACAAAGATGACACATGAATGAAAAAAGTTTGGAAAATACATTAGTGAAGTTTGGTCACCTCATTCTACACTTAAGAAGACCGAACCTGAAAGAAGCTAAATGGAAATATACGAATAACATTCAGCTGAGGCAAGGTTATGCATAAAAAGTCATCCAACTTAATTACTTAGGAAGAGCTGCCACAAGACAGATGATGTCATGAACAGGAAATATCTCATATTCTGTCCCAATTGCAGCTACCCAGCACTTTTCTTCCGTCTTCCCATTAGCTCATAAGATGGGAATAATCTCCATGTGCATGGACATACATATCTTTTGTAGTTTGCCTTTTCCTTCTTATGGATAACTAAGAGAAAATCACATTGCTAATGTATATAAAACAGACATAAGCATGCCAACACATGTACATAACACCTTTCCTTACTACCCCAAACAAATATTCCTCAGGGATACTTTTATAAACCAAATATACTTTTTAAATTCTGATCTAAAATTTGATCAGAATAATGACAAACTTTCTCATAATTTTACCAAACCCTGACTCTTTCAGTGGCCAAGTTAATAAAGCCCCACTCACTGTTGTGGCAGCATTACTGAAGTCAGAGTCATTCTGGAGAACAACATATGTAAATTCCAGTCTCCCCTGAAACAGCTTTTGCAATGCAAACCATACAGGCATGTGTTCATCCATAAGATTTTAAGAAAGAAAGAAAAAATGAAATGAGGTAGCAAGTTTTAAGAACATTACCCTTAGCTCACATCATACACAAAAATTAACTCAAAATGGATCATAACTCTAAATGTAAGATATGACTTCAACAATATATACAATATAAATTATAACAAATTATATATATGCATATATATATGAAAAAAGTCTTTGCAACCTTGAGATAAGCAAAGGTTTCTTAAACAAAACACTGCATAAACATACCATTAAAGGAAAAAATGGATAAAGTAGATTTTACAAAAATTTAAAACTTCTGCTCTTTAAAAGAAATCACTGTTTGCAGATGACAGGATACTATACAAAGAAAATCATAAAGATGCCACCAAATATCTACTAGAGCTTATCAATGAATATACACAGAAATCTGTTGCATCTCTATACACTTAACAGCACACTAGCAGAGAAATTAAGGAAACAACCCCATTAACAATCATGTCAAAAAGAATAAAATACCTAGGAAAAAACCTACTTAGGAAGGTAAAAGACCTATACTTGGAAAACTGTAAGACAACGGATGAAAGAAACTGAAGATGACACAAACACATGGACAGACACACTGTGTTCACGAGCTGGAAGAATCACGTTAAGACGACCATAATGCCTTATAGATTCCAATGCAATTGGATTCCTATCAAATTACCAATGGCAGAGAACTAAAACAAACAATTTTTAAATGTGTATGGAAACGCAAAAGACCCAAATAGTCAAACAGTTGTTTCATGTCCGGTTCTAACTGTTGCTTCTTGACATGCATACAGGTTTCTCAGACCAATAAGGTGGTTTGGTAGTCCCATTTCTTTTAAGAATTTCCACAGTGTGTTGTGATCCACACAGTCAAAGGCTTTCACCATAGTCAACGAAGCAGAAGTAGATGTTTTTCTGGAATTCCCTTGCTTTCTCTATGGTCCAACAAATGTTGGCAATTTGATCTTTGCCTTTTCTAAACCCAGCATGTACATCTGGAAGTTCTTAGTTTATGTACTGCTGAAGCCTACCTAGCTTGAAGGATTTTGAGCATAACCTTGCTAGGATGTGAAATGAGCACAACTGTACGGTAGTTTGAAAAATCTGAGAGTGGAATGAAAGCTGACCTTTTCCAGTCCCGTGGCCCCTGCTGAGTTTCCTAAAGTGAAAGAAGGTGTTACTCACTCAGTCGTGTCCGACTCTTTGTGACCACACGCACAGTAGCCCACCAGGCTCCTTTGTCCATGGAATCCCCCAGTAAAGATTACTGGAATGGGTTGTCACTTCCTTCTCCAGGGATCAAACCCAGGTCTCCTGCATTGCAGGCAAATTCTTTACCGTCCGAGCCACCAATGTGTCTTCTAACACCTTAGTTCTGTTTAACCAGGATAAAAACTTGCTTAAACAGAAGTAAGGGGGTTGGAGACAAATCAGTTAAGAGTCAGAAGGAAAGCCCCAGTTTGAAAATTTTTTCAATGGATCAATTCTAAGCAAAAGTAACACCTTAAGTGTGACTGTGTCCATGAGTAAAAACACTGGAAAAGGGCACAGTAGGTTGACCACAGTGTTGATGAGAAATACCAGGAGATTTGCAGTCAGAGATCAGATCAGATCCTGATTCTGCCACTTATTACCTCTTCACTCTGCACAAAAGTAAACTGGTCTCAATTTCTTCATCCACAACATGGGAATAATATTACCATAATGAATCAAGTATTTGCTTAATTTCTAGTGTGGTTACATTTGGAAATGAGGCCTCTATGGAAACAGTTCAGGTGAAATGAGGTATGTCATAAGGATGGGTCTGATCCCACAGGGTTAGTGTTTTGAAGAGGAGACACTAGAAAACTTCAACCTTTCTTTCCTCTTCTCCCTCCTTCCCTTCCTCCCCAAGGAAAAGCCTTGTGAGCACATAGCAAAAAGCCAGCAAGAGAGTCCTCAGCAGAAACCTGGACTCTTAGAACTGTGAGAAAATAAATTTCTATTGTTTATAAGCTACCCAGTCAGTCTATGGTATTTTGTTATGGCAGCCTGAGCAGACTCATAGAATTACCTTTGTAAAAGGTGTAGAAAGGATTACATTTAATAAACTATCTGACCTAATCCATGGTAGTTATTTTCATTATTATATGCTCAAACTACCGCACAATTGCACTCATCTCACAAGCTAGTAAAGTAATGCTCAAAATTCTCCAAGGCAGGCTTCAGCAATACGTGAACCGTGAACTTCCTGATGTTCAAGCTGGTTTTAGAAAAGGCAGAGGAACCAGAGATCAAATTGCCAACATCCGCTGGATCATAGAAAAAGCAAAAGAGTTCCAGAAAAACATCTATTTCTGCTTTACTGACTATGCCAAAGCCTTTGACTGTGTGGATCACAATAAACTGTGGAAAATTCTGAAAGAGATGGGAATACCAGACCACCTGACCTGCCTCTTGAGAAATTTGTATGCAGGTCAGGAAGCAACAGTTAGAACTGGACATGGAACAACAGACTGGTTCCAAATAGGAAAAGGAGTTCGTCAAGGCTGTATATTGTCACCCTGCTTATTTAACTTCTATGCAGAGTACATCATGAGAAACGCTGGACTGGAAGAAACACAAGCTGGAATCAAGATTGCCGGGAGAAATATCAATAACCTCAGCTATGCAGATGACACCACCCTTATGGCAGAAAGTGAAGAGGAACTAAAAAGCCTCTTGATGAAAGTGAAAATGGAGAGTGAAAAAGTTGGCTTAAAGCTCAACATTCAGAAAACGAAGATCATGGCATCCGGTCCCACCACTTCATGGGAAATAGATGGGGAAACAGTGGAAACCATGTCAGACTTTATTTTTCTGGGCTCCAAAATCACTGCAGATGGTGACTGCAGCCATGAAATTAAAAGATGCTTACTCCTTGGAAGGAAAGTTATGACCAACCTAGAGAGCATATTCAAAAGCAGAGACATTACTTTGCCAACAAAGGTTCGTCTAGTCAAGGCTATGGTTTTTCCTGTGGTCATGTATGGATGTGAGAGTTGGACTGTGAAGAAGGCTGAGTGCCGAAGAATTGATGCTTTTGAACTGTGGTGTTGGAGAAGACTCTTGAGAGTCCCTTGGACTGCAAGGAGATCCAACCAGTCCATTCTGAAGGAGATCAGCCCTGGGATTTCTTTGGAAGGAATGATGCTAAAGCTGAAACTCCAGTACTTTGGCCACCTCATGCGAAGAGTTGACTCATTGGAAAAGACTCTGATGCTGGGAGGGATTGGGGGCAGGAGGAGAAGGGGCCGACAGAGGATGAGATGGCTGGATGGCATCACCAACTCGATGGATGTGAGTCTCAGTGAACTCCGGGAGTTGGTGATGGACAGGGAGGTCTGGCGTGCTGCGATTCATGGGGTCGCAAAGAGTCAGACACGACTGAGCGACTGATCTGATCTATCTGATATATACATTAAAGTAGAATAAGAATTAGGAAATGAGGTTAAAATAAATAAACAATGACCATAGATGTAGATATGGCCACTAACACAGACAAAGGCAAAGAAGAAAAAAAGTAACTGAGGTAATTGAATTTACGATAGACTTTAAAGGAACACTAATTAAAACTAACCTATTACTTGATTCATTATCATCTTTATATACAAGAAGTTGTTTACTTTGTTGTTTTAGTCACTAAGTCATATCTGACTCTTCCGCGACTCCAGGGACTATAGCCCACCAGGCTCCTCTGTCCATGGGATTTCCCAGGCAAGAATACTGGAGTGGGTTGCCATTCCCTTCTCCAAGGGATCTCTGCACCCAGGAATGGAACCCACATCTCCTGCTTGGCAGGTGGATTCTTTACCATTGAGCCACCTGGGAAGTCCCATAAGGAGTAGTCACACTTAAAAGTAACCATAAAAATAAGGATGGACTGGGAGTTCCCTGATAGTCTAGTGGTTAGGATTAGGCACTTTAACTGCCGTGGCCTGGGTTCAATCCCTCATTCTGGTTGGGAAACTAAGATCCCACAGGCCACACAGTGTAACCAAAATTAAAAAAAAAAAACAGGATGGACTGAATAGAAAAGCAGGACCCACTAAGATTAACTACAAATCTATATAATATTTAGGGCTTCCCTTGTGGCTCAGCTGGTAAAGAATCCGCCTACAATGTGGGAGACCTGGGTTTGATCCCTGGGTTGGGAAGGTCCCCTGGAGAAGGGAAAGGCTCCCCACTTCAATATTCTGGCCTGGAGAATTCCATGGACTGGATAGTCCATGGGGTCACAAAGAGTCAAACACGACTGAGCAACTTTCACTCACTCACACTAATAAAATATTTAAGGAAGCAAAAGAGAAGCAAAATTCAGAATGAGCAAAATAGATACCTGGCATGAAAATACTGAAGTTAACTTTTCTTTCTGGCCAATTACAAACAAAAACACAACTTCCTAACAGGAGAAAAGCCCCTGATAAATTCTCTTTACCTACTGCTCTACATTTGAACACACAACACTAACCAGGTTGCAAATCTGCAACTTTCTTATTTCTTATTTATATTAAAAACTCAACTCTAAGTGCCGGACAATCTTACCATCCCTCTACCTGTATTTCTTCTTTCCCTATGCCTTTGTGGTTTTTACTCCCTACTGCTCATCACTGCATTATTTGGTTATTCCTGCCATCTAGTGGAAGCACAAAATAAGAAGATAACCATTTAAACAAAAGCAACAAACCTCTGTTTCTAACAAATTATAAGTACTTCCCTCATTAATAGTAATTAAACGTAAGAACAAGGAGAGAAAAGCTGGAAATCTGGGTGAATGCAATAGAAGTACTAGAAATCTTGGCTAAAAAAAAAAGTCCCTTGATGTTCCCAAATATGTAATATTCAAAGAAATATTGGTCCTTGTCTTCCATGTATGGTTTTTTTTTAAATCCATGGAAAATAGAGGTAAGAACCTAAAGTAAAGACTCTGCAAAGGAATTATTTACCATGGGCAGTATGAAGAGCAGAAGCAGAAAGCACAAGCTTTGGGTTTTGATTGTGTCTCACCTACTTAATAACACTTAACCTCTCTGAGCCTCCATCTTCCCACCTGTATATTGAAATATTACCAAACTCAAGAGCTTTAGTAAGGATTAAGGAGGTAATAGAAATACTTAGTTTTTCAAAAATAGCCATTATTAATAAGAGAAATGAGAAGTCCTGAAAATTGTATTCCCGAATAAAGTAACATGAAAGCAATGTGTCCGCCCACAAACCTTCTTCAGTTGGCTCAGACTTGTAAAGAGCATATATTTAATTTATTTATAAAATATATCCAAGCAACTTTTCAAAGTGATCTAGGGCAAATTAATGTAAAAACCCAAAAGAAGGGCAACCAAAAAAGTTAAGGCATAGTTTGTAAGAATGATATAAGAAAAGCTCAAATTGAACACATTATTTAAACTTAAAAAAATTCCAATGAGTATCAAAAGAGTATCTCTAGGAATAAACTAAATTACTTTTCAGAGTTAGAATACAGCTGTGGAGATGTGATCACAGAGTATTAAGTATTAGTAACCTTTAAGAAATCATAGAGAGCTTTTGTTGAAGTCTTCCCCGCCTCCACTGCCATCATGTCTAAATCAGAGTCTCCCAAAGAACCCGAACAGCTGCGGAAGCTCTTCAACGGAGGATTGAGCTTTGAAACAACCGAGAGTCTGAGGAGCCATTTTGAGCAATGGGGAACGCTCACAGACTGTGTGGTAATGAGGGATCCAAACACCGAGCGCTCCAGAGGCTTCGGGTTTGACACATACACCACAGTGGAGGAGGTGGATGCGGCCATGAATGCAAGGCCACACAAGGTGGACGAAGAGTTGTGGAACCAAAGAGGGCCATCTCAAGAGAAGATTCTCACAGACCTGGTGCCCACTTAACTGTGAAAAAGATTTTTGTTGGTGGCATTAAAGAAGACACTGAAGAACATCATCTGAGAGATTATTTTGAACAGTATGGGAAAACTGAAGTGATTGAAATCATGACTGACCAAGGCAGTGGCAAAAAGAGAGGCTTTGCTTTCGTACTCTTTGATGACCTTGACTCTGCAGACAAGATTGTCATTCAGAAATACCACACTGTGAATGGCCACAACTGTGAAGTGAGAAAAGCACTGTCTAACCAAGAGATGGCTAGTGCTTCATTCAGCCAGAGAGGTCGAAGTGGTTCTGGAAACTTTGGTGGCGGTCGTGGAGGTGGTTTTGGTGGGAATGACAACTTTGGTCATGGAGGAAACTTCAGTGGTCGAGGTAGCCTTGGTGGCAGCCGTGGTGGTGGCGGATATGGTAGCAGAGGGGATGGATATAATGGATCTGGTAATGATGGAAGTAATTTTGGAGGTGGCGGAAGCTACAATGATTTTGGCAATTACAACAATCAATCTTCAAATTTTGGACCCATGAAAGGAGGAAACTTTGAAGTCAGAAGCTCTCTCCACCTATGGTGGTGGAGGCCAATACTTGGCCAAACCACGAAACCAAGGTGGCTATGGTGGCTCCAGCAGCAGCAGTAGCTATGGCAGTGGCGGAAGGTTTTAATTACTGCCAGGAAACAAAGCTTAGCAGGAGAGGAGAGCCAGAAAAGTGACAGGGAAGCTACAGGTTACAACAGATTCGTGAATTCAGCCAAGCACAGTGGTGGCAGGGCCTAGCTGCTACAAAGAAGACATGTTTTAGACAATACTCATGTGTATGGGCAAAAAACTCAAGGACTGTACTTGTGACTAATTGTATAACAGGTTATTTTAGTTTCTGTTCTTTGGAAAGTGTAAAGCATTCCAACAAAGGGTTTTAATGTAGATTTTTTTTTTTGTACCCATGCTGTTGATTGCTAAATGTAACAGTCTGATCATGACGCTGAATAAATGTCTTTTTTTTTTTTTTAATGTGCTGTGTAAAGTTAGTCTACTCTGAAACCATTTTGGTAAAGTACCCCAACAGTGTGAAGTTAGAATTCCTTCAGGGTGATGCCAGGTTCCATTTGAAATTTATTTACAACCTGCTTGGTGGAGAAGCTGTTGTCTTCAGAACCTTGGTGTAGTTGAACTGACAGTTACTGTGTTGTGACCTGCAGTTCACCATTAAAAGGGTCACCCATGCAAAGTCATGGAGTTTGTTTTATTTTTTTGGTTATTAATCATTGTTGGCACATCCTATGCAATATATCTAAATTGAATTATGGTACCAGATAAAGTTATAGATGGGAATGAAGCTTGTGTATTATCCATTATCATGTGTAATCAATAAAAGATTTAATACCTTCTTGAAAAAAAAAAAGAAATCACAGAGAACAATAATGCTAGCTTTTCAACAAAGAAGAGAAAAAGTGGTTTAAAATTGGTAAATCTAACAGCAATCTCAGGCAATAACTACACTGTATACTGGAATTTAAGAAAGTGACCTGTGAACACATAGAAAGGGATGTTGTCATTAGATAAAACATTAGGAATGAGTATTGTTCACTAAGAATCAGTCACCTATAAAACAACCTTAGGAGGTTTTTTGTTTTTGTTTTTAAATGGAAAAGGGAGGAAGGAAATTGGTGGAGGTCAAGAAAGCAAATTATATGGGATTATAGTGTGAAACACCTTGTGTATCAGACTAAGAGAAACTAACAGAGGTTTTTGAATTGGGAGTAGATGATGTATAATAATCTTTAAAATAGAACTTTTCAATTCTGTAAATTTAATAATGCCAATAATGATAGGAGATGGGTGCAAGAATGTAGTAAAGTGCAAAATGCCATATAAATAGGTTGGTACCAAAGTTACCACACTATCAGAAAGAAATAATGATCTATAGAGTATAATATCCCTTTAACTCTTTCTGTCTAATGGGGAATAAACAAAATAATGAAAAGGAAAAAGAGAGATCAAAAGAAAAAAGCTGTTTATCCAGAGTGAAGCTGCAACTGCCACCACCAATGAAAAGTCTTAGAATGCCTATTTGAGCTAACCTGCAAGTAAGAATTAAAATACTTACCAATAAGAAGACTTTTTAGTCTTCTGTAGTCTTCTGTTACATCAAAATCATCACCTGCAAATATTAACATGGGTTTTGTTCCCTCAGGACATTTACTATTCTAGGAAATAAAAAAATGTAATTATATAATTATCAAGTCTAAACCGTTTATATGCTGATTTTCAAGTAGTCAATATTGATAGCAACCCATTTTCATATTTTCTTAACTGTCCTAAAACTGTATCTATGAATACTGATTTTACTTACTGTTCTTAGCCCCACTGCAAGGCATGTGGGATCTTAGTTCCCCAACCAAGAATTGAACCTGTGACCCCTGCACTGGAAGCACGGTCTTAACTACCAGAATGCCAGGAAGTCCCTATGAATACTGATTTTAGACTTAAAACTAGAGTGGGGATTTTTTCATTTACACATTTTTTTAATACTAAAAAATATTTTTTTCATTCTACTTTCTTAGTATCAAATTAATAAGTGATTAAAGAATGAGGTAAGCTACTTTCTATGCAAAGAATAAAATAAAAAGCTAAGCTGGAAAACAAACACATCCCTCTAACAGCCAACATTTCAGAGCTGAAATAAATTTAATTTCTTTGAATTATTTGTAACAATATGCTTTTCCTACTGTGTCATTTGTAGTATTTTAAAATGTCATTTGTTGTATTTTAAAATGAAAACTAAATAAACTACCAGCTCAACATTCATATGGGAAGCAATATGTTATACAAGCTACAGAAAATATGGGCAGTCCTCACTCAACAGAATCAAAGCTCTTACTATAAAGTGTTTTGTCTAGTTCTGGCTTTTCTTTTTCTTTTTCTTTTTTTTTTTTTTTTTTTTGGTTGCACTGCATGGTTTGTGGGATCTTAGTTCCTAAACCTGGCATTGAACCCAGGGCCCTTGGCAGTGAAAGCTCAGAGTCCTAATTGGACCTCCAGGGATCTCTCTAATTCGAGATTTTCAATACCAAAAGGAATTGTGAATTTTTGTTTTACCAAAGTGAAAAAAAAACAAAAACCAAAGAAAAAAAATTCTTTAACTAAAGGATTAATTTAGGGAAGAAAAATGATTGTTGGTCTGAGCTTTCCATTGATCCTAATATCTCTACTCTGACACTAATCAAGGATTTTCCAAATTGGGGGATGAGGAGGTGATAAGACAACAAACAAACAAACAAACGTCCTCTGCCATTGGACCAGAGGTCATTTGTTGCTTCCAAGTTCACTATGGCCACTCTTGTTGACATTCTCTGCTTTCAACCTGAACCTGAACTGTCTACTTAGGAGATGGGCTAAGTCTGATTGAGGGCCTGAATAGACCTTCCAGGCCCACTGACTCTTCCATGTCCATCTGTGTCTGAAAAGTTAGTCAAAGTTAAGTCGCTCTGTCATGTCTGACTCTTTGCAACCCTGTGGACTGTAGCCCACCAGGTTTCTCGGTCCATGGGATTCTCCAGGCAAGAATACTGGAGTGGGTTGCCATTTCCTTCTCCAAGGGATCTTCCCAACCCAGGGATCGAACCCAGGTCTCCCGCATTGCAGGCAGACACTTTAACTTCTGAACCACCGGGGAAGCCCTAACTAACCTTAAATTTTAAATCATCTCATTCCTTAGACTTATTCTATGCAGAATAACCATCCCTACAATTTTGATCATCTTAGAAAACAAGTTTCTAGAATAATCACTCTATTTCCTGGTAGTGTCTAATCACTTGTTGCTTAAGTGTTAACAAAAGCATGAAGCTTGGCAGTAAAAGTGGGCGAGTCAGAAAAAAAATGCCTGGTAAAGATGTCTTTAAAATGAGGAGGTAGAAATAAAGAGGAAATAAATCTGGAGAGAAAGTGCAACAAGCCATGCAACTTCAAAACAAACTAGAAATATAAGCTTGTATAATAACCAAATAACAGGTCATAGTGAAGGGGACTGGTTAATGGCCTATGTAAGGATTGCCAATGTAAGCACATTCTCATCAGTTAATGAATTTTATAGTTACGGATATGTTCCATGAGTGAAAATTTAGTACTCAATTTAAACGGTTCTTGTTAAGAACAAGCCTGCCAAACAGTAATGATTTTGTGGTCCAGTTTAGAAGCTACACAGCGACTTCCCTTTCCCTTTTCACTTTCATGCATTGGAGAAAGAAACGGCAACCCACTCCAGTGTTCTTGCCTGGAGGATCCCAGGGACGGGGGAGCCTGGTGGGCTGCCAGCTATGGGGCCGCACAGTCGGACACGACTGAAGCGACTTAGCAGCAGCAGCAGCAGCATAAAAACCAAGTTCTTTCTCATTTAAGCTACAAAACTGTATTCTTACTCTTCACCACAAGATGTCACTATTTCCCAAGAGCAACATAAAATGCTTATTTTAAAAAAATCAATTATCTTACCTTAATATCTTTAAGGGAGACAAATTTCTCAATACCTAATTCAATCATATCCAGCACATGGTAGTCATACATACGACCTAGAAAAAAAACACATTCTCTTTTATTTTTCCAAAAGAGCTGCCTTATATTCACCTACTTATCTGCCTCTTTTTTTTGTCCTTTAATCTCCCAGACATGTTCCTTCTTTCTTAAATTTTCAACTCCACCTAGAATGAACTGTTACAACCTTGGTCCTGTAAAGGATCTTAAAAGATCACTTAGCCAAACTTCCTTATTTTACAGAAGAGCAAATAAAAGTCCATGGAGGGTAATGAGCTTGCCATTGAGTCACTGACTGTGCCAATCCAAGTCTCAATGCAGAGCAAGGGTTTATTTTCAAATATGTTTATTACACAGGTATTTATTAGGAAAGGGTCACTTTATGTGAATAAGTATGATACTTTTTTTTCTAACTCTAATATTGATTTTAGGATATATGTTTTATAGCAAAAAACCTCTACAACTTGATCGAATGTGATATTAACATGCCCATCCTTTACCTGCAGACTGGTAGATAAATAAAAAACTAGCTTAGTGTTTACTGGTTACTCCTGAATACCATCATTCTGAGCCACAGAACTGACTCTATAAAAGTTTTAAAAAGTAAATGACATTTACCTATTACTAGATTATTTGGCCGCTTCTTATTATGGGAGCCAAACATGAATAAAGAACAATCTGACTTCTTTGAAAAAAATTCCTGTAAAACCAAAGAAATTCCATTAAATCAATGCATAAATATAAGAACTTTAAGAACTGCACTTCTCTGAAATAAAAGGTACTCAAACTGGAAGGGTAAAACTGTCATTATATGCAGAAGACATGATACTAAATACAGAGAATCCTAGAGTCCACATAAAAACTATTAGAATTGATCGATGAATTCAGCAAAGTAGCAGGATACAAGATTAACATACAGAAACATGCTGCATTTCTTTTTACTAACAAGGAAATACCAGAAAGGGAAAGTAAAAAAAAAAAAAAATAATCCTTTTTTTATCGCATCCAAAAAAAAAAAAAAAACAACTTAGGAACAAACCTGCCCAAGCAAGTGAAAGACTTAAATGCTGAGAACCATTAAGACAGTGACAAGGGAAACTGAAGATGATTTAAAGAAATGAAAAGACATCCCACACTCTGGATTGAGGAATTAATATTGTTAAAATGGCCATACTATCCAAAGCAATCTACAGATTTAATGTGATCCCTATCAAATTATCCACGATATTTTTCACAGAACCAAAACAAATAATCCTAAAATTTATATAGGACCTATTATAAAATTTAGGTCCCTATATGGAACTAAAGATCTAAAACTGCCAAAGCAATCCTGAAGAAAAAGAATAAATAAAGCAGGAGGCATAACCCTCCCACATTCCAGACAATACTACAAAGCTACAGTAATCAAAACAGCATGGTATTGGCACAAAAGCAGACTATGCATCAATGGAACAGAAGACAGAGCCCAGAAATAAAGCCACACACCCACAGTCAATAATCTTCAACAAAGGAGGCAAAAATATACAAGGGAGACAAGACAGTCTCTTTAGCAAGTGGTGCTGGGAAAGCCAGACAGCTGATGTAAATCAATGAAGTTAGAACACACCTCACATCACACATAAAAATAAACTCAAAATGGCTTAAAGACTCAAATAAAAGCAAAAATAAATAAGATCTAATCAAACTTACAAGCTTCTGCACAACAAAGGAAACCATAAACAAAATGAAAAAAGACAACCTATAGAATGGGAGAAAATATCTGCAAACAATGAGGCCAATAAGGGCTTAATTTCCAAAATATACAAACAGTTCATACTACTCAATAACAACAACAACAAAAAACCCAAACAATGGACAGAAGACCTAAATATTCATTTCTCCAAAGAAGACATACAGATGGCCAATAAGCACATGAAAAGATGCTCAACATAGCTAATTATTAAAGAAATGCAAATCAAAACTACAGTAAGGTACCACCTCACGTAAGTCAGAATGGTGGCGGTGTTGGTGGTGGTTTAGTCGCAAGTCATGTCAGACTCTTGCAACCCCATGGACTGTAGCCCACCAGGCTCCTCTATCCATGGAATTCTCCAGGCATGAATCCTGGAGTGGGTTGCCATTTCCTTCTCCAGGGGATCTTCCCAACCCAGGGATTGAACTTTAGTCTCCTGCATTATAGGCGGATTCTTTACCAACTGAGCCACCGGGCAAAATGACTATTATAAAAAAGTCCAGGGGACCTGCCTGGTAGTCTGGTGGTTTAGACTGTGCCTCCACTGCAATGGGTTCCATTGCATGGGTTCCAGCCATGGGTTCCATCCCTGGCTGGGGCACTAAGATTCCACATGGCACATGATGTGACCTGCAAAAATAAAAAGTCTATGAATAACAAATGCTGGAGAGAGTGTACACCATTAGGAATGTAAGTTGGGTGCAGCTACTATGCAAAATAGCATGAAGACTCCTTCAAAAACTAAAACCAAAGGCTTCCTTGGTGGTAGCTCAGTGGTAAGGAATCCACCTGCCAATGTAGGAGACAGAGTTCAATCCCTGGTCTAGGAAGATCCCACATACCACAGAGCAACTAAGCCCGTACACCACAACTATTGAGCCTGTGCTCTAGAGCCTGGGAACTGCAACTACTGAGCCCACATGCCTGAAGTCTGTGCTCCACAAGAGAAGCCACTGCAAACAGAAGCCCAAGCACTGCAACCAGAGTAGCCCCTGCTCACCACAATTAGAGAAAAGCTTGCGCAGCAACAAAGACCTAGCACAGTCAACAATAAATTAATTTTAAAAAAACCACCAGCAATAACTAAAAACTGAGCTACCATATAATCCAGCAATCCCACTGCTGGGCACATATCTGGAGAAAACTCTAATATGAAAAGATACATACACCCCAAAATTCATAGCAGCACTATTTACAACAACCAAGACATGGGAGCAACCTAAATGTCCATTGACAGATGAATGGATAAAGATGTGGCATGCGCGCACACACACACACACACCTACACACACACAGTGCAATACTACTCAGCAATAAAGAATGAAATGTCATTTGCAGCAATACTGATTAACCTAGAGGTGATCATAATAACTGAAGACAGAGACAACAGCATATAACTTGTATGTATAGCCTAAAATATGACACAAATGAACTTATTTACAAAACAGACTCACACACAGAAAACAAACTTACCATTAACCAAATGGGAAAGAGGGTGGGGAAAGGATAATTTAGGAGTTTGGATTAGCAGATTCAAACTACCATACATAAACAACAAAGATCTACTATATGGCACAGGGAACTATATTTGATATCCTGTAACAAACCATAATGGAAAAGAATATGAAGAACATATATATGTATAAGTGAATCACTTTGAGGTATACCAGAAATTAACTCAACATTGTAAATCAACTACACTTCAATTAAAAAGAAAAAAAGAATTGTACCTCTAAACTAAAAACAAAATGTCCGTGAGTCTTTTCAGTGGAAATTAAAGAAGACATAATAAACTAGATAGGAATAAACAAAAGAAAAGGTCTTTATTTGCAGCTTTTTACTTAATTTTTTTTTTTATTTGAGGTACTTAGGAAAAGATGTTAAGTTTAAGACCAAAATGAAAACTGCTGCTGCTGCTGAGTCGCTTCAGTCGTGTCTGACTCTGTGCAACCCCATAAACGGCAGCCCACCAGACTCCCCCGTCCCTGGGATTCTCCAGGCAAGAACACTGAAGTGGGTTGCCATTTCCTTCTCCAATGCATGAAAGTGAAAAGTGAAAGTGAAGTCGCTCAGTTAAGTGTCCGACTCTTCGTGACCCCATGGACTGTAGTCTACCAGGCTCCTCCATCCATGGTGTTTTCCAGGCAAGAGTACTGGAGTGGGTTGCCTTTTCCTTCTCCAGTGCATGAAAGTGAAAAGTGAAAGTGAAGTCATGTCCGACTCTTAGCGACCCCATGGACTGCAGCCAACCAGGCTCCTCCATCCATGGGATTTTCCAGGCAAGAGTACTGGAGTGGGGTGCCATTGCCTTCTCCGAAATGAAAACTACTAGGTTAATAAATTTTAAAAGGCCATTTATTTTCAGTTATGCGGTTATTTTGGAATACCACATGAAGTATTCCATTACAGGACACACATGAATATACTACAGACTTATGTGAATTAATCAATATGGTGTTTTTGGATATTTATGAATGTACTCATGTGTTTACAAGACATTTAACTACTTTTCACTGCAAACTTCATCCATGCAGGAATCTTGCCCTAGTTTCTCCACACCATCCCAGCTGTGACTAGTTCCACTTTGTGTACCAAGCAAGGACTAACTGACAGTTCTATGATGTTCCTACCAGTGAGAGATTTTCTGCCATTTGGCTCTCAAAAGTATTGACTTCCATTACAGATTCGAGAGAGGTGGAAATATAGTTATGGGGTATCCTAGACAGTTTCTTCTACATTATTACCTATACTTTACATCCCACATATTGATACTTTGATTCAGTTTACAGAGATTCCCAATCTCAGCGCAAAAATTAGATTGAATGTGTTCCAGTTTAGTTCCAGCACAGTTGGAAACGTTTCCTAAATTTATTTATTCATTTATTTTTGGCTTCATCAGGTCCTTGTTGCGGCACTTGGACTTAGTTGCCCCACAGCACATGGGACCTTAGTTCTCTGACCAGGAATGGAACCCACATCCCCTGCATCTGAAGGTAGATTCTTAGCCACCAGATCATCACGGAAGTCCAAGCTTCCTAAATTAATGGCAAATAATTAAAGAACATGTGAACCAACAATAATCCTCAACTTCTTTATTGAGTCCAAGACCTGAGGTATGGGCCCCTAGTTTGGTTATCATTCATTCCAGGGTTGAAAGAAGTAAATGGGACAAACAATTACCTACTTGTCTTTCTACTCCCTGTGTAGAGGACAGAGTCAGAAAGTCTAAGCATTCTGGCTTTGCCATTTACTATGGGATTGGTCAACCTTTCTGAGAATCAGTTTTATCATGTAAATCAAAGGCAGTAACACCTCCTGCAAAAATCTGCAAGAACCACATGAGATGTTATATGTGAAAGCAATTTACACTGGGTCTGGCACCAAACAGGTGTTCAAAATACGCTTGTTCAAAAAAAAAAAAAGATTTTTGTTTTTACATTCTCATGTTAACATCCCAAAGGTTTCCATAAACTATCTTTCACATATATGTATATATGTGGTGTGTGTGCTAAGTCAGTCAGTTGTGTCCGATTCTTTGAGATCCCATGGACTGTAGCCCCTCAGGCTCCTCTGTTCATTGGGATTCTCCAGGTTGCCGTGCCCTCCTCCAGGGCATCTTCCCAACCCAGGTCTCCCACATTGCAGGCAGATTCTTTACTGTCTGAGCTACCAGGGAAGCCTATATATAGTACTTATCTGTCATCTTCTCCATAAACTCAACTTTTTATTAAAATTCTAGAGCAAGAGAAGTCAAATTATCTCCAAAAGGCCAGATAATAAATGTTTTAGACTTTTTTTTTAAATGATATTATACATGTTTCAATGCCATTCTCCCAAATCATCCCACCCTCTCCCTCTCCCACAGAGTCCGAAAGACTGTTCTATACATCTGTGTCTCTTTTGCTGTCTCTCATATAGGGTTATCATTATCATCTTCCTAAATTCCATATATATGCATTAGTATACTGTATTGGTGTTTTTCTTTCTGGCTTACTTCACTCTGTATAATAGGCTCCAGTTTCACCCACCTCATTAGAACTGATTCAAATGTATTCTTTTTAATGGCTGAGTAATACTCCATTGTGTATATGTACCACAGCTTTCTTATCCATTCATTGGCTGATGGACATCTAGGTTGCTTCCGTGTCCTGGCTATTATAAACAGTGCTGCGATGAATACTGGGGTATACCAGAATTGAAAGAAACATGTGTACCCCAATGTTTTAGACTTTTTATATACTTTAAAAAAAAAAAGCTTTAAAAATGTAAAAACCATCTTAGCTCGTGAGCCTCACAGAAACAGGGATTCAGCCCACAGGAAGTATATTCCCCAGCACCTGGGCACACTTCCAAGACTGCAGTATAAGAAGTATGCTACTGGGGGATGGGCAGTCAGGAGGAAATCAACCAAATTTCTAACATGACCACTGTTTCCACAACCATTTGGAGCTCTAGCAGTATGAAATTTATTGCAGCCAATGAAATATCTCCTGTTTCTGGAAGCAGACGATCAAAGAGGGTAAAAGCCATAATTTCAAGTGTAAGAAAAAATGTCTTATCAACATTAGATTGAAAAAAAAATACAAAATGCTACAGATTCTACAACATAATATTTCTACACAGTGGTCACTCAACTAAAAGCACCATGGTATTACAAAATAAAACCAGCCCTGGATAAGTCATGTATGGAAGAGATAGGATTCTGGGCTAGACTTTTTATTACTTCCACGATCTCTTCAACAAATGACTGTGAAAAATTCAAGACTGTGATAAAAGAAACTTAATTAAAAAACAACATTTATTTTGGCAATATTTTTCTTAATATATTATAATTTTCACTGCAGTTAGATGCCACGTTAGGATAAGATGCTCAATTTCAGTTTTTTAAGTAATCATTGAGATTCTATTCAAAAACTTTTCCTATTAAATTCACTAACTAAAAGAACAAATGATGGGACTTCCTTGGCAGTTCAGGGGTTAAGACTCTGAACTTCCAAACCAGAGAGGGCACAGTGGGTTCAGCCCCTGGTCAGGGAAACTAGGATTCCACAAGCCATGCAGCAAACAAACAAATAAGACAAGCGATAGTATTCCTGTCAAGAGAACATAATCATGTTCTCATGTTTAGCAATAAATCAGGTAGTGTTCCCTGTTTTAAAAATATTTGAAAAAAGAAAAGTAAAAATTTTTTAAATCGAATTTGCATTATAAAAACATCCATAACAAACTTCCTTTGGACAATTCATTAATTATACACTTAAAGTATAATTAACTCTTTAAAATTCTATCAATATACATGCAGGCAATGAATACATACTATCCATAGTGAAGCATAAGATCTATAGTAATATTTTTGGAAATAAAAGTCTTATTCCCCCTGTACACTGCATCAAAATTTTGTAACGCAGGATGATTTCTAATTCAAAGTCATAAGTTAGGACTACTATTAAATTAAATGAATTAGGCTGAATAATCACTTGTATGCCCTCTTAAATCAGAGATTCTTATACTTACCAATGATGTCTGATCCTCAAATGGCCTTGTAATATTTTTCCTAATGTTAAAAAAAAGTGACTGTAATTTTAATAAGCAATTCACCCATAACAATAAGGTAATAAACAATAAGGTAATAATATTAAATAAAGATAATTATATATTCAAATGATCAAAAAAAGAAGCTGGAAGATATGTATTCATTCAAATATTTATTTAGTGCCAGGCACTGTTCTAGGAGCTAGGGATACCATAATACCATGTCAAATAAGATCCCTGCTTTCATGGTACATTCTAGAGGAAAAGTAAACAATTTCAAAAAGTTCTAACTGTTGTGACAAAAGTAAAACAGGGCACCATGTTAGTATGAAGAATGGAAAACGATTATTTGAGCTGAGACCTAATAAATAAGGAGCTAGCCATGGAAGAGTTTTGAGGTTAAGAGTACTCTAGGAAGAGGGAACCAAGAAAGAAAAGATTCTGAGATGGAAACAAGTTTAGACTATTCAAGAAAGAGAAAGCAACAAACATCCCTGGAGCTTAATGAACAAAGAGTTAATGGTGGGATATGAGGTCAAAGATGAAGACACGGTCCAGAAAATGTAGGGCCTTGCTGGTTCAGGCAAGGAATGTAAGTTATTCAAAGAGTAACAGGAAGCAAAGGGGGATTTTAGACAAGAGAGTGATATGACTGGATTCAAATGTTCTTTTTAAAGGGCTGCTCTGTCTACTATGTGAGGATGGAATGTAGCACAGCAAGGGTGAAGAGGTCAGTAAGCAGCTATCAAGTAATCCAGGAGAGAAGGAAAACGGTGGGCTGGACCAGCGGTGGCAGCAGTGGAGACGGACCAAGAGTGGACAGAGAAGTGTAGAGCTACCTTCCCATGCAAAAGGTTTGTTCAAACATGCATGAAGAAATGCTGCTAAGGTACACAAAAATCTAATGGTGCTGGTTGTTCGAAGGAGAGTGTGTGTATATTTATATTTTCACTGTATATTTTTGAATTTTTAGTCACGTAAATATAATACAGTTCATAATTTTTACCAATTTAAAGAGAAATAAAATCATATATACAACATGATCTCAATTTTGTTTAAAGGAAAAAACAGATGTATAGACACAAAACTACATGAGGAGAAAATATACACAGTGTTTATCTATGAGTGATTATTTACTCTTATCCCAATTATTTAAGATAAATATATATTACTTTTATAATCAATAAAAAAAGTATTTAGAAAAATGATGCCAAATAAATCAGGAAAAATTACTGCAGCATTTATGATTAATAGCTAAAAGCAATTCACAAGTAAATAGAAGACAGAAATTACAAAGAAGAAAAGGAGAAAGGCTCAAATGAAGTCTCTGGTATTGGAGTGGAATTGAAATTAGTAGTATGAACTCATGAATTTTTAGGACATCAGTATCAACTCAGGGCTTTTTAAATATATAAATAAATATAAAATATAAACAAATACAGATGTGCATACATGCATAGGTTAATGTACCTATGTACAAGCTCTTGTCTGCTAGAGGACTGATGACACTCCAGTAGCAACTGAGCATACTTAATGCCCATATCTCTGTTTCTTAGTTATCTTTCTCTAATATATGGAACCAGGACTGATTCCACGGCTCTGGCAATGAAAACTGCAAGATGAGCCTAGAGCATCTTGTGATGCCAGAAAGGAAGTGCTCAAACACAGGGGCACTTTCAAAGGGCACACAGGCCAACCTGAGAGAGATTCCAATGGCCAAAGGGAGAACAATTTATCAACAAAATAAATCATGACAGCACTGAACCCCAAAGAACATAATAAATACATAGTCCACACCGACATAAATAAGTAATTTAAACAAATGAAGAAGAAGGGACTGATTTTCCTTACAGAATCTCAATTAATAATGTAGAGGGAATGAAGGGAAATAGAAAACCACTATGCTACTGCTAAGTCACTTCAGTCATGTCCGACTCTGTGCGACCCCATAGACGGCAGACCACCAGCCTCTGCCGTCCCTGGGATCCTCCAGGCAAGAACACTGGAGTGGGTTGCCATTTCCTTCTCCAATGCATGAAAGTGAAAAGTGAAAGTGAAGTCGCTCAGTCGTGTCCGACCCTCAGCGATCCCATGGACTGCAGCCTACCAGGCTCCTCCATCCATGGGATTTTCCAGGTAAGAGTACTGGAGTGGGGTGCCATTGCCTTCTCCGAAAACCACTATACCACCACAGTAATCACTATTGTAGACAGGATTCACTGATGGATGCTAAAATGAATAAGCAAAAGTTTGAGGAGAACTAGGATTACTTGAAAACTTGCAAGTATCTCCTCTAAACGTCTGTTAATTACAAAGGGGAAAATATCAATAGAAACTTTATAGTGGGGAAATCTAGCAGACACCACTTTAATCAAATTTAACACCAGCAGTAAGAAGATATCAAGTATTCCTTGGTAAGATATACTGAAAAGGCACATCACTTTTGTGATATTACTGCCAAAAATGCACAATCTCAATCTACTCATAAGACAAATCCAAACTGAAGGATGTTTTACAAAATAACTGACAAGTGCTCATCAAAAGTGTCAAGGTCATCAAAGACGAGGAAAGGTTGAGGAATTGTCATAAATTGGAGGAGACTAAGAAGACATGACAACTAAACACAATGTGGGATCCTAGAAGAGGAAAATGATATCAATGAAAAAACTGGCACGAACCAAATCAAGCCTGTGATTAAAAGGTAAGTGTGTATAAATTACTGTCCCCATGTTCATTTCTTACTTGTGATAACTGTGCTATGGTTACAGAAGTTATAACATTAAGAGATGTGGGAGAAGGATAAGGGAACTGTACTATTTTTGCAACTTTTCTGTAAGTCTATTACTATTTCAAAGTAATACATACATGCTATGATTACAACTCTGTAAGAATGTTCAGTACAAATGAATACACAGATGGGAAAGAAACAAGTTTTGAAATACTCATAGCTATGTATATAAGGAAATGTAATATTTTTTAAATAAAATATTTTTCTAAGTCTCCCATAAAGTGATTGGTTGTTACTTTTATAATGAAACAATATAATTAAATAAGTAAAAGAAATCACACTTACTTTTTATACAGAATGCCATAAGGTTTCTTCAGTGCATACTGTAAAACATAATTTATAGCTTTCAAAACAAAACATATTGTGAAAAGCAGAGATAAAAGTGAAGCACTGTAACAGTCATTATGCAAGGTTATCCTAGCTCCTGAATCCTATTCTGATATCTTCTGCATGGCTCCCCTTTGATCACATATAATTTGCAACACAAGCTTAATATTCTTAGACAGGACTTTCCTAATTAAAAATGTCTATGCCTTTTCAATATTCCATCCAATTTAAATGATTCCCTTCACTTCCTTAAATTCTAGCTTCATTTAGCCTGCTCTCCTTTAACCACCCCCCGATTATTTGCAATTCCCCAGATGTATCATGCTCCTTCACACTCCCTTTGTGCATGAGCTTTTGCCTCAGCCTTGGAAGCCCTTCCCTTCCTCTTCCTTTTCCTCTTCTCATTTCAACTCCTTCAAAATGAAGCTTAACCATCATCTCTAGGAAGCCCACCCTGTGTGGCAGCCTTCATGGAATTTTAACTCAGCCTCCCATCCTACTCCATGACAGAGGATGAGAGGGTTGGATGGCGTCACCGACTCGATGGACATGAGTTTGAGTAAGCTCCAGGAGTTGGTGATGGACAAGGAAGCCTGGTGTGCTGCAGTCCATGGGATTGCAAAGAGTCTGACACGACTGAGCGACTGAACTATCTGACTGACTCCCATCCTACTCCGTGCATACCTCCAGCACAGCACAGCATTCACAATGCTGTAACTTTTACTTGTCTGTCTCTCTCACTAAGCTCACTGAAGGGAGAGATTGTGTCTTATATAAATATTAATCCCCAATATCCAGCACAGTAGTTGGTATTGTTGGAAAAAATAAATGAATGTAATATGCAGTTAGCTCATTTTAGATATGTTCTTGAAATGTGAGGAAATCAAATTCCAGTCATTGAAATCAGGTGAAATTTACTAAGGGTGCTGTAAGGAAAACCAGTAGTCAGTACCTTAGCAAGGTAAACAACCTCCAACTTTAGCTTTTTTCTAAGGTTAGCATTTCTTAAGGCAAGGCAAAGTTTGCTATATATTTCTCAGCAGCCCAATTAGTATGCTAAAAACTTTCTAAAATGATTTCAACGCCATTTAAAAAGTGTGTATATACATAAATATACGTACCACATCTCTAAGCACTTGTGTTACTGTTGAATTTGCATTTCCCCCTTTAATCAACATAGCATTTTTAATATTTTCACTGAGTTTCGGTTCTCTCTTCTCAAGGAATCTCTTGGCTCTTTTTGTTTTGGGTTTTCTGTTGCGAAAAATCACAATTTGTAACAACTTAAGACATTTTCCTCATATTACAAAACCAAGACTTAAATGCAAATTCTTAAATATCAAAAAGATATTACATAACATTTATTAGTTAGGATTCCACAAAATCTCATTTTTGGGGAAATATTAATAAAATATATTCAGTTATTACTATTAAATGCATTAATTACATTTGGTCTTTAAAAAGACTTCCATTTTTATATTCCCAGCATTCTATTACTGTTTTCTAAATCTTTTATTAAAAAAAAACAAGGACTCAAGTGAATACTGTTGCTATTTTTACCCAATTATTTTTTCTTTAATCTTAAAGCAATCAAACCAGTACTCTGCACCCTAACACAATGAACAGCACACCAAATGCCAGTCAACTTGTGGGCACAGGGAGGCTAATTACTGCTTATCTTTCCTCCAGGTATAAGACCACAATGCCTGCCAGGAAGTATCCAATGTCCCACTCCAATATCATTGCTGATAAAGTCAAACACTACTGCCACCAACTGAAAATAATAACAACTGACACTTCATTATAGTTAGTCTATGAAGGCCTAATCTTTTACAGATGAGTCAGCTGATGTAATCTGTCCAAAGCCACACAGCTTGGCATGTAGGCCAATCTTCAAAATGAGCTACATTTAAAAACTCACCTAGACCAATCATCCTGCAAAATATGAAAGGAAAACAGGGGTTTCCCTGGTGGCTCAGAGGTAAAGAATCTGCCTGCAATGCAGGAGACCCAGGTTCGATCCCTGATCCAGGCAGATCCCACATCCTGCAGAGACACTAAGCCTTGGCACCACAACTGTTGAGCCCAGGAACTGCAACTACTGAAGTTCGTGTGCCCTAGAGCCTGGACTCCGCAGCAAGAGAAACTGATACAATGAGGTACCGGAGCACCACAACTAGAGAGCAGCCCTCGCAGCAACAAAGACCTGGCACAGCCAAATATACACACGCACACACACATTTATACTATATATGGGAAACAAATTCATTATTCTGATTGTATTCTGTCACATCGAGTAGAAGGCTTTTATACAGTACGTTGTTCACCTCCACTTACACTACAGTGAGAATCTTGATTTTCCATTTGCCACCTACAGAAATAATTTCTCTTCTCTTAAATAACTATGATCCTCCCTTCCGGTTCCATGTACACTTTGGGAAGGAAAAGAAAAACAGAATACACACACACATACTTTACCATACAGACTTTTAAAAACTCTCCTCTAGATAAAATATCAAGCACATATAAAGCTTCTAACCATTTACTGGTTGATAAAGATACACATTATTTTTTAAGTCAAACCAAGAGAGATTCAGTGCGTCCATAACCCAATTAAGTGCTGTATGTTGCGTACTCCATGTGGTTTATTACTTCTGATTAACTAGCAACTTCATGGCAAATAGATGGGGAAATAGTGGAAACAGTGGCTGACTTTATTTTTGAGGGCTCCAAAATCACTGCAGATGGTGATTGCAGCCATGAAATTAAACGGCGCTTACTCCCTGGAAGGAAAGTTATGACCAACCTAGACAGCATATTAAAAAGCAGAGACATTACTTTGCCAACAAAGGTCCATCTAGTCAAGGCTATGGTTTTTCCAGTAGTCATGTACGGATGTGAGAGTTGGACCATAAAAAAAGCTGAGCACCAAAGAACTGATGTTTTTGAACTGTGGTGTTGGAGAAGACTCTTGAGAGTCCCTTGGACTGTGAGGAGATCCAACCAGTCCATCCTAAAGGAGATCAGTCCTGAGTGTTCACTGGAAGGACTGATGTTGAAGCTGAAACTCCAATACTTTGGCCACTCGATGGGAAGAACTGACTCATTTGAAAAGACCCCGATGTTGGGAAAGATTGAAGGCAGGAGAAGAGGACCACAGAGGATGAGATGGTTGGATGGGACCACCGACTCAATGGACATGAGTTTGGGTAAACTCCGGGAATTGGTGATAGACAGGGAGGCCTGGTGTGCTGTGGTTAGTAAAGGGGGTCGTAAAGAGTCGGACGCGAAGAGTCAGACACGACTCAGCAGCAGCAGCAAAGAGGAGGACACGACTGAGCGACTGAACTGTATGAACCAGCAACTAATGCAAACACCTTGTACGTTTTATTAGCTGTTTGTCCCCCAATGAGACAATAAACTAGTCTTACTCACCTTCGCAGCCCCCAGACCTGCAGCTACTGCTGCTGCTGCTAAGTCGCTTCAGTCGTGTCCGACTCTGTGCGACCCCAGAGACGGCAGCCCACTAAGGCTCCCCGGTCCCTGGGATTCTCCAGGCAAGAACACTGGAGTGGGTTGCCATTTCCTTCTCCAATGCATGAAAGTGAAAAGTGAAAGTGAAGTCGCTCAGTCGTGTCCGACTCTGTGCGACCCCATGGACTGCAGCCTACCAGGCTCCTCCATCCATGGGATTTTCCAGGCAAGAGTACTGGAGTGGGGTGCCACTGCGTTCTCCGCAGACCTGCAGAGTGTATACCAAATGTGCAAACACCCCTGAATTAATGACCAAACGAATAATTTGTCCTTTTGATTATACGTTAACCCAGGTAAACAAAAAAAAAAAAAAAAAAAAAAAAAAAAAACCGCACAGCAAATCACATAACTATTTAGGAGGTCGAGAAACACTTTCTGGACGAATTTAAAGCAGCGATTACCCAAGGATAACTCAAGAAACATGTACAAGTCGGGGAAAAAGAGGAAAAGAGCATCTCTCTGCGCTGCAACAAAGCCTTTACCTACATTCTCGCAAATAATCCTCACAGTTCAATGAAGAATAACTATTATAAACGCTACTTTACACAGCAAACTGAAATTCAGGGAGGCTAAATGACCCAACCACAAAGCTCTAAGTGGTCTGTCACCTAAATCTGTCAGATTCGAGGGCTGTGCTCAGAGGGCCTCACTAACACCTTTCTCATACATTTGCGGAAACGAAGACATTCCCAATTGTCTAGGATAAAAGCTGCCAAAGCCTTGGTGCCACCTCCACCTCGGGGCTCCCACACGCGGACTTCCCCGCTCTCCGTCTCTCCTCAGGCGGCACGAACAGAGACCCAAACCAGCTGCTCCATCCACCCGGACTGGCAACGGGTGTGAGAAAGGAGCATGGGCGGCAGAAGCGCTGACACTCCGTCCCGCTACAGGAGCCCTTTTGCGCCAACGTTACCCGGGGAAAGAACCCAGCGCACTTACACAACTCTATCCAAAGCGTCCATCTCTACCTCAGGGGACCCGGTGAACGCACGTGTAGCGCCGGCTTACGCGATAGGGCTGTGTGTTGGCGGAAGCCGAACCGAGCTTCCGGAAACGGAAGTTGCGCGTGACGCCACTTCCTGGGGCCGAAGTGGACTCCTGGAGATGCTATCGGCTGTGGAGGAGGGACTATGTTCCCTTGGTGACAGGTTTTTGCCTGGGTTCTTTTCAGAAAGTTAACGGTCGCTTCTAGGAGCTTGATGTACACACCTATGTATGATACTGGTCAGGGTTCTTGGCCTTCCCTCAATCAATAGAAATTGGAGAGGCCAGCGAAGAAATTAAAGCAAAGTTTTTGGGGGGCTACTGCGCCTGCAGGAGCGACTAAAACCAAGTGACAGGTTCCCTTGCTTGCTGAGAAGGGGGCGGGGCAGGTGAGCTGGTTCCTTATATGGCGTGAGGACACGGTGTGTACAGGGGTGGTCTGGAGGGGTGGCTCACCTCTTAGGTGGTGTTGAGTGCACTAGCATAGTTTTGCTTCCAGCGCTAAGATAAGTGGCAGTTGGGTTGGGTGTGTGTGTGTGTGTTTAATCTTGTCCATAAGTTGCTCCAACTGCCCATGCACATAGTTTTTTTTAGTTTCTTATGGTTTCTTTGTATTTTATTACTGGAGGAGAAGAGACTTTTGTCCAGGTGCAAGCATTGCAGCACTGCAGGAAAAGGTCCCAGGCCTGAGCCTGTTTCATGTGTGTATCTGGAACCAGATATCCAAGGAACAGGTGTTATTCATCTGGGAATCCCCCAGGATGCTAGAAAGGTTGATGGAATGGTAGGTACTCACATAGTCACTAAAATGATCAATGTGCAATATGCACCCTTGACAAAACAGTGAGATCAGTGAGGTAGAGTTTATAACTGCCATGGTGCCCGGCACATAAAACGTGAGGAGGAAATAACACTAAGATCCTTACTTTCCCCCAGTGTTTCAATTGTATATTTCAGGTACCATGTTAGTCCTGTAAAGTGTACAATTTCTGTGGTTTTTAGTGTATCTGCAAAGATGTACATCCACCACCACTAATTCCAAAACATTTTTATCACCCTTCTCATAACCCAGTAGCACTCCCCACTTTTCACTCTTGCCAATGCCTGGTAACCTCTAATCTATGTCTTCCATAGATCTGCCTATGGAGAAAATACCACATAAATGGATTCATACAATATGTGGCCTTTTTTGTCTGGCTTATTTCACTTACTGTGTTCCCATGTGCTCATGTTTATGGTTCACATGTGTTGTAACATGTATCAGTACTTCATTCTCCGTACATTAATTTCTTTATTTAGAACTGAGTAATGGTCCATTCTGTGGATATACCATGTTTGCTTATCCACTCAAAAATTTATGTACATTTGTTTCCACTTTTATAAAGATTATACCATGTTCAAGTTATTGTGTAGACTTTTGTTTTTAATTCTCTAGAAGTAGAATTGCACATGACCACCCTGTTTGACGTTTGGAGGAACTGTTAAACTTTTCTGCCTGCACCGTTTTACATTTCTATTAACCATGTAAGAGGGCCTGGAATTGGTTTTTCTATTGCTGCTGTAACAAATTACCACAAATTTACTATCATAACACAAATGTATTATGTTAGACTTCTAGAGATGGTTGCTCCTTGGAAGAAAAACTGTGACAAACGTAGACAGCATATTAAAAAGCAGAGAAATTACTTTGCCAACAAAGGTCCATCTAGTCAAAAGCTATGGTTTTTCCAGTAGTCATGTATGAATGTGAGAAGTGGACTATAAAGAAAGCTGAGCACCCAAAAATGATGCTTTTGAACTGTGGTGTTGGAGAAGACTCTTGAGAGTCCCTTGAACAGCAAGATCAAACCAGTCAATCCTAAAGGACATCAGTCCTGAATATTCATTGGAAGGACTGATGCTGAAGCTGATGCACTCAGTGCTTTGGCCACCTGATGCAAAGAACTGAATCACTGGAAAAGACCCTGATGCTGGGAAAGATTGAAGGTGGGAAGAGAAGGGGACAACATAAGATGGGGTGGTTGGATGGCATCACCAACTTGATGCACTTTGAGTTTGAGCAAGTTCCGGGAATGGTGATGGACAGGGAAGCCTGGCATGCTGCAGTCCATGGGGTGGCAAAGAGTCAGACACTGCTGAGTGACTGAACTGAGACCTCTGGAAACCAGAAGCCTAATTTTACAGGTCTAAAATTGTCAGTGGGGCTCCATTTCCCCTAAAAACTGGAGGGAGAATCTTTACGTCTTCAGGTTATATAAGCTGTTGCATTTCTTGGTATTCCTGTATCTTAAAAAGGCATTACCTGAACTTCTGTTTCTACTGGCATAACTTATTTTTCTCTGTTACTTGTTTGACTCCCTCTTATAAAACTCTTGCAATTACATGTGACCCAATTGGATAATCCACAATTATATCCCCCATCTCAAAATCCTTAACCTAATCATATAGCAAATTCCCTTTGGCCAAGTACAGTAACATATTCACAGATCCCTGTGTGTAGAGTGTGGACATGTTTTGAGGAGAGCATTATTCTATTAACCACAGGTTCCAACTTCTCCACTTATGTCCAAAATTTGCTATTGTTCATCTTTTTTCATCAAGCCATCCTACCTAGTGGATATAAAGTGGTAGCTCATTGTGGTTTTCATTTGTATTACCCTGATGACAAGTGATTTTGATTATCTTTTCATAGGTTGATTAACCATATCTTCTTCCAGAATAATGCTCAGATCCTTTGTCTTTTTATTGAGTTGCAGTAGTTTCTCATATATTCTAATACAAGTCCCTTATCTGATGGATAATTTGCAAATATTTTCTCCAATTGAATATAGGTCTTTTTTTCTAGTGTCATTTGAATCGAAAAAGTTCAATTTTGATGAAGTCCAATGTGTCATCTTTTTCTTTTGTTGCTTCTACTTTTCATGTTTTATCTAAAGGGCCATTTCCTAATCCAACATAATAAAAGATTTATACCTATATTTTCTCCAAATAGTTTTATAACTTTAGCCCTTACATTTATTTAAGCCATTAATCCATTTAAAAAAAACAATTATATATTAAAAATTTATTTTTATATATTTGGCTGCACCAGGTCTTAGCTGACGCACTTGGGATCTTTAGTTGCAGCATGTGGGATCCATGGCATGTGGGATCTAGTCCCCTGATCTGGGATCAAACCTGGCCCCCCTGCATTGGGAGCAGGGAGTCTCAACAACTGGATGACTAGGGAAGTCCCTGTTGGTCCATTTTGAGTAAGTCTTTGTATATAATATGAGACTGGGGAGGGGCCCCACTTCATTCTTTTGCATGTGGATATCCAGTTGTCCCAGCACCGTTTATTGAAAAGATTCTCTTTGCTTCATTGTATTGCCTTTGTTCCTTGATCTAAGATCAGTTGACTATGTCTACTTCTGGCCTCTCTATTCTGTTCCATTGACCTATCTGTCTATTCTTTCAGCAATTCCCACTGTCTCTATTACTAGTTTTTACAGTAAGTATATTTTTTAACATCGTATTGGCTATTCTGAGGGTTGGCCTCTCCGTATAAACTTTAGAGTCAGTTTGACAATATCCATAGAAAACTTGCTGTAGTTTTGTTGGGACTGCATTGAATCTATAGATCAAGCTTGGAAGAACTAGTATCTAGAAAATAGGGCCACTTTTATACACACAAGGAAAGCTGTGCACACTGCTGCTGCTGCTGCTGCTAAGTCACTTCAGTTGTGTCCAACTCTGTGCAACCCCAGAGACAGCAGCCCACCAGGCTCCGCCATCTCTGGGATTCTCCAGGCAGGAACACTGGAGTGGGTTGCCATTTCCTTCTCCAATGCATGAAAGTGAAAGTGAAGCCACTCAGTCATGTCCGACTCTTAGCGACCCCATGGACTGCAGCCTACGAAGCTCCTCCCATGGGATTTTCCAGGCAAGAGTACTGGAGTGGGTTGCCATTGCCTTCTCCTGCCTGAATAAATTCTGGGATTCTGTTACAAAGAGAAAAAGGAAGACCAGATATTGGGTCAAGTAATTAGCAGTCTCTCCACATACATATGGTAGAAAAAAATGTTTCTGATTAAAGGAAAGCTGAGACTAAAGTCATATAAAAATTGGGAGGATATACATGCTTATGGTTTGGAAATGCTTTTAATCGGGGTATGTTGTTTTCCAATTAAATAGGAAAAAGTTACAAAACTTATGGAAGGAAAAATTTTCTCATCTTAGAACATTAATTTTCTAATCTGTCAAAACAAAGTTATACCTCCAACAGTTGAGAGGTGTAATTTTTTAAAATTTTTAATTGGAGGATACTTGCTTTACAACAGTGTGCTGGTTTCTGCCACACAACGTGAACCAGCCATTGGCATACACGATCCCCTCCATCTTGAGCCTCCCTCCCACTCTCCCATCCCACATCTCTAGGGCATCACAGAGCACTATGAGATATAATTAATGTGAGGTGTGTTTATACCAGCATAAACCATATAAAATGGCTGGGTTTTATAGTCAGAAACAAATATTGGCAATTTCATATAGAACAACCTGTATCAAAGTTTGGGAATAACTTACTTTAAAAAATACTAGTTAAAGCAGATGTAGCTTATCACCATAATACTTAATTTTTAATTGGAGGATAATGGCTTTACAATGTTGTATCACTGTAGTAAAATGACTGTTACAGCTGAATTCCAATCATCTTTCTTCAGTGAAAGGAGTCAAATTACAGCTGGAATATCAGGAATTGTACCTTCGCCCTTAAGCACTTCTGAATTCTTCTGTTCTCAGAATTGTAATATCGATGTTGGTAGACTGGAAGATGTCCCCCCCCCAAGTATTTTCATGCCATAATTTTCAGTTATGCCTGTTTAAATTACATGGCAAAATGGACTTTGCAGATGGAATTAAAGTTACAGACCTTAAAATAGGGAAGTCAGCCAGATGTGCCCAATGTAATCAAATAAAGACAGAAGGGTCTAACATCCATAGGATGACAGAAGTAGCAGGAGAGAGTCAAGGACTGAGAGGAACTTGACCATGGTTGGCTTTGAAGAGAAGGAGCTATGAGTCAAGGAATGCAGGCAGCCTCTGGAATATGGGAATGGCTCTTGGCCAACAGCAAGGAAATGAATGGGACCATGATCCTTCAATTGCAAAGAACTGAATTCTGTAAACAACTGAATGAGCAATGAAATGGAGTCCCCCATCCCACCTCCAGAAGAGAAGTTCTACAAATACCTTGATTTTAGCCCAGGTGAGACCCATCTCAAACAGCTGACCTACAAAACTGTGAAAGACAATACACTTCTGTAGCTTAATACGCATAAGCCATTAAATGTGGTAATTTGCAATGGCTGCAACAGAAACTTAACTTACCTTAGTAAAACCTCCATTTTAAAGGACTCATCACATAATGGTCCCTATAGTCCTTGAAACCATATTTTTTAAAACTCATATTCGGTCCTTAATGATTCTAGTATATTAAACTACATTATAACTGGAAATGCATATATAGCTAACAAAAGTAAAAACTGTGAACTACAAAGTCAATTATTTTATATAAAAATTCTATAAAAAGTTCATGACTAGTTATTATGAGAAACATTTCATCTAGGAGTGATTTCTATGGCAGTTTCTTGAGTATCCATAAAAACAGACCCTTCTGTCTCAAAAGAAGGGATATCAATAAGAGGACCAGAATCCTCTATTTCCAAGTTCGGTGGTTTCTCCTGTTCAAAACTCAGGTTTGAATTGTCTTTCATTTGAGTCTCATGCTCTTCCAACTCCAAAGATTTATCTGGGTCTGGAGCTACAGCTTCATCCTCTTCATGTTGATGCAGAAAATTACAAATCATGTTGGGTCTATAGGAGAAATCATTCTCCTTAATTTGCAGCCATTCCACACCACCTAATAGGGGAGGGTGTGGGTGGGGTGAGAAACCAAGAAATACGAAAAAGGAATTTTAGTTACTTACAAATATTTTTAATTTAAATGTTCTTATGAATATTTGTCAAAATAAAACTCCAACTTAAAGAAAGGAACATGGTGCCTGAACCAACTGATAACAAATGTGTAATTTTCATCTTACATGAAGACCTTGGAAAGCCTATAAGGTATGCATTATCAAAATCACTACTATTCTAAGCCCTTTCTCCAGAGTCCAGTTCCCAGCTCATTCTGAGAGATAACTGATCTTCCACTGCCATCTCTTGTCTAGAAGAAAATTGTCACTTCCCTACAATTTTCTTCTTATTCAGTCAGCTTTCAAATACGGTGGATGATACCACTCTATCATCTTCCAAGTCAACATTTATGTGTCATTTTAAATTGAAGAATCCAACTGTGAAATAAGACACCTCTCCAAAAAAAATCCTTGAAAAAAATTTTTGTTCCTTTTCATCAGATCAGATCAGATCAGATCAGTCGCTCAGTCGTGTCCGACTCTTTGCGACCCCATGAATCGCAGCACGCCAGGCCTCCCTGTCCATCACCAATCCCTCAATGAACGCCCATAATCAAGAATTGCTTCAATAATGCTAGCCATTTTTTTCTCTTATCCTTTTGACCCTTTCAGAAAGCCAAGTATTTTCATAGATATTTAATTCCTATAACCCCAAGGTGTTTACTGTCATTGTCAAAGTTCCATTAGGTATCTGTAAGATGCTTACTCCTTGGAAGGAAAGTTATGACCAACCTAGGTAGCATATTAAAAAGCAGAGACATTACTTTGCCAACAAAGGTCCATCTAGTCAAGGCTATGGTTTTTCCAGTGGTCATGTATGGACGTGAGAGTTGGACTGTGAAGAAAGCTGAGTGCTGAAGAACTGATGCTTTTGAACTGTGGTGTTAGAGAAGACTCTTGAGAGTCCCTTGGACTTCAAGGAGATCCAACCAGTCCATTCTGAAGGAGATCAGCCCTGGGATTCCATTGGAAGGAATGATACTAAAGCTGAAACTCCAGTACTTTGGCCACCTCATGTGAAGAGATGACTCATTGGAAAACACTCTGATGCTGGGAGGGATTGGGGGCAGGAGGAGAAGGGGACGACAGAGGATGAGATGGCTGGATGGCATCACTGACTCGATGGACGTGAGTCTCAGTGAACTCTGGGAGTTGGTGATGGACAGGGAGGCCTGGCATACTGCGATTCATGGGGTCGAAAAGAGTTGGACACGACTGAGCGACTGAACTGAACGGAACTGAAGATATCCCAACCTATCTTGTCACCCTGTTTGAGCATCCATCTGTCCTATACCCCACCATAAACTAACTCTTCTGCAGCTGTTTGCTGAAACATCCTTACTGTTGATCCCCTATTTTTTCTCTATAAAGTCTCCCTCTTTCAAAACTCGATTAGTCCTTTCCCTCCAGCTCAGCTTCAACTACTGACTTCTGTTTTTAAAAAAACCTGTATTTTTTGCTTGCAATAACATTATTCTAAACATATAGAATAACATTATTCTAGGGTGGGAAGATTTGGGAGAATGGCATTGAAACATGTAAAATATCATGTATGAAACGAGATGCCAGTCCAGGTTCAATGCACAATACTGGATGCTTGGGGCTAGTGCACTGGGACGACCCAGAGGGATGGTATGGGGAGGAGGAGGGAGGAGGGTTCAGGATGGGGAGCACATGTATACCTGTGATGGATTCATTTTGATATTTGGCAAAACTAATACATTTATGTAAAGTTTAAAAAAAAAAAAAAAAGAATAACATTTTTCTTAAAAAAAAAATTTTTTTAGTCACCAAGTTCAAAACCTTAAAGCCACCCTAAAGCCTACTCTGTTATTTAGCATAATACTTGGCACATAACAGATACTTAAAATAAGTTGAGTGAAATGGGTGTCGAATCGTAGACATCCATGTCTGTCTAAATGTGATTTACTTTAGAGTACAAGCTCCTAGAAAATAAGGACCACACCGTGTTCTGCTGACATCCAAGATGGTCCCCAGTGATCCTCACCTACCTGACACGCATGCCCCTGTGTCGTCCCCTCCCACACAGAATAGGATATAAAAGAAACGACAGAATGTGACTTCTAAGGCTAGTTCATAAAAGACATTGTGGCTTCTTTGTTCTTAAAAATCACTTGGTCTGGGAAAGCCAGCTGCTGTGTCAAAAGGGCACTCAAAATAGTAGTGTGAGGAGGGCAAGGCAGTGACGCCTCCAGCACAAATGCACCAGCCATGTGAGTGAGCCATCCTACAGCTAGATTTTTCCAGCCCTACTCAAGTCTCCAGATGACTATAGCCCAGTCAACAAAATGACTGCAACCTCATGAGAGACCCAAGCCAGACTACCTAGCTAATAAGCTGTTTCCAATTCCTGATTCATAGAAACCATGGGAGACAGTGCTTCTGTTGCCGTTGTTTTAAGCCATTAAGTTTAGGGGCCACTTTTTATGCAGCAATAGATAACCAGTACAGCCTTGAATAGTTGGTTGCTAATTTATTTGATTAAAATACACCCAAATTTTGCACTTCCCTGGTGGCACAGTGGATAAGAATCTGCCTGCCAATGCAGGGGACACAGGTTCTATCCCTGGTTTGGGAAGATTCCATATGCTGTGGGAGCAACTAAGCCCATAAGCCACAACTACTGAGTCTGCTGCAACTCCTAAAGCCCATGTGCCTAGAGCCTGTGCTCCACAAGAGAAGCCACAGTGATGAAAAGCCTGTGTATTGCAAAAAAGAGTAGCCCTGCTTGCTGCAACTACAGAAAACCCATACAAAGCTAATGAATAAATAAAAAGATGCATCCAGATTCTCCCAAAGATCTATTAGATTATTAAGACTAGAGCAAATTCTGTAACTTCCTTTAAGAAGAATATTTAAATGATAGTTAAGCAATTTGATATGTATCTGCCTTTCAAGTTCATTCTAGAACTTCAAGTGCCTCCTTCCTATTATTTTCAAAGTGTCTAAAAGAAAGGATAGTTGTGGAATATGTAAGAACAAAGATTTGTTATATAGTTACGTGTAGCTGGTATAAATTTCTAGATGATGAATGTACCTTCAAATATTTATTCTTTAAAATAAAATAAATCAAGCCATGAATATTCATCATTAGTGTCTTATTTACTAGTGTTTCAAATATGTCTTTGAGCAATAAGCCTTGTTTTTGGTGGACAAACACATTTATTTTGACCGTGTCCCACATTCCCTAGGGCAACAGAAAGAGGTTGGTGTGGTGAGTAATGGGCTTTTAAGCCATCAAGTGGTTATCTGTCCATCTCCACAAACATGTGCCCGCTACAGGTGCAAGAAACACCCATAAAGTCTCTAGTGTTGGATGACTAGCAACTGGAGAAGGCTAACTGGGTGTTTATTAAGAACTAGACTTCAGATTAACAACTGTGGTCTTAGAGTCCCTCCCTCACATACAAAGCCAGCTTCTTCCAGGCGTGAGCATCTTGGGGAAGGTTACTGCATCTCCCCAAAGCTCAGGAGATGCTGTGGGGGTCAAGAACTGCTACCATCATATCTTCTGCACTTACAAAGAAGTTTTAATGGTGGGGAGAGGAGTGGCTGCTGAATTCCTTGGGGTTGAAATCATGTCACATTGCTTGACAAACTCCTCACAATCGTTTCCAGCGCAAACCAGATAAAAATTTGTCATATGTCTCCAGTGCCCCCAGCTATATGAGAATTCAACTAAATTTTAAAATCTATCTTTGGTACTTTTTATGGAGCGCTCTCAATTTTCACATACTTAACCTATGACACATAGTCATTATTCTGAAGTACAAAGAACATCCTGGCAACAATGTGTCATAAAGCCAATACTGAATCATCTATTTTCAGAGAAATAAGTGAACTAACCTATGTTTTCTTCTCCTTCCTTTTTTTCTGTCAGAAGAGTCCTTGTCATGCTGAGCTTCTTCATTGTGTGGCATTTATATTTTAGCACAGTTTTATTACTGCCTTCTGCATCCACTAAAATACAAAATGAACACTATTATACTGCTTGATGCCTTCAAATAATCATGTTAAGTAAGCCTCGATGGTTCCAGTTTAGAGAGCTAAACTACTTCCTATCAAGATAATGCAGTTCAGTTCAAGATTTAACTCATTCCTCCTGCTCCAGCCACAGAGAAGTAACAGATTAAACACGTAAGAACTGAAGATACAAGTGAACTCAAAGACAACACTAATTTGTCTTTGGGTTTCTGTCCCAAAGTTAGAGTAACGCTACAGGTCTATTAGGTGCCAGCCCTGAAGTGGGAAAGCGGGGCCAGGAATTTGGGTTCATTGGGTAATGAGATCTAAAATTCTGTCGCTCAAAATGAAGCACCAAAGTCAGACACTACTTGAAGCCAGACTGGAGTGAGAACATACCCAATCAGGAGAGAAAGCTGAGGAAAAAAATTACTGTCCACCTGCTGCTTGGGGTCACAGCTTTATAAAAACTGTGGGTGTAGGCGGGAATGACGGATGAGACTCTATGCTAAGGATGTGAAGCACACTGAAATCCTGCAGAGCCTGCCACTGTGTGACTGACTGATACTACACTTCAGAAAGCAACACAGTGGTATCTATTAAGTTGACCCATGTGAAACTGGCACTATTCAGCCCAAATGTTAATTTCATATGGTTGAATCTAGTACACACACTCATCAATCTAACAGTTCCATTTCCAAGTGTATACCCAAGAGACATTTTTACATATATGCACAAGACATTTTTGTGGTGAGTAAATAAGCATAATTAAGAAAACAGGCTCTGGAGCAGACCATCTTAGTTCCAATACTGGTTCTGCTTCTATCCTGGCTCTGCTTCTAGGTCTATGACCCTGAGAATGTCTTTCTCTCTCTGTGCTTCAGTTTCTTCAAATATAAAATGAAGATAACAATGCCCTCTACCTCATAGACTTGTGGTGAGGATTCAGTACATTTATACATGGAACACTTAGAACAGTGCCTGACATACAGAAAGCACTCAATAAATTTTAGTAGTTATTAATAAAAATGGAAGCAACCAACATGTCCATTAATTGGAGAAAAAACTGCGGTACAGTCACAAATAGCAACAGGGAAAACATTTATATATATATATAAGCATGTAAAAAACTTCAAAACATATCTCTAATTGAAAAAAGATATAGAATGATACATTTATCATATGCTACAATTTATATATTAAGTGCGAAAGTATCCAGAAAGTGCTATTTATTGTCTGCTGATACATACATATGTAATATAAAATCAAGTGTAAGAAAGAAACACCAAATTCAAGAGAGTGATCACCTCTGAAGACAAGTGATTACCTCTGAAGACAGAAGGGAGTAATTTTGGAGAGGGATACACAAGGGGCTTCAAATGCATCTGGAATGTTTTTACCTACCTAGCCAAAAGGGAGAATTTGACACAGGTAGACAGTGGGTACATGAGATGTTTAACTTTAATATCCATCATATACAAGTATGTTTGAAATATTTCATAACAAAAAGAGTTGAGTCAGCATAGCAATCACTTACCATATTCAACATTTTCTTCAAATATAACACAGGTCCCAACAGTGTCTGCAGAAAAACATTAAGGCAACTTGTTGAAATA
This sequence comes from Bos mutus, assembly GCF_027580195.1. Classification (NCBI taxonomy): domain Eukaryota; kingdom Metazoa; phylum Chordata; class Mammalia; order Artiodactyla; family Bovidae; genus Bos; species Bos mutus. Next base: position 39,478,213 of record NC_091625.1, read on the forward strand.
GCTACTTTCTCCAAAAGGCATATAAAAAAGGGAATTTCATCTCTCTGACATCCTCCTACCTTCATACTCTCCAGCAAAGACATAGCTGTCCACTTGCAGAATGGGTCTTTCAGTATCAATTCCCTACAACAGAATATCAGATCAGATCAGTCGCTCAGTCGTGTCTGACTCTTTGCGACCCCATGAATCGCAGCACGCCAGGCCTCCCTGTCCATCACCAACTCCCAGAATAGGACTACTAAAAAAATCATTAGTAAAAACAGCCTTGGGAGTGGGGGAAATGGGTGAAGAGGGGCTCAAATGATACCAACTTCCAGTCATAAATAAGTCCTGGGATGTTTAAGAACATCACGGTGACTACAGATAATACTGTACTTTATATCTGAAAGTTGCTAAGACAGTAAATCTTCAAAGTCATTGCCAGAAGAAAAAAAAAATTTGTAATTATATGTGTAGTGATGGGGGTTAATCAGACATTGCAGTGATTAATTCACAATACAGACAAATACTGAAAATGTTGTACAGCTAAAACTAATATAATTTTTTAAAAAAATTGTTGTTGTTCAATCCTTCAGTCATGTCTGACTCTTTGCGACCCCATGGAGTGCAGCACGCCAGGCTTCCCTGTCTTTCAGCATCTCCCTGAGTTTATTCAAACTCATGTCCATTGAGTCGGTGATGCCATCCAACTATCTCGTCCTCTGTAATCTCCTTCTCCTCCTGCCTTCAATCTTTTCCAGCATCAGAAAAAGTCAGCTCTTCACATCAAGTGGACAAAGTATTGGAGCTTCAGCATCAGTCCTTCCAGTGAATATTCAGGATTGATTTCCTTTAGGATCAACTGGTTTGATCTCATTGCTGTCCAAGAGACTTTCAAGAGTCTTCTCCAGCACCACAGTTTGAAGGCTCAATTCTTCAGCACTCAGCCTTTTTTACTGTCCATCTCTCACATCTGTACATGACTACTGGAAAAACCGTAGCTTTGACTAGATGGACCTTGGAAGGCAAAGTGATGTCTCTGCTTTTTAATATGCTGTCTAGGTTGGTCATAGCTTTTCTTCCAAGGAGCAAGCGTCTTTTAATTTTGCGGCTGCAGTCACCAGCTGCAGTGATTTTGGAGCCCAAGGAAATAAAGTCTGTCACTGTTTTCACTGTTTTCCCATCTATTTGCCATGAAGTGATGGGACCAGATGCCATGATCTTAGTTTTTTGAATGTTGAGTTTTAAGCCTGCCTTTTCACTCTCCTCTTTTACTTTCATCAAGAAGCTTTTTAGTTCTTCTTCACTTTCTGCCATAAGGGTGGTGTCATCTGTGTATCTGAGGGTATTGATATTTCTCCCAGCAATCTTGATTCCAGCTTCTGCTCTATCCAGCCCAGCATTTCACATGATATACTTTGCATATAAGTTAAATAAGCAGGGTGACAATATACAACCTTGACGTACTCCTTTCCCAATTTGGTTGCAAACTGTTGCTTCTTGACCTGCATACAGGTTTCTAAGGACGCAGGTAAGGTGGTCTGGTATTCCCATCTCTTGAAGAATTTTCCATAGCTTGTTGTGATCCACACAATCAAAGGCTTTAGCATAGTCAATGAAGCAGAAGTAGATGCTTTTCTGGAATTCTCTCGCTTTTCCTATGATCCAACGGATGTTGGCAATTTGATCTTTGGTTCCTCTTCCTTTTCTAAATCCAGCTTGTACATCTGGAAATTTGCGGTTCACATACTGTTGAAGCCTAGCTTGAAGGATTTTGAGCATTACTTTGCTAGCATATGAAATGAGTAAAACTGTGTGGTAATTGGCACATTCTTTGGCACTGTATTTCTTTGGGATTGGAATGAAAGCTGACCTTTTCCAGGTCAGTTTTATAAAAAATATTTTTTATAAAAATTATTATTATAAAAACATAATTATTTATGTTTGGCTGTGCTGGGTCTTCGGTGCTGTGTGGGCTTTTCTCTATTGCAGTGAGCTGGGGCTACTCTCTAATCACAGTGCTCCGGCCTCTCACTGCAGTGGCTTCTCTTGTTGCACAGCATGGGCTCTATGGCACTCGGGCTTCAGGAGCTGTGGCTGGAGGGCTCTAAGCACTGGGCTCAGTAGTTGTGGCGCAGGGGGCTTAGTTGCTCTGAGGCATGTGGGATCTTCCTGGATCAAGGATCAAACTCTGGTCTCCTACATTGGCAGGTGGATTCTTCACTACTGAGCCACCAGGGAAATCTAGTATAATATTATATGTCAATTATTTCTCAATTTAAAAAAGAAAAGAAGGATTTCCCTGGTGGTCCAGTGGTTAAAACTCACTGCAGGGGGCACAGGTTAGATCCCTGGTCTGGAAACGAAGATCCCACCTGCCTGGAGTGGGCACAGTAGTTGCAGCCCAGAGGCTCTTTAATTGTGTCCTGTGGGCTTCAGTGGTCGTGGCACTGAGACTTAGCTGCCCCAGGGCATGTGGGATCTTAGTTCCCCTCACCAAGAATTGTACCCCTGACCCCTGCATCGCAAGGCAGATTCTTAACCAGGGAGGTCCAAAAACAGTGTATTTTTTTTTTCAAAATTTAATCTTCCATTTCAAAATGCACCCCCTGCCCCAATCGTTACTCTCTCCAGCCACACACGCAGACATCAGGCATAGTTGTTGATGCTGTCAACTACAAACTGGCACTTGCCAAGAGCACTGCCAATGACTGAACAACAAGGGCATCTGCCACCTGCCCCTGTGGAGACGGAACCCTGTGCTGCTGCAGCTGCTGGCCTTCAGCACCCCCTGAGAGTTCAGGGTGGAGTGAGCCACTGTGTGCTCCAGGGAATCTGGGGGGACAGATCTTTAGATAGATCTTTTCAGGAACTGATTTTATGATCTTAACCCTTGCATCTCCTCATACCTAGAAAAGCACTAAATCCCTTCATGGGGACATCAAATCCTTGTGACTAGTAGAAAACCTTTTGTAATATGAGTGCTTAATGGTACTGAACTCCCCCTTCACCAAAATCTTATATATGGACCCTTCCCCACTGTCTCTTTGGAGCAGTCTCTCAGAACTATCAGAGGTGCTGCCTCCCTGGCTGCAGTTCTCAGTTTGCCCCAAATAAAACTTAACTCTCAAGCTGTGCATCTTTTTTTAGTCGACAATGCTGTAGAAGTTGGGGATTAGTTTTCTCCTGGCTGCTCCCAGAGCTCCCTGTACTGTGACTGTCTCCAACAGTTCACTACTTTGTACACCTGGAATTAATCTATTTTAAGGGGATGCTTTTGAACTGTGGTGTTGGAGAAGACTCTGGAGAGTCCCTCAGACAGCAAGAAGATCCAACCAGTCCATCCTAAAGGAACTCAGTCCTGAATATTCATTGGAAAGACTGATGCTGAAGCTGAAACTCCAATACTTTGGCCACCTGATGCGAAGAACTGACTCATTTGAAAAGACCCTGATGCTGGGAAAGACTGAAGGCAGGCGGAGAAAGGGACGACAGAGGATGAGATGGTTGGATGGCATCACCGCAATGGACATGAGTTTGAGTAAGCTTTGGGAGCTGGCGATGGACAGGGAAGCCTGGCGTGCTGCAGTCCATGGGGTCGCAAAAAACACGACTGAGCGACTTAACTGAACTAAAGGGGATGGGTATGTCACCATTCATTCTTGTTTTAGATTTAAGAAAACCTACAACAACCCACCAATTCTACAAGACTCACCAAAATCTTGCATTTATTTTCACATTTTGAGAGCAAGTCTGAATCAAGAATTCCTGATAATTCCACCATAACCAGCTGCTCCTGGTGGAAGAAAGAAGGGTTAACGCGTTAGCCTGTGAGAGTGCAGGAAGAGGCAGGCTAAGGAGAAAAGCCAAACACACACCCGAAGTGAAACGACTCCACTTTTGTGAAAACTAGGTCCTGCTTTCAAGGAGAGGAAGCGCGCTCCGTTAACGAAGGTAACCTCCCTCCTTCCACCTAGAACTTCCGTGTGGCCCGTAAGGCTATGGGCAGCTGCCTGCCGCCCCGCGCGCTCAGGGGCACAATCCCGCCAGGCGCCTCGAGGCCGCGCGCCGACTCCCTGCCCCGCACACAGCCACTTCCACCCCCGCCACCACCGCGCGGGCTTCTGCCGTGGCACTCACTGTTTCCTCCTCCTCCTCCTCTTCCTCCTCTTCGTCCCAGTCCACCCAACTCGGCTCCTTGGCAGCTGCCGCCATGCCGCCGCTCCTCGGCGCCGCCAGCGAACCGTGGGCCCCGCCCGCCGGGGCCGCCATCTTGAGTAAGGGCAGCAGCTCCCGCCCCGCAGCGGCTCCGGCTGCGGCCCGCCGCTCCTGCCAGCACGCGAGATGGCGGCTCCCGGGCCCACGTGGAGCTCCTTGTTCCTCTCCGAGAGCTGGAGCCAGGACCCTGGCTTCGGTCGGGCAGCTTCGGCGACCTAGGGAACCCTCGGAGTCCCGTCGCTGGTGGGACGAGCCCACTGGCGAGCGAGGCAGAGGAGATCAAGAAGGTGCAGGCAAAGAGGCCACCGTGCGCAAGGGAAATGGAGAGGCCTAGAGTATCCCCATCCTACATTGCTTTGAAAGAAATTCTTAATGTTGTGTAAACACTCATCCTCAATTCAAGTTCTCCCCGAGCCAAGCTTAGGGCACACTTCACTGCGCTAGGAAGTGAGCTTGGGTTTCAGGACCCTGCAAAAGCTGCAGGCTTCGCAGGTGGCGCTAGTGGTAAAGATCCCGCCTGCCAATGCAGGAGACGGGCGGTCGATCCCTGGGTTGGAGGCGGGCATGGCAACCCATTCGTGGACTGAGGAGCCTGGCGGCTGCAGTCCATAGGGTCCCATAGAGAGGGACACGATTGAAGCGACTTAGCACGCAAAAAAAAAAAAAAAAAGATGTAGGAATGGCAGATGGAGATCTGATTGCCCTAAGCGCTGTAAGAGACAGACATTGGGGAATACTATAACCTCAGCTATGCAGATGACACCACCCTTATGGCAGAAAGTGAAGAGGAACTCAAAAGCCTCTTGATGAAAGTCAAAGAGGAGAGTGAAAAAGTTGACTTAAAGCTCAGCATTCAGAAAACGAAGATCATGGCATCCGGTCCCAGTCACTTCATGGCAAATAGATGGGGAAACAGTGAAAACAGTGTCAGACTTTATTTTTCTGGGCTCCAAAATCACTGCAGATGGTGATTGCAGCCATGAAATTAAAAGACGCTTACTCCTTGGAAGGAAAGTTAATGACCAACCTAGATAGCATATTCAAAAGCAGAGACATTACTTTTGCCAACAAAGGTCCGTCTAGTCAAGGCTATGGTTTTCCAGTAGTCATGTATGGATGTGAGAGTTGGACTGTGAAGAAAGCTGAGCGCCGAAGAATTGATGCTTTTGAACTGTGGTGTTGGAGAAGACTCTTGAGAGTCTCTTGGACTGCAAGGAGATCCAACCAGTCTATTCTGAAGGAGATCAGCCCTGGGATTTCTTTGGAAGGAATGATGCTGAAGCTGAAACTCCAGTACTTTGGCCACCTCATGTGAAGAGTTGACTCATTGGAAAAGACTCTGATGCTGGGAGGGATTGGGGGCAGGAGGAGAAGGGGATGACAGAGGATGAGATGGCTGGATGGCATCACTAACTCAATGGACGTGAGTCTGAGTGAACTCCGGGAGTTGGTGATGGACAGGGAGGCCTGGTGTGCTGCGCTTCATGGGGTCGCAAAGAGTCCGACACGACTGAGAGACTGAACTGAACTGAAAGACTAAGTAACTGAGAAGCCAATGGTACCCCACTCCAGTACTCTTGCCTGGAAAATCCCATGGGTGGAGGAGCCTGGTGAGCTGCAGTCCATGGGGTCACTAAGAGTCGGACACAATTGAGCGACTTCACTTCCACTTTTCACTTTCATGCATTGGAGAAGGAAATGGCAACCCACTCCAGTATTCTTGCCTGGAGAATCCCAGGGATGGGGGAGCCTGGTGGGCTGCCGTCTATGGGGTCGCACAGAGTCGGACAGGACTGAAGCGACTTAGTAGTAGTAATTAGTAGAGACTAAGTAAAGTGAAGTTTCGAACAGGATTTTTCTAAAACTAACTTCACGGGTTTCTCTGATTATAAAATAAATGATGGTTGTAGAGAGACAGGATGATCTACCTCCATAGAGCATGAGAGTTAGGGTCTGATACTTGTCTGATTTTGCTGCATTATTAACTGCAAGGCTTTAGGCAAGTTGGTTTTTGTGAGGATTAAAAGAGATAATCCATGTAAAACAGATTTAGGCCATTGTCTGGCACATATTAAGCACTTAATATGCATTTAGTCTAGTCATAGTAATAATATTTACAAATTTAGAGTATTATAACTTTAAAAAAACATTTTTGGGGAATTTTCTGGTGGTCCAGTGGTTAGGACTATGCTTTGTCTGCGGTGGCCTTGATGGGGGAAATATGATCCCACAGGCCATGCTGTGTGGCTGAAGAAAATGAAAAACAAAAACATCTTCCTACACAGTTTAGCTTTCCAGCTTCTTTCTACATACACAAACACAATTTTTATTACAAAAATGTGTTCAAACTATACATCTGTTTCAAACTTGCTTTTCTCACTATATTTAGTATCATGGATGTTTTCCACGGTAAATATAGATCTATGTGATGGTATTTATTGATATTGCACACTTTAGTAAACATTTTTGTGCATTTTTACGCATTCCTTCATTAAATGAATGGATTTCATAGCTTTAAAAAAGTGGGAGAAGTATTGGACTTTTTAGAAGTTATAGAACTTAGAAGTTCTAGATCTGAAATGTAGTAATTGTGATCTGGCACAAGCTGCTGTGCTTTCTCATCCCCTGTGTTCTTATTTATTAAATGAAGATAAAATTATTCATCCTTACTGTATATTTTTTGTTTGAAGATTAGATTGTGTCTCAAACAGTGTTCTATAAGTTGAGAAATTAAATTGTCAGATATTATTGGGGTTCGGGGAGAATAAAAAGGAGAACAATCCAAGCTGAGGGAGCAGCAGAAGTGAAAGTCTGAGGGTCGAAAATACATTTTATGAGGTCACTGTAATGCCTCAGGATGTCCCTTTCAAATAAATAATGCTCATACTTCTAGTCAAGGTTATTACTGTTTACTATTTAAGACATAATTGTTAAGTTTATTTATTTGAATGGTTTATGAAATGATACAGACAGAGAAGGAAGCCTGCCATCCCTGTCTGCCAGCTCCCCTTTCCATTACTGTTGATCAGTCATGTCTGACTCTTTGTGACCCCATGGACTGCAGCACGCCATGCTTCCCTGTCCTTCCCTATCTCCCAGAGTTTGCTGAAATTCATGTCTGTTGAGTTGTTGATGCCATCCAACTATTTCATCCTCTGTCGCCCTCTTCTCCTGCCCTCAATCTTTCTCAGCATCAAGGTCTTTTACAAGGAATCGGCTTTTCGCATCAGGTGGCCAAAGTATTGGAGCTTCAACTTCAACATCAGTCCTTCCAATGAATATTCACGGTTGATTTCCTTTAGGAGGGCTCCCTGTTGGCTCAAATGATAAAGAATTCACCTCCAATGCAGGAGACTCACATTCAGGAAGACCCGCTGGACAAGAGAAGGGCTACTCACTCCAGTATTCTTGCCTGGAGAATTCCATGGTCAGAGGAGCCAGGTGGGCTACAGTCCATGGGGTCCCAAAGAATCGGAAACAACTGAGTTAATTTCACTTTTCCTTTAGGACTGACTGATTTGATCTTCTTGCAGTCCAAGGGATTCTCAAGTCTTCTCCAGAACCACAGTTCAAAAGCATCAATTTTTTGGCGCTCAGCCTTTTTTATGGTACAACTCACACACCTGTACGTGACTATTGAAAAAACCTTAGGTTTGACTGTGGACCTTTATTGGCAAAATGATATGTCTGCTTTTGAATACGCTGGCTAGATTTGTGATAGCTTCCCTTTCAAGGAGTATGAGTCTTTTATTTTCATGGCTGTAGTCACTGTCTGCAGTGATTTTGGAGCCCAAGAAAAGAAAATACATCACTGTTTCCACTTTTTCCCTTTCTATTTGCCATGAAGTGATGGGACTAGATGCCATGATCTTGGCTTTTTGTTTTTTTAATATTTATTTATTTAGGCTGGGCTATGTCTTAGTTGCTACATGCGGGGGATCTTTGGTCTTCATTGTAGCATGCCAGATATTTACTTGCAGCATTCAGTTCAGTTCAGTCACTCACTCGTGTCTGACTCTTTGCAACCCCATGGACTGCAGCACGCCAGGCTTCCCTGTCCATCACCAACTCTGGGAGCTTGCTCAAACTCATGTTCATTGAGTCAGTGATGCTATCCAACCATCTCCTCCTCTGTTGTCCCCTTCTCCTCCTGCCTTCAATCTTTTCCAGCATCAGGGTCTTTTCAAATGAGTCAGATCTTCCCATCAGATGGCCAAAGTAGTGGAGCTTCAGCTTTAGCCTCAGTCCTTTCAATGACCGCTCAGGGTTGATTTCTTTTAGGATTGATTGCTTTGAACTCCTTGCAGTCCAAGTGAATTTCTCAAGAGTCCTTTCTAACACCACAGTTCAAAAACATCAATTCTTTGGTGCTCAGCTTTCTTTATGGCTCAACTCTCACATCCATACATAACTACCGGAAAAGCCTTAGCTTTGGCTATACAGACCTTTGTCGGCAAAGTAACATCTCTGCTTTTTAATATGCTGTCTAGGTTTGTCATAGCTTTTCTTCCAAGAAGCATGCAGATTCTTAGTTGTGGCATGTGGGATTTAGTTCCCTGATCAGGGATCATACCCAGGCCCCCTGCACTGGGAGCTCAGAGTTTTATGCACTGGAACACCAGGGTAGTCTTCATCTTAGTTTTTTAATCTTGAGTTTATGCTAGCTTTTTCACTCTCCTCTTTCACTCTCATCAAGAGGCTCTTTAGTTACTCTTCAGTTTCTGCCACAAGAGTGGTATTATCTGCATATCTGAGGTTGTTGATATTTCTCCCGGCAATCTTGATTCCAGCTTGTGATTCATTCAGCCTGACATTTTGCATGATATACTCTGTACATAAGTTAAATACGCAGGGTGACAATATACAACCTTGTCATACTCCTTTCCCAATTTTGAACCAATCAGTATTTCCATGTCTGGTTCTAACTGTTGCTTCTTGACCTTCATGAAAGTTTCTCAGGAGACAGAAAAAGTGGTCTGGTATTCCCATTTCTTTAAGAATTGTCCACAGTTTTTGTGATCCACACAGTCAAAGGCTTTCAGGTAGTCAATGAAGCAAAAGTTGAATTTTTTTGGAATTCCCTTGCTTTCTCTGTGATCCACAGATGTTGGCAATTTGATCTCTGGTTCCTCTGCCTTTTCTAAACCCAAGTTGTACATCTGAAAGTTCTTGATTCATGTAGTGCTAAAGCCTAGCTTGAAGGATTGTGAGCAAAACCTTGCTAGCATGTGAAATGAGGGCAATTGTATGGCAGGTTGAACATTCTTTGGCATTGCCCTTCTTTGGGATTGAAGTGAAAACTAACATTTTCTAGTCCTATGGCCACTGCTGAGTTTTCCAAATTTGCTGACACATTGAGTGCAGCACTTTAACAGCATCATCTTTCAGGATTTTAAACAGCTCAACTGGAATTCCATCACCTCCACTAGCTTTGTTTGTAGTAATGCTTCCTAAGGCCCACTTGATTTCACACTCCAGGATGTCTGACTCTATGTGAGTGACCACACCATCATGGTTATCCAGGTCATTAAAACTTTTTGTATATTTCTTCTGGCTTCTGTATATTCTTGCCACCTCTTAATCTCTGCTTCTGTTAGGTCCTTACTGTCTCTGTCCTTTATTGTGCCCATCCTTTCAAGAAATAGTCCCTTGATATCTCCAATTTTCTTGAAGAGATTTCTAGTCTTTCCTATTCTATTGTTTTCCTCAATTTCTTTGCATTGTTCATGTAAGAAGGCTTTCTTATTTCTGCTTGCTATTCTCTGGAACTCTGCATTCAGATGGTTATATCTTTCCCTTTCTCCCTTGCCTTTCACTTCTCTTCTGTTCTCAGCTATTTGTAAAGCCTCTTCAGACAACCACTTTGCCTTCTTGCATTTCTTTTTCTTTGGGCTGGTTTTGGTTACTGCCTCCTGTACAATGTTATGAACCCCCATCCATAGTTCTTCAGGTGCTCTGTCTACCAGATCTAATCCCTTGAATCTATTTATCACCTCCACATTATAATCATAAAAGATTTGATTTAGGTCATACCTGAATGGCCTAGTGGTTTTCCCTACTTTCTTCAATTAGAGCCTGAATTTTGTGATAAGGAGCTGATGATCTGAGCTACAGTCAGCTCCAGGTCTTGTTTTTACTGACTGTATAGAGCTTCTCCATCTTCGGTGGCAAAGAATATAATAAATCTGATTTCGGTATGGACCATTTGGTGATGTCCGTGTATAGAGTGTCTCTTATGTTGTTGGAATAGGATGTTTGCTCTGACTAGTATTTCTCTTGACAAAACTTTCATTTTGTACTCCAAGTCCAAACTTACCTGTTACTCCAGGTATCTCTTGACTTACTACTTTTGCACTGCAGTCCCCTATGAGGAAAAGGACATATTTTTTGGTGTTAGTTCTAGAAGGTGTTGTAGGTCTTCATAGAACTGTTGAACTTCAGTTTCTTTGGCATTAGTGGTTGGGGCATAGACTTGGATTACTGTGATGTTGAATGGTTGCCTTGGAAACAAACCAAAATCATTCTGTCATTTTTGAAGCTGCACCCGTGTACTTACTGCATTTTGAAATCTTTTGTTGACTACGAGGGCTACTCCATTTCTTCTAAGGGATTCTTGTCCACAGTAGTAGATATAAGGGTCATCTGAATTAAATTCACCCATTCCCATATGTTTTTGTTCACTGATTCCTAAAATGTTCACTCTTGCCATCTCCTTCTTGACCACATCTAATTTACTTTGATTCATGGACCTAACATTCCAGGTTCCTATACAATATTGTTCTCTACAGCATCAGACTTTTACCACCAGACACATCCACAACTGAGCATTGTTTCCGCTTTGGCCCAGCTGCTTTTTCTTTTTGGAGCTATTAGTAATTGCCCTCTGCTCTTCCCCAGTACCTTATTGGACGCCTTTTGACCTGGGGGCTCATCATCTGGTCTCATATTTTGTCTTTTCATTCTGTCCATGGGGTTCTCATGGCAAGAATATACCTCCAGTGGACCACGTTTTGTCAGAACTCTCCATTACAACCTGTCTGTCTTGGGCTGCCCTGCACAGCATGGCTCATAGCTTCACTGAGTTATACAAGCCCCTTCGCCATGACGAGGCTGTGATCCATGAAGGGATCACCTTTCCATAGGTAGCTGGGGTTTTTTGTTGTTGTTGTTGCCTTTTTTAAATTTTTTACCAGTTTCTTATGTATCCTTTCAGAAATACTCTATGTATTTTCAAAAACACATCTGTATACAAAAATCTATAAATTTTAATATTATAACGTAGCACATAGATGAAAAAACCATTCCCTTGGGAGGAAACAAGACCTTTTAGTATTGTCTCCATTGCCTAAAGCTTTGAAAATTAGCTTAAAGATTGAAACAGCTCTCAGACAGAAAAAAACCTTATTGAGCAGAATAACCTATCAGTGTCAGCTTTGAAAGAAGCCTTTTGGTGACTGGAATTTCCGTGACTTGCAACTAGAGTCCATTCTTAACACCTCCTCTCAGTCCAAAGAGATCATAAGACCCAGGTGCCAACTTTAAGAAACTAAATTACCTTTGCTTAAAAATAGGCAAAAAGAGAAGAGAGCTGCAGAGGATGAGATGGTTAGATAGCTTCACCAACTCAGTGAACATTAATCTGAGCAAACTCAGGGAGATCGTGAAGGACAGGGAAGCCTGGCTTGCTGCAGTCCATGGGGTCACAAAGAATCGGACAAGACAGCAACTGAACAACACCAGAAAATAGAATTAATAAACAATACATGTTACGTGTATAGAATGTAATCTTATTTAGCAATAAAAATGAAGTACAGATACGTGCTACAACATGGATAAACTTGAAAAGTACTCTAAGAATCCAGAAGGCCACATACTGGATGATTCCATTTATATGAGATGTCCAGTATTGGCAAACCTATAGATAGAGGAAATAGATCAGTGGTTGCCAGGGCCTGAGGGGAAGAGGAATTGGAAATGCCTTCTTTTGGGGATGATGAAAATGTTCAGGAATCAGTGGCGATTGTTGCGTGTTGCTGCGTGTACTAAACAGCACTGAATTGTATACAAATGAACAAACTTTATGGTATGTGAATTATATTTTAATAAAGCTGTTTTTTTTTAAGACAACAATAATAGAAGCACTAGTTTAAAACTGAACAGGGAAGCAAAAATTGCTTGTGGTAATTGCTTTTTACTGACTAATATGGAAGAGTTTCAATAATTTAACATTGGATATGGTTTACCAGCAGCTTCCCTTGTGGCTCAGCTGGTAAAGAATCCGCCTGCAATGCAGGAGACCTGGGTTCAATCCCTGGGTTGGGAAGATTCCCTGGAGAAGGGAAAGGCTACCTGCTCCAGTATTCTGGCCTAGAAAATTCCATGATCTATACAGTCCATGGGGTTGCAAAGAGTCGGACACAACTGAGCAACTTTCACTCACTCACTCCCCAATGGCTCAGCAGTAAAAGAATGCACCTGCAATGAAGGAGATGTGGGTTCCATCCCTGGGTCGGGAAGATCTCCTGGAGAAGGAAATGGCAACCTACTCTAGTATTCTTGCCTATATACTTTTATACTCTAGTATAAAATCCCATGGACAGAGGAGCCTGGTGGGCTACAGTCCATGGGGTTGAACACGACTGAACACACACATATACATGGTTTACCAGTGCACACAAGCTAAATATCAGCCCTCAGCAGTGTAACGTCCATGTTATACATTAGGAAGCTGAGTGTTAGAAAATCAGGAAACTTTACTTGTCTAACTCAGTCCTCTGTAGTCTGTTATCTTTTCTGAGAAACTGGGAAGCGTAACAGACCTGGTAGAAATGTCAGCCCTTGACTCAGGACAGCTGGGGTGGAGGAATGACATGGAGTATCAAACCTTACAGAGTTGAAAAGGGGGACAAAGAGCTCAGGGCGTCACACCTAATCGTGCCCTGGCATCTGTTCAGCAAGGTTTGAGTGCCATCAGCGGCCCTTGTTCTGTGAGCTTGCCCTTTACTGTGTTCGCCAGCTCTTTCTGCTTTGTTCTTTCTTATATTGAATATTTCCTTGTATGTGAGTTTCAGTTGCAAACTTGGATATATTTAAAAAACCAAACAAAAGATGTTTCTTTATTTTCTTTAAATCAAATTGAACTTAACTAAACCCCTGTCACAACAGGATGGCAGGAAATCTTAATCTCCATCAGTTTCTTCCCTTTTACACCCCCTTCCCTCTCATTCCTAGATCATACATAGTATTTGAAGAGATTGCCCCAGCCTTCAGCCCACATTGGTTACTCTGAGCTACCCGAAGTTGCAACCTCACAGATCCTTAAAATGCAGGGACTCTGTTTCCACAGAGCGCACTGCTGCTGTGATTTGGATGCTTAGTGGTTTAGCCTTTCTAAGCAACCCATTGGCCTTAGCACCTCTCCAGGGTGCTGCTAAGGGAATGAGGACCCTCCAGTTCACACTCCTTCCCAGCTTAAAGAAATCTCCATTTATTTCCTCCAGTTTAAAATAAAGGCATCTCTTCCCTTTTTCCTCTCAGACATCTAGCATAATTTCTTCAGTGAGCTCAGACTCTAATAGATGGGAAAAGCCTCAGTCTTCAACTAGCTTCAGCTTTCTTTCCTTTAGACATCCAAGACAAAGGAATACAAATGGCCCGGCTGCCGCTTGGAAGGGACCAAGTGGAAAAATGCAGTGTACTAGGATCTCCATAAGTTATCCTGCCATATTAATAAAACCTTTTGGAAGAAGTCAAACCTTGTCTTGTTGATTTTAAGAGTCAAAGGAGTCTGTTCACACCCTAAGTTAATATAGCCTAGGAGCTTGGGGGCTCAAAGTGCTCATTGAATAAGGATTTGGCGGCTGTGGCAATCCCAGTACCCTGGAGGTCGTGTGGTTTCTGGGGCATCTCCAGAAAGTGCGAGGTAGTGAGAGAAATAAAGGTAAACACCTGGATGTTGTTGACGTTCTATAAAGGAAGAAAGCTCAAAGTGTTCTAAGAAATGAAGTTCTGCTGCTAAGCAGTTACGGATAACAAAATGAGGGAAGATTTACAAGTTATATTAAAAAGAGCCACAGAAGAGACAAATTACATGGTTTTCTATAACTACAGTTGGAGCTAATAGAGAAAAAGCTATGTAATTTGGGAGGAGGGCAAATTGATCTTTAAAAAATGTGTATGTATCATGCATGGACTCCAGTTGCGGTGTGCAGGCTTAGTTGCTCCACAGCACGTGGGATCGTAGTTTCCTTAACATGGATCAAACCTGCGTCCCCTGCATTGCAAGGCATACTCTTAATCACTGGACACCCAGAGGAGTCCCCAGGATCAGTTGACTTTAATTGTAGTTAGTAAGAGGAACCTTACGAAAAAAGTTTACAAATATAATTTCTGAGAAACATACATGAGGTATCATGGTCAGTATTTAAAAGCCTGCCACTGCTGCTGCTAAGTGTCTGACTCTGTGTGACCCCATAGACGGCAGCCCACCAGGCTCCACCATCCCTGGGATTCTCCAGGCAGGAATACTGGAGTGGGTTGCCATTTCCTTCTCCAATGCATGACAGTGAAAAGTGAAAGTGAAGTCACTCAGTCATGTCTGACTCTTAGCGACCCCAGGCTCCTCCGCCCATGGGATTTTCCAGGCAACAGTTCTGGAGTGGGTTGCCATTGCCTTCTCCAGGAGCCTGCCACTAGGAGGAGACAAATGAACTAAAAATTGTTACTCTGCTCTTCTTCCCTTAGAACACATTTTCTAAATTAAGAGCTTGTATGAAAATTATATTTTTAGTAGCAGAATTCTTGGAGAAGGCAATGGCACCCCACTCCAGTACTCTTGCCTGGAAAATCCCATGGATGGAGGAGCCTGGTAGGCTGCAGTCCATGGGGTTGCTAAGAGTCAGGCACGACTGAGCGACTTCACTTTCACGTTTCACTCGCATGCATTGGAGAAGGAAATGGCAAACCACTCCATATTCTTGCCTGGAGAATCCCAGGGACAGAGGAGCCTAGTGGGCTGCCATCTATGGGGTCGCACAGAGTCAGACACGACTGAAGTGACTTAGCAGCAGCAGCAGCAGAATTCTAGTGAAAGTCTTTAGTGAGTAGTAACATTTTGTCTTAAAAATGAACATTTTACTTAAATAATAGTTTACATTCCATTAGATTCCTTCTTTAAAATGCATCTCTTACTCTTTTTTAAAAAGATATTTGAAAGAATTTTTAAATTAATAAGTCAATGTATTTATTTTTGGTTGCACTGAGGCTTCATTGCTGTGCAAGGGCTCTCTAGTTGAGGTGCATGGGCTTCTCATTGTGATGGCTTCTCTTGTTGCGGAACACAAACTCTAGGCACATAGGCCTCAGTGGTTGCAGCATGCAGGCACAGTAGCTGAGCCTCACAGGCTCTAGGACACAGGCTCAGTAGCTGTGGTGCACAGGTTTAGTTGCTCAGCAGCATGTGGAATCTTCCTGGACCAGGGATCGAACTAGTGTTCCCTGCATTGGCAGGCAGATTCTTATCCATTGGGCCACCAAGGACATCGTCTTACTCTGTCTTAAATTAAAAAACTAAACCCTAGACCAGTGCCCCTCAAACTTCAGCTGCATCAGAATCACAGCAGAGGACTTGTTAGGGTACAGATTGCTCAGCCAGAGTTTTTGGTTCAGCAGGTCTGAGAAATAACACAGGACATAAAATATGCATTTCTAGCAAGTTCCCAGGTGATACTGATACTGTTGGTCTAGTGAACACATTTTGAGAACTACTGTGCTAGCTAGCGGAGAAGGCAATGGCAACCCACTCCAGTACTGTTGCCTGGAAAATCCCATGGGTGGAGGAGCCTGGTAGGCTGCAGTCCATGGGGTCGAGAAGAGTCAGACACGACTGAGTGACTTCACTTTCACTTTTCACTTTCATGCATTGGAGAAGGAAATGGCAACCCACTGCAGTGTTCTTGCCTGGAGAATCCCATGGATGGAGGAGCCTGGTGGGCTGCCGTCTTTGGGGTCGTGCAGAGTCGGACTCAACTGAAGCGACTTAGCAACAACAGCAGCAGTGCTAGCTAGATGACTGGAAAGTAAGCGACTTCCCAGTAACCAGATTCAGTTAAATATTGAGAATATAGTAATCAAAGCATTTCAGCTTGCAAAAAAAAGTAACTTAGTATCAGAAATAAGATTGGAATGATCATTTTTGGAGGGTTTTGAATCAAAAAAGCCATATATACTTAATTTGGTAGCCATATGGCACTACTAGAAGCTATTGGAATGCGTTTTAGGCAGTGATGAAGTAAAATGGTGCATGCCCGTGGACAGACAGAGGCCAGAGAGACTAGGTGGGGTCCATAGGGATTCTTTTCAAACCAGGAAACAGGTACCGTATATAAAGTCCCCATTAAATGTAGAGAATGTACTCAAGGCATCAATATGGCTCACTGGCAACTAACTAGAAGCTTCCTATAATGTTAAAGCAAAAACAGATGGATTTTGCAAAATCTGCCTAATTTTTTCAAGATAACAGGGTGCTTCCGTGGAAGTCCAGTGGTTAAGACTCCACCTTCCAATGCAGGAGGCATGGGTTTGATCCCTGGTTGGAGAACTAGGGTTCCACATGCTATGAATTGCAGCCAAAAGTTTTAAAACAAACCAAAATAATAGGAGTCTACCAATAAATTTCTCCAAAGTGGATAGAGAAAGATTTAAAAGCTGCTAAGAGTTACGTTCCCTAAGGGTACCCTCCTCCCCACCACTTATGTATTTTTTTGCTGTTAGAGGTATTTTGTAGAAACATTTGAGAAATACTGGTGTAGATCAGAAGTGGTTGATGGCTTAGACCATCATGATGACATTCGTAGTGGGAGAAGTGTCAGATTTCAGCAAAGCCTATGATATGTGGCATCACGGACTTGATGGACATGAGTTTTCGTAAGCTCTGGGAGTTGGTGATGGACAGGGAAGCCTGGCGTGCTGCAGTCCATGGGGTCACAACGAGTTGGACACGACTGAGCAACTGAACTGTGATATGTGGTAGAATCTGTAGAACTTGGTTTCTAATTAGATAGAGTAGGGTGAGGGGTGGGCTTCCCTGATGGCTCAGTGGTAAAGAATCTGCCTGCAATGCAGTAGCTGCAGAAGACATGGGTTCGATTCCTGGGTGGGTATGGAAACCTAATCCAGTATTCTTGCCTGGAGAATCCCATGGAGAGAGGAACCTGGCAGGTTACAGCCCATAGGGTCCCAAAGAGTCAGACATGAATGAAGCAACTTGTGCACATGCATGCAGGGTGAGGGGAAGAGAAAGAACGGGAGCAGATAGAAAAATTGAAACTACTATGATTAAGAGCCTGGATGACTGGTAAAATGGGAATATGTGTATTTTACCTGTTTATTTTGTTTTGTTTTTAAAAGAAGAAAAACCTAAGGAGGAACTTGTATGAGGAGATAAATGTTGAGATTGGCTTTGGATACCAAGTTTAACTTTCTTAGAGTACAGTTAGGTGGAGCTAGTGGTCAGTAGTTGAATTGTGGTCATGGAACTTGAGAAGGTTTAAGAATTAAATTCTAGTCATCTTTATAAAAAAAAAAGGAAGTTGAAGCTTTTTCCTAAAATCTGATCCTTTTATTCAGTCGCTAAGTTGTGTCTCTTTTCGAACCCATGGACTGCAGCACTCCCTGCAGCCTGGCATTTCGCATAATGTACTCTGCATAGAAGTGAAATAAGCAGGGTGACAATATATAGCCTTATCATACTCCTTTCCTAATTTTGAACCAGTCTGTTGTTCCATGTCTGGTTCTAACTGTTGCTTCCTGACCTGCTTACAGGTTTCTCAGGAGACAGGTAAAGTGGTCTGGTATTCCTGTCTCTCTAAAAATTTTCCACAGTTTGTTGTGATCCACACAGTCAAAGGCTTTAGTGTAGTCAATGAAGCAGAAGTGGATGTTTTTCTGGAATTCCCTTGCTTTCTCTATGATCCAACAGATGTTGGCAATTTGATCTCTGGCTCCTCTGCCTTTTCTAAATCCAGCTTATTCATCTGAAATTTCTCAGTTCATGCACTGCTGAAGCCTAACTTGAAGGATTTTGAGCATGGACTTGGTAGCATGTGAAATGAGTGTAATTGTATGGTAGTTTGAACATTCTTTGGCATTGCCCTTTTTTGGGATTGGAATGAAAACTGACCTTTTCCAGCCCTGTGGAAATGAAGAGGCCGTTAAGAGAAGGAAGTCTTAAAAAAACTCTCCAATTATGAGCCAGAGAGTCAGTTCAGAAGTATGGTATTTACAACATGAGGTATAGCCCCATTTGCTCTGTCCAGACAGATAAAAGCGTGACTAACCAGACCAATGGTTCTTAAATGTAGTCCCCAGACCCATGTGGTGAGCTTTACTCCGGATTCAAATGCAAATTCTCAGACGTACCCTAGACTACTAAATCAGAAAGGCTTGGGAATGAAGCCCGACAATTAGTAGTTTAACACCCTCTCCAGGTGATTCTGATGCATACTTATGGTGAAAATTGAGCTAGGTCAGAGTTTTCTTCCTTTTAAGAATTTGAAATGGGGTCTACAGAGAGGATCAGTCTGTTGGTTGTGGGAGAGAAGCTGAAAGTTGGTCTTAGAGACTATGAGTAAGCTGGAATTATGAGTAAGCAGAGCTATAACTAGCTAAATGAGGTGGTAGGCTGGTAGTCATCGAGACAGAGGAATGGTGACACCCTCTGGTTGGGGAATACTGCATTCCTGCTGCAGCCAAGAGTGACAAGTTAACCCAGTCTCTAGGCACGCATGGAATTTGTCCAGTTTCATGTTCATTTCAGTTCCCAATTGAAGCCCAATCATAATGCTATTCTTAGGTACCCATGATATTCTTATCTCTTTTTATTGTCATGTGCATCCTTAAAATAGATGGGCTTCCCATTACTTGAGATTTCCTGAGTGAGTCTGTGCTCCTAAAACATAAAAAGCTGATGCAGCTCCAAAACAGATGGAGAATAAGTTTAATAGAAATAGTTCCATTAATAAAACTTATGCATTTATTTTATTTCTTTTCTTTCTATATGCTTAACTATTGTTATGCATATGTCCAGTGGTTAAGTATATTCACACTGTTGTGCAACCAATCTCTAGAACTTTTTCTTTCCTTATTTTTTAATTCTTTTATTTTTGGACTTGCTACGTGGCTTGTGGGATCTTAGTTCCCTGACTACAGATCGAACCCGGACCACAGCAGTGAAAGTACCAAATCCTAACCACTGGACCACCAGGGAACTCCCAGAACTTTTTCGTTTTGCGAAGAATTGCTTTTTAAAGAACTAATTTGGGGGACTTCCTGATGGTTCAGTGGCTAAGACTTCATGCTCCCAGTGCAGAGGGCCCAGGTTTGACCCCTGGTCAGGGAACTAGATCCCACATGCCACAGCTAAGAGTTCGAATGCTAAAATTAAGACCCAGCACAGCCAAGTAAATAATTATTTTTTTAAATAAAGAACTAATTTTTTTTTTTATGAAATCTATTTTAATGCTCTCCCCTTTCCACCTGAAGCACTTCCCAACTTAACCATCAAGTCTGATGCTCAGGGTCATATTTGCAATTTTTGGTTTGTTTGTTTTTACTTCTCTTATTGGCATCTTTATTCAGGCAGTCACTCAGAAAAAAATGCTATTACTTTTAGTACCTTTAGTAGGAATATCTCTTGATCTCTCCTCATTTCCCTCAGCTACTTAATCCAGATCTAAATTTCCCACATTCATTACGATGTATTTATCTTTTCTGTTTCTAATTGTTTATGTGCTTCACATTTTCCATATTGATCTTCAAATAATAACAGTAATGAAATTCAAATAGAGTTCTAAACGTTAAAGGTTCTATCAACTGTTGGTAAATAGGGCAGCAGCCAAACTGGCACTGTCAATACCTCAGGACCCTAATTTGCCTGGATCCTTGCCCCCTCAGATTGTAAAAGATAGGTTGAATTAGAAGAGACAATCTCTAAATTTTCTCCATCCATGACATTGCCTAGACCATTTATATTTTTCTTTACCATCTTGATGGCATTTAGTCTATTTACAGAATATTACTTATTTAAAGAGCTTGGTCTTACAGAATTAGCATTTTATTATCAATATATTTCAAAAAGGAAGTCAAAGTGCTAAGAACAAAATTGTTCAGTTCAGTTCAGTCGCTCAGTCGTGTCCGACTCTTTGCGACCCATGAATTGCAGCATACCAGGCCTCCCTGTCCATCACCAACTCCCGGAGTTCACCCAGACTCGTGCCCATCGAGTCAGTAATGCCATCCAGCCATCTCATCCTCTGTCATCCCCTTCTCCTCCTGCCCCCAATCCCTCCCAGCATCAGAGTCTTTTCCAATGAGTCAACTCTTCACATGAGATGGCCAAAGTACTGGAGTTTCAGCTTCAGCATCATTCCTTCCAAAGAAATCCCAGGGCTGATCTCCTTCAGAATGGACTGGTTGGATCTCCTTGCAGTCCAAGGGACTCTCAAGAGTCTTCTCCAACACCACAGTTCAAAAGCATCAATTCTTCGGCGCTCAGCCTTCTTCACAGTCCAACTCTCACATCCATACATGACCACAGGAAAAACCATAGCTTTGACTAGACGAACCTTTGTTGGCAAAGTAATGTCTCTGCTTTTGAATGTGCTCTCTAGGTTGGTCATAACTTTCCTTCCAAGGAGTAAGCATCTTTTAATTTCATGGCTGCAGTCACCATCTGCAGTGATTTTAGAGCCCCAAAAACAAAATCTGACACTGTTTCCACTGTTTCCCCATCTATTTGCCATGAAGTGATGGGACCAGATGCCATGATCTTCGTTTTCTGAATGTTGAGCTTTAAGCCAACTTTTTCACTCTCCACCTTCACTTTCATCAAGAGGCTTTTTAGTTCCTCTTCACTTTCTGCCATAAGGGTGGTGTCATCTGCATAGCTGAGGTTATTGATATTTCTCCCGGCAATCTTGATTCCAGCTTGCGTTTCTTCCAGTCCAGCTTTTCTCATGATGTACTCTGCATAGAAGTTAAATAAGCAGGGTGACAATATACAGCCTTGATGTACTCCTTTTCCTATTTGGAACCAGTCTGTTGTTCCATGTCCAGTTCTAACTGTTGCTTCCTGACCTGCATACAGATTTCTCAAGAGGCAGGTCAGGTGGTCTGGTATTCCCATCTCTTTCAGAATTTTCCACAGTTTATTGTGATCCACACAGTCAAAGGCTTTGGCATAGTCAATAAAACAGAAATAGATGTTTTTCTGGAAACATCTCTTGCTTTTTCCATGATCCAGCGGATGTTGGCAATTTGATCTCTGGTTCCTCTGCCTTTTCTAAAACCAGCTTGAACATCAGGAAGTTCACGGTTCACATATTGCTGGAGCCTGGCTTGGAGAATTTTGAGCATTACTTTACTAGGGTGTGAGATGAGTGCAATCGTGTGGTAGTTTGAGCATTCTTTTGCATTGCCTTTCTTTGGGATTGGAATGAAAATGGACCTTTTCCAGTCCTGTGGCCACTGCTGAGTTTTCCAAATTTGCTGGCATATTGAGTGCAGCACTTTCACAGCATCATCTTTCAGGATTTGAAAGAGCTCAACTGGAATGCCATCACCTCCACTAGTTTTGTTCGTAGTGATGCTTTCTAAGGCCCACTTGACTTCACATTCCAGGATGTCTGGCTCTAGGTCAGTGATCACACCATCGTGATTATCTGGGTTCTGAAGATCTTTTTTGTACAGTTCTTCTGTGTATTCTTGCCATCTCTTCTTAATATCCTCTGCTTCTGTTAGGTCCATACCATTTCTGTCCTTTATCGAGCCCATCTTTGCATGAAATGTTCCCTTGGTATCTCTAATTTTCTTGAAGAGATCTCTAGTCTTTCCCATTCTGTTGTTTTCTTCTATTTCTTTGCATTGATCGCTGAGGAAGGCTTTCTTATCTCTTCTTGCTATTCTTTGGAACTCTGCATTCAGATGTTTATATCTTTCCTTTTCTCCTTTGCTTTTCGTTTCTCTTCTTTTCACAGCTATTTGTAAGCCCTCCCCAGGCAGCCATTTTGCTTTTTTGCATTTCTTTTCCATGGGGATGGTCTTGATCCCTGTCTCCTGTACAATGTCACGAACTTCATTCCATAGTTCATCAGGCACTCTATCTATCAGATCTAGGCCCTTAAATCTATTTCTCACTTCCACTGAATAATCATAAGGGATTTGATTTAGGTCATACCTGAATGGTCTAGTGGTTTTCCTACTTTCTTCAATTTCAGTCTGAATTTGGCAATAAGGAGTTCATGATTGAGCCACAGTCAGCTCCTCGACTTGTTTTTGCTGACTGTATAGAGCTTCTCCATTTTTCTTCAGACCTTTATTAAACAAAGACACATTGGCACTGAAAAGATGGTAGTACCCTCACTATATCTGATGCTACTAAAACAGCAGATCATGTTCTATTCATCTGGTAAGAGGCCAGTTTCACATCAGGGAACAGAGAAGGATAAGGTTATAATTAAGGTTTAGACACATTTCACAATTTGTCCTCTTAAACATAAGAAACAATTATGTCTAAAGGTTTTGCTTAAAACCAGGAATAAGGGTCTAATTGTTGCCAACAATTTGTTACTACAAAACCCTCTTTTTATAGGGATGAGTTGGGCTTACAACAGGCCACTTTGCTCTCTGATTATGTATACTGAACTATATAGTCATGATGACTAATTTTCTACCCAAAGGTGCTTTGTTTGGAAAAGGCAACACTGGAAATTTAAATGCTTAAATAAATGCCATATATTATTGCTGACCCTCTGTCCTCTTTGGCCACTCAGAGCTCCTGTGGTTGTTTTAACCTAAGGTCCACTATATCCTTATAGGATCTCACAAATTCTGTTGCTATTGATGCCAAGGCAATCAGTATTCAACTGGAGATCTGGGCTGAATGAGCCCTTCAAGGTGACAAGGGAAAGGGTTTTCCTTAAGTACTGCAAGCATCCACTGTAGTTTACATAAGTGGGAAGGCAGTGAAATAGAAGCAAGAAAGAGAAACTTCTTAAAGATCTCTTTGACACTCTGCAATTTCACTCCAACTTCAGCAAAAAAAGAAACAGCTGACACAATAATCAAACTGCAGAAAGCAAAACTACATCCTTAGAGAGTTCAGAATTAGTCTTTTTAGATGTCTGATTTGATCCTTTGATTCTCCTTCATCCATAAGCAAATGCAATTTTATTTTCAATTCTCTTCTCACTCTGAAAGAAAATGCTTCACTGTGTTAGGGAGAAATGGAGGAGGAAGAGAAATCTTAGTTGAGCTCAGCAATTTTCAAATGAGCAAAATATAGACACGTTTTATTCTTTCACTCATTAGGGCACCAACATACTCTTTAGTAAATATCTGTTGAGGGAAAAAGCTATATTAATTATTCTTATTGCTAGATTTTTATCTACCATTGTTCAAGTCAGAAGATGCTACAATTTGAAAATGATGCTATCAACAATGATTATTATCTGCCTGAGTGGGTGTTGCTGAAAAGACCGATACTGGATTACTCTAGAGTTGCTGGGTGCGGTACACTATTTCCAGTTAAGAATTAAGGTTAGAAGGGCATCATGCCTGCAACTCACTCTCAAATGTCTTAGGAAAAAAAAGTGTATATATAAATAGAAATAAAGAAATATACTATATATATGCAATATTTTATAGTGAAGACTATCCTGGAGATTCTTCATATGATTCCTGCAACTTTTCTTGCAACTTTTCTACATATCTGAAATTATATTTAAAAGTATAATTGAAGTTCATGGAAGTGAAATATACTTTTGATGAGTGATGGAAATTTAGAATAATTTTTAATTGAGATATAATCACACACTGTAATGAAATAATTTTCTAAAAGAATTGATTCATTAAATCATCAATTAAGTGCTTCCCTGGTGGTGCAGTGGTTGAATCCACCTTGCAAAGCAGGGGACACTGATTCAATCACTGGTCCTGAAAGATGCCACATGTTGCAGGGCAGCTAAGCCTGTGTGCCACAACTACTGAGCCTGTACTCTAGAACCCATGAGCCACAACTACTGAGCCCTTGTGCCACAGTTACTGAAGCCTGCATGCCCTAGAGCCATGTTCCACAAGAGAAGCCTCTGCAAAGAGAAGACTCTTCACTGCAACAAAGAGTAACCCCTGCTCTCCACAATTAGAGAAAGCTCAAGTACAACGATGAAGACCCAGTGTAGCCCAAAATAAATAAATTAAAAGGAAAAAAATACTCCAAAAAAAACCCCAATTAAATTATGATCCCAAATTATTAAGAAAAACATATATTCAAAGAAACCATAAAATTCTATATATTATGTTTAACAGCAAAGCTTCTATTATAGTCTCATTAGATGAGATACTAGAAAATAATCTTTTATTCATGAGCTAGATTGTCAGAAATAACATCAAAAAGGTAAAATATCAATACATTAAAATGTTTGGACTTCAAGCAAAAATTTCATTATTTCCTCAATTTTATCCCTTTCTTAAGAGCAAAATTAACTAAACTTCACGTTTATTCCTGACCCAATCACTTATATGCTTAAGTAAGTCCCTCGACCTCTGTGGAGTTAGCCTCTCTATAAAAATTTAATGAGTTGTATCCAATTCTTAGATGTTTCTTCTAAGCATTAACATTCTAAGTTCCTGTTTACAAATTGGGGAAATAGAAATTGTAAGTAACTTTCTAGAAGTCACGTGATAGGAGAAAATTTTGAGTCCAGGGATTTCCCTGGCAGTACAGAGGTTGGGACTCTGCAGTTCCAGTGCAGGGTATGTGGGTTCCATCCCTGGCTGGGGGAACAAGACTCCCACGTGCCTTGCAGCCAAAAATTAAAAATTAAATAAATAAAAGAGTTCATTAATCATATCCAGTCTGGAGTCACAGGCTAACAAAAAGCCCATTGTTGAAAAACCGTCCTAAACTTCCCAGGCACACCTACTGTCAAGGACTCATCCTCAAGGGATCAGTTGCCAAAGCTCATCTTACCCTCTGAGTGAGAGTTATAAACTCTGGTTTGGTCTTGGGAATGCTTTCCCACCCACCAGAGACTGGCAAATGTCTTTGAGACAAGTGTAGGAAGGCAGAAGAGACCCCACCATTACGGTGCTCTCCACGGAGACTTGGGATAGGAGATGACTTGGCTGTAGGACTGTGTCTACAATAGGCTGTTTTGTTAACCTTTGCAGCTACCCAAACATTTTCTGGTGAGAAAACATGTTAGAGTCATTTGAATCTCTGCCCTTTTTATTTGATTTTAATTATAGGTAAGCTGTACAAAAGACTAAATACTGATCTCTGGCTCAGCAGCATGTGGTAAAAGATCTAAGCTTTCTTTGTGCAAGTCTGCCCTGCAACAAGGTGATATCCGGGCTTCCCTGCTAGCTCAGCTGGTAAAGAATCCGCCTGAAGTGCAGGAGACCCTGGTTTGATTCCTGGGTCGAGAAGACCCTCTGGAGAAGGGATAGGGTACCCACTCCAGTATTCTTGAACATCCCTGGTGGCTCAGAGGGTAAAGAATCTGCCTGCAGTGCGGGAGACCTGGGTTCGATCCCTGAATTGGGAAGATCCCCTGGAGGAGGGCCATGGCAACCCACTCAAGTTTTCTTGCCTGAAGAATCGCCATGGACAGAGGAGGCTGGCAGGCTACAGTCCTTGGGGTCACAAAGAGTCGGACATGACTGAGCAACTAAGCACAGCACAGCACAAGGCAATATCCTAGCCTGAAGTGTCTACTTCTCGGAAACAGAAAAGGAGAGGGGATAGAAAGGACAGACTCTGAGGGTAAGGTCTTCTTACAATAAGACAGGCTATATACAGAAATGTACCACTTTGTTGGAAAGCGATAAACAGTGTTTATACAGCCAGGCTCTGTTCCAAGCACCTTACCTATATTGACTCATTTAACCCTCACGATAACTTTCAGCAATAATTATACTGTTCTTCCCATTTTGTAGATGAGGAAACTGAGATACGGGGAGGTTAAATAGTATGCATAGAACATACATTTAGTGATAAGCTCAGGCAATCTGGCGTCAAGGTTTATGCTCTTGACTACTGAGCAGGTATCTTCATGGGTCTTCATGGGTCTACCTTTTATTGGGCTGACCATAAAGTTTATTTAGGTTTTTCAGTAACATCTTAACAGAAAAATCCAAACGAACTTTTTGGCCACCCCAATACTTAGAGCAATGGTGCTCAGACTTACGGGAGCATCAGAATTATGTGAGGCACCTGTTCAAAGTGTGTATTTCTGGTTGTTCCATCTACCCACCCAACCTCACCCCTACAAGATTCTGTTAGGTCTGCGGCTGAAGAATTTCTACTTTTAAAGTTATTGATTGATTTATTTATTTGGCTGCACTGGGATCTTTGATCTTCTTTGCAGCAGGTGGGATCTAGGTCCCTGATCAGGGATCAAACACGGGCCCCATGCATTGGGAGTACAGAGTCTTAGCCACTGGAATACCAGGGAAATCACAAGAATTTCTGGTTTTAACAAGAATCCCAAGTTATTCTAAAATAGGTGGTCCAGTATCATATTGAGAAACACAGACTTAGGAAAAGAAGACTCTTTTTTTCAAAGGATAAAACTTTTTTTTTTTTTTTGGCGATTTATTCATCCACTCCAGAAACAACTATTAAGTATCCACTATAAAATTAGAATTGTATTAATTATAAACTCTATGTATGTGTGAAATTACTTCAAATACTGGGTCCCTGCAATGAAAGAACTTGTACCCTTATATGAGCAAACACTAAACACAACGCATATTAATTCCTTTTAATAATACAGAAATATTTTCTGAACAGAACATGTGTCAGTCACTGAGTCAAGTCACTTCCTTAGAGAAGAAATAGTTAACAGTGAATGAGTAAGGGTCAGAACTGAGTGATTTCAGTTAAAAATGTTTATGGAGTACTGCATATGTTTATGGAGGAGTCCCAGTATAAAGACAGGTCACTCGGTCGAATCACCTACAACATAACCCTCAAAGCTGTTTGCGTTTAGAATGACTTTTATCTAGTTAAGACTTTTAAATTCTAGTTGTTTCCTTCAAATTCCTCTGAATTAAACAAGTTTTCACATTATTTAATTCATCCATCCATCCATCCATTCAACAACCTTAATGCCACAACACTGTGCAAAGAAGTCAAAAAATTAACTCAAGGCACTTAAAATCAAGTTGAGAAAACACACACACACACATACATGAACTAACAAATACAAAGCAGATGTGAGCAATATGATTTTAAATTGTATTAAAAGATAGAGTGAGGCATATTAAAAATGTTAAGAGTTTATTTGAAAAATCTATTCCAATTAGGCAGTGCTAAACTGGAATTGGTCAGGAGTGCTCTCTCCACAGAAGACAGAGCAAAGGACGGCATTCATTGGCTGGCTATAGCTTAAAGCCTTGCTGGTCGTTTGTGATTGGTTGTCCTTAGGTTTCAATTTCATAACCTTGAGGCACGGCACCAGGCTTAGATCTCTGATTGTTTACTTAGACTGCCACAGAATTAGAAGCACCTCAGGTTAATGTCCTTTTTGTTTAGTTAACTTAAGAGCTGCATAGAGAAATTGATAAGAAAAGTGGAAGGAGGGCCTGGTACATATTAAATGTTCAGTAAATGTGAGTTGAATGCATGAATATAGAGTAGGCTAGTCAGGACAAATTTCCTGGAGTAAGAGAAATAATAGGCAGAGACTAAGGAGCAAAGGTTAGCCTACCAGAACAAATGACATAAGCAAAGACCCAGTGGCAAACAGCGAAAAAAATAAAGCAGGATATAGAGTTTCAACAGTTTGGCTTGGTTGGAACAAAAACGTTAGTGGGTGAAAAAGTAGAGTGTGAGGTTTGATAAGGTATGGTACGTTCTGATACAAGCCAAACTGTTATAACAGATGAAAGCATCTGTAACACCCTAACAATTGGGGAGGCCTTACAAATAGCTGTGAAAAGAAGAGAAGCAAAAAGCAAAGGAAAGATATAAGCATCTGAATGCAGAGTTCCAAAGAATAGCAAGAAGAGATAAGAAAGCCTTCCTCAGCGATCAATGCAAAGAAATAGAAGAAAACAACAGAATGGGAAAGACTAGAGATCTCTTCAAGAAAATTAGAGATACCAAGGGAACATTTCATGCAAAGATGGGCTCGATAAAGGACAGAAATGGTATGGACCTAACAGAAGCAGAGGATATTAAGAAGAGATGGCAAGAATACACAGAAGAACTGTACAAAAAAGATCTTCACAACCCAGATAATCATGATGGTGTGATCACTGACCTAGAGCCAGACATCCTGGAATGTGAAGTCAAGTGGGCCTTAGAAAGCATCACTACGAACAAAGCTAGTGGAGGTGATGGCATTCCAGTTGAGCTCTTTCAAATCCTGAAAGATGATGCTGTGAAAGTGCTGCACTCAATATGCCAGCAAATTTGGAAAACTCAGCAGTGGCCACAGGACTGGAAAAGGTCCGTTTTCATTCCAATCCCAAAGAAAGGCAATGCAAAAGAATGCTCAAACTACCACACGATTGCACTCATCTCACACGCTAGTAAAGTAATGCTCAAAATTCTCCAAGCCAGGCTCCAGCAATATGTGAACCGTGAACTTCCTGATGTTTAAGCTGGTTTTAGAAAAGGCAGAGGAACCAGAGATCAAATTGCCAACATCCGCTGGATCATGGAAAAAGCAAGAGATGTTTCCAGAAAAACATCTATTTCTGTTTTATTGACTATGCCAAAGCCTTTGACTGTGTGGATCACAATAAACTGTGGAAAATTCTGAAAGAGATGGGAATACCAGACCACATGATCTGCCTCTTGAGAAATTTGTATGCAGGTCAGGAAGCAACAGTTAGAACTGGACATGGAACAACAGACTGGTTCCAAATAGGAAAAGGAGTATGTCAAGGCTGTATATTGTCACCCTGCTTATTTAACTTCTATGCAGAGTACATCATGAGAAATGCTGGGCTGGAAGAAACACAAGCTGGAATCAAGATTGCCGGGAGAAATATCAATAACCTCAGCTATGCAGATGATACCACCTTTATGGCAGAAAGTGAAGAGGAACTCAAAAGCCTCTTGATGAAAGTGAAGGTGGAGAGTGAAAAAGTTGGCTTAAAGCTCAACATTCAGAAAACAAAGATCATGGCATATGGTCCCATCACTTCATGGGAAATAGATGGGGAAACAGTGGAAACAGTGTCAGACTTTATTTTTCTGGGCTCCAAAATATCTGCAGATGGTGACTGCAGCAATGAAATTAAAAGACGCTTACTCCTTGGAAGGAAAGTTATGACCAACCTAGAGAGCACATTCAAAAGCAGAGACATTACTTTGCCAACAAAGGTTCGTCTAGTCAAGGCTATGGTTTTTCCTGTGGTCATGTATGGATGTGAGAGGTGGACTGTGAAGAAGGCTGAGCGCCGAAGAATTGATGCTTTTGAACTGTGGTGTTGGAGAAGACTCTTGAGAGTCCCTGGACTGCAAGGAGATCCAACCAGTCCATTCTGAAGGAGATCAGTCCTGGGTGTTCTTTGGAAGGAATGATGCTGAAGCTGAAACTCCAGTACTTTGGCCACCTCATGCGAAGAGTTGACTCATTGGAAAAGACTCTGATGCTGGGAGGGATTGGGGGCAGGAGGAGAAGGGGATGACAGAGGATGAGATGGCTGGATGGCATTACTGACTCGATGGGCGCGAGTCTGGGTGAACTCCAGGAGTTGGTGATGGACAGGGAGGCCTGGTGTGCTGCGATTCATGGGTCGCAAAGAGTCGGACACAAATGAGCGACTGAACTGAAGAAAAATATAATACAAACACAAGTAAAATGTACTTTATTTTTATTGTGTTGATAGTCCAAAGACTTACTAAAAAAGAAAAATCCCAGGTAAACTTACTGCCTTTTGTAGAAATGTAGTGTCAGTGAATATTTATCAAGCTCCTTTGCTATGTGATACTCTTTTACATATTCATGAATGTGGAAATAAGTTTAAAAGTTGATGCAATTTGATTAATCTGCACTATGACTTATGAGGCTGTGATTTTTCTACAAAGATAATGTTTCTTTTCATACTTTGAATGATACAGGATAGCAGCTAGTTAAGGATAAGAGCTTCCAACATTAAACAAAAATTTTCCAGTGTTTTAAAAAAAGAACATGACTAAGTAGTTGTCATTGGGATCTTCCTCTTATTTTATTTCGCCTCATTCTTTGTTTAAAATGACATGTTGACTGTAAGCAATGAACACTACTAAGTATCATCTAGACTGGATGCTCCCATGTTTTGTTTTTTAGTTTATATTTATTTTCTCAGGTATTAATTCAAACACCTGCTTTTTTTCAGGGAGAGGTTTTTAATTTTATTTTAAGGAGAGAGGTGCTTGCTTCAGCCTCACAGAACTTCTCTCACGATTCATTGCATAGTTTTCTGTATGGAAGTCTAGTAGGTTGAGAACACAAATGGGCATCACTGAGGGCTTTTCATAAACCTCTGGTAACTTCAGATAATATTTTACTCACATTATGCTTAAAATTAACAGCATCTATTTATCTCTCATGAACTTGTGTTCCATGAAACATTGCCCAGTATCTGATAAGCAATTGGATAGTAGAGGACTATGTGTTACTTATTACTGTGTCCTTCGGTGTCAAGCAAAAAACAGTACACACTGTAGAAAATTAATATATATATATGAACACATATATTTCTATTCAAAAGTATATGACCAAATTCATTTATTTATTAAAAAAATTTTTATTGGAGTATAGTCGATTTGCAAAGTTGTGTTAGATTCCTGTGTACAGCAAAGTGAATCTGTTATACAAATACATATATATCTCCACTCTTTTTTATTTTGGGGGTGTTGTTTAAAGTTGAAGTTTGGAAAAATATGTACTAATAAAAAATAATTTTAAATTTCTTATGTATTACTATTGTGTTACTTTGGAGAAGTAACAAAAGTTCTTTTTTAACTATCAGTGAAAGAAATGGCACACCACTAATGGGGATATGGGGATGGGCAAGCAAAACTTCCCAGAGCACTTAATTATATTAGTCTAACTTTCTGTCACCAGTGTCACATCCTGGGTTAGTCATGAGACAGAGAGTTTAAGAAATGTCTAAAAATGGCAAATTATAACAACACTTAACTATAAGTGCCATTATCATTAAAGAAATGAATGAAAGGAAAAGCCATGACTTTTAAGGAAGTTCTGTAGCAGACATCAGCTGTCTTATTTATAAAATGAGAAAAATGCATCAGATAATACTAAGATCCTTTCCACACAGCTTGCTTAATTCTTTTTCAGCAATAGAAAGGCCTCTTGACTGAGACAAGGAATGGACAAAAATCAGTTCCTATGAAAATAATGGTGAGATAGAAAAATACATAGTGTCACCATTCAGTGATGCAAATGTGTGGGCTCCTAAAGCTCTGTACCAGACACTGTGACTCACCTGCTGTCAGCCACAATAGAGCATTTCTGCGAGAGTTTGCCCTTACAGGGGTTTACTATGTTCTGGAAATGGACTGTCCAGCAATGTGGCAGTTGGGAGCTTTTTGCTTCAGTGTGGAGTTCCAGCCTTCTGAGCTTCCTCTGTTCTGCAAGCTGTTTGTCCAGCGTTTCTGTGTTGGTGCCATCCATTATACTGTAACCTCTCGCAGGGCAGGGGCCACAGCCCATGCAAGTCTGTATCCCATTCTACCTTGCCCAGTGCTTTGCAGATAGTAGCTACTCAGTAAATGCCATTGGAATGATTTCTTTGTCTAGGGAATAATAATGAAACTGAACTCTTAAATGACAGTTCACATTAAAGAATATTCATATGGTATCTACCACCTAAAACGTTTGCTTTTTCTTGTGTTCATGAAACATGTGACCCTTTCTTCGGAGTCAGATCAGGTTCAGCTTTCTCCATGAAGCACTAACTGGTTGTTACAGCCTTTGACGATGGCTTCTTTTATATATATAGAATTTTATTTATCTTTGTCTATGCTGGGCCTTCATTGCTGTTCACAGGCTTTGTCTAGTTGCGGCGAGTGGGAACTACTCTTCGCTGTGGTGCACGGGCTTCTCATTGCGCTGGCTTCTCTTGTTGCACAGCACAGGCTTTAGGCACATGGGCTTCGTAAGTTGCATGTGAGCTTTATTTTTTTGTCCCTCTCAGGTGGCCAAACATATTAGGTCTCTATCACATTAAATTTTGAGTTTATCACAGGGAACAAGAGTTCAGTGTTTCCTTGTATCCTACAAGCTTGGTGCCTTCACAGTAGATACTAAATAAACATTTGATGATGATCTTGGTGAACATAATGATCAATAATAAGTAGTTTACTCTTAAGGGTTCAGATCAGTGTCTTATAGCAAACTCCAAATACTTCACTTACATGTTTTCTAGGAGGCCAGTGCTTTGAGAGTGAAAACTTTGCTTCTGTGTTGCTCCATACAGGCCTTCTTTCCAGACCTCTGCAGCCTGGCTCAGCTTGCACCCAACAGTAGCCTCCTCTAGATCTTATTGTCTTAGTTTTTCTGGAAGCCAAGGGATTTGAAGGAAGATCAAATGTTTGAAAAAAAATGAAAGTCAAAATATATTTCCATGAGTTAATTTTGAACATACTGTACAAAGGGTAACAAAAGAATAGACATTATAGATACTGCAGGTTGTTATTATCTAATAGGGTGCTCTGGATACACACAGTTGAAAATGTGTAAGAATGTATAATATATAAATGCAAATATAATGCATCATATATGAACAATTGTATCTCTATACTCAGAGCCAAAAGTAGTCAAAGAAGGCCTGATGGGGACTTCCCTGAATCCACCTCCCAATGTGGGGGACGCAAGTTTGATACCTGGTCAGGGAACTAAGATCCCATATATTACTGGGCAACTAAGCCCCCATGCCACATCTAGAGAGCCTGTGCACCACAACGATGACCCAACGCAGCCAAAATAAGAAGAAGGTCTGATGGAAGGAGAGAGGCAGAAAGAGGGCAGAGGAAGGAAGGGAGGGAGGCAGGAAGGGAGGAGGGAAGGAAGGAAGAAAAGGCGACATGAGAACAGGTCCCAGGAATGAGGGATGGTGCTATGTGAGGCTTTCGGGTAAGTGGGATGACGTCTGTGTAGTCTATTTAGCTGACCAGGTCACTGGAGTGGCTTTCCCACTCCAAAGCAGGTTAAAAGACTGGTAGCAAGAGAAGAGGTCAACTGAAAAGGGGCGGAGGCTCAGTGTAAATAGTGGACAGTGCCTATGATTTATGATGTCTATGTGTCTATGATTTGCAGATTTATGATGTATTCAAAGCAGTGCTTGAGGAAGGTGAATTGTGTTATAATAATAGCTAACGTTTATTGAACGCTTATATGCCAGATGCATATGTGTAAGCACTTTATATACTTGCCCATTTTATCTTACAGCATCCCTATGAAGGAGACACTGACATTTCTATTGTACAGACAAGGAAACTGAGGCAAAGATCTGTGAAAGTGCTTCTGAGTAGCAGATTTAGAATATGAACTTGGGCTGTCTAACTGTAAAAGTGGTGTTGCCATCCACTATGTGATGTGGCCTCTCTTTCCATAGAGCTCTTTACATACTTGACAGAGAGTTGGAGACTCCTAAGGAGGTTGTAATGGTCCGAGGCATATAGTGACTAGACTGAGCGTGGGCTATGATCACAGAAAAAGTGAGAAAGGGATGAAACTGAGAAAAATTCCCATTGGAGAATCAATCAGGGGAACTTTCCTGCCGATCTAGTGGTTAAGACTCAGCACTTCCAATGTAAGGTATGTGGGTTCCATCCCTGGTTAGGAAACTAAGAATCCATATGTTGTGTGGTGTGACCAAAAAAATAAAGTTAAAAATTTTTTTAAAAGAGAGATCCAATCAGACTTGGTAGATATACTTGAATATGCAGAAGAGAGCTATTAGGACGGTAAAGATGTTTGTTGTCTATCTGTATGATTTCAATCCAAAAGTATTTCTTGAGCACTTACTATGTGCCAGAAACTGTTACATGCTGGCGCGGGAAGAATGATTCAAATACTTGAAGTCCCTGCATTTATGAAGCAAGACTGTGTTATTAGTAAATAATATATATATAAAACAGCTATATATGTATAGACTAGAAGGATCACAATGAACTGATGACACTGGTTTTCAGGAGAGGAACAAAATGGATGCAGGGGCCTGAGTAGAAGAGACACCAGTGTTATACTTACTGGATTTTTACAACACATCACGTGTTACTGACTCAAAAGTTGTGATTATTTTTTAAAAACTGGAATAAGACATATATGTGTATGTGTGTGTCTGTGTTTGTGTATTTGCCCGTGTGTGCATATACTTTCTGGCATTTCATAGGAAGAACTAGCTAAACTGGATGCTCCTGGGGAGGGGAATTGGGCAGATGGGGAACAGTAGTTAGGGTGGCTTTTCACTCGACACTTTGGTATCATTTGCATTTTTATGATTCAGATATTGAATATATTATGCATATACAAGTATTAGTTTAAAAATTGAGTTTTAAAAAATGGTAAGCAGAAACCTAGGAAGAGAGGTTTTATACACAAAGGTCACACAAATTTTAAACATGTTTTCTATACTATTGTGCTTTCTCCAAGTTGTAACTTTACCAAACTTAGCATTCAAAGAAAAAGTGTGTGTGTGCACATTGGGTGCAGGTGAACCAGCAAAAACATTGGCATTTGTGAAAATAAGGGAACTGAAATATTTGGGCCTTTGGCTAATGTGCAAAAAACTTCTCAGCTATCAAAATTCTCTTGATAAGTTTTAAAAAAACGCCTGAGGCAGTTTCACTTGATACAACAAACACACTGTTGAAACAGGTTCAACTGGTGGCTAGCCTCCACCCATAGGCTTCAGGGGGTTTGTGCTTTCTTGTAGAACTAACCCTGACATGACAGGACTAGGCTTTAAATCTGGATTGATCTACTCAGTCCCAAACAGTTTGGATCATGAAACCCTTTTGTCTTTCACAGAAGTAGGATGGCCTAATTTGGTGAAGTCATGATTAGATTGGGCTTCCCTAGTTGTTTAGTAGGTGGTAAAGAATCCACCTGCAATGCAGGAGACCCCAGTTCAATTCCTGGAAGATCCCCTGGAGAAGGGATAGGCTACCCACTCTAGTATTCTTGGGCTTCTCTGGTGGCTCAGACGGTAAAGAATCCGCCTGCAATGCAGGAGATCTGGGTTCGATCCCGGGGTTGGGAATCTCCTACAGAGAAAGGAATGGCTACCCACTCCAGTATTCTTGCCTGGAGAATTCACAATGTTGTGTTAGTTTCAGATGCACAGCAAAGTGATTTAGTTATACATATATACATTCTTTTTTTCAAATTATTTTCCCTTATAGGTTATTACAGAATACTGAGTAGAGTCCCTGTGTTATACAGTTTGTCCCTGCTGATTATCTATTTTATATGTAGTAGTGTGTATATGTTAATCCCACACTCCAATCCCCCCAGTTCTATACAGTTTTATCACAAGTGGGTTCATGTAGCCACCACCCACCTTAAAATACAGAGTGGTTTCATCATTACAAGGTTCTCATTTTGCCTTCCTATAACCTAACCAACTTCCCACCCATGACCTTTATGTCGGTTTTTTTCATTGCTGAGTAGTATTCCATTTTTTGAATTTGTTCATTTACCTATTGCTGGACGTTTGGGTTGTTTCCAAATTTTGACTATTATGAATAAAGCTACTATAAACATTCATGTACAAGTCTTTGTATGAACATATCCTTTCACTTCTCTTGTGTAAATATATAAGAATGGAATGGCTGATTCATATGGTCGATATAGTCTCAACTTTTTAAGTAACTGACAAACTTTTCCAAAGTAGTTGTATCCACTAGCAATGTATGGGAGTTCTAGTGGCTACACATTCTTTCCAACACTCCAGCCTTTTATAAAATCAGTTTGGAGATACTAATTTACATACCATATAATTCACTCATTTATTTAAAGTATACAATTACATTGTCTTTACTGTATTTACAGAGATGTGCATCTAACAACATAGTCAATTTTAGAACATTTTCATCACCCCCAAAAGAAACCTCTGTATCACAATGAGGTCACTCCTTCAGTTCAGTTCAGTTGCTCAGTCGTGTCTGACTCTTTGTGACCCCTTGGACTGCAGCATGCTAGGCCTCCCTGTCCATCACCAACCTCTGGAGTTTACTCAAACTCATGTCCATTGAGTCACTGATGCCATCCAACCATCTCATCCTCTGTCATCCCCTCTCCTCCCGCCTTCAATCTTTCCCAGGATTTTTTTCAAATGAGTCAGTTCTTTGTGTCAGGTGACCAAAGTATTGGAGTTTCAGCTTCAGCATCAGTCCTTCCAATGAATACTCTCCCCAACCCTCTACACCAGTCCTATGCAACAGGTAATCTACTTTCTGTCTCTGTGGATTTGCCTATTCTGGACATTTTACATATGGAATCGTACAATATGTGGACTTTTGTGATGGGCATCTTACACATATTATAGTGTTTTCAAGGTACATCCATTTTGCAGCATGTGTCTATAATTCATTCCTGTTTATTCCATGGTATGGTTATACTACAAACCCACTCTTCAGTTTATGGATGTTGGGGTGAATTTTAGCCTTTTAAATTGAGGCCATTCTTATGGGTGTGTACTGACAGCATCACCAACTCAGTGGACATGAGTTTGAGCAAACTCTGAGAGATAGTGAAGGACAGGGGAGCCTGGCATGCTGCAGTCCATGGTGTTGCAAAGAGTCAGACACGACTTACAACTGAACCACAGCAGCAACTGATAACTCATTGTGATTTTTAGTTTGCATTTTCCTAATGATTAATAATGCTGTATGTCTGGAAAAGGTCTTTATTTTATTTGGTTTTTGAAAGATATTTTCTCTGTGTGGAGAATTTTCAGTTTAGAATTTTTCCTTTCAATCTTTCGGAAACGTTGCTCCACCATCTTCCAGCTTGCACTGACAACATATCTGCTCCTATCTTTATCTTTATCTTTGTTCCTCTGTAGGCCATGTATCTCTTTTTTCTCCCCTTGGCTGTTTTTAAGTTCCTTTTTTAAAAATCAGATTCTATGCAATTTATTGTTTCTTCATGTTTCCTGTGTTTGGGATTATTAAAATTCTTGGAACTATGAGATTTTAGTTACAGCCCATCTCCCTTCAAATATCTTTGCCCGTCAGGAACTCCAAATACATGTACATTTGACCTCTTGAAAGTTGTCCTGTGGATCACTGAGGCTATCTCTTTTTTTCTAGTCTTTTTTGGTTGTGTTTCATTTTGGATAGTTTCTATTGCTATGTCTTCAAAATTCCATCATGTGAATTACTTCTGGGTTCATTTTGATAGATTTTTCTCCTCAGCATGGTTGTATTTTCCTTCTTCTTTGCATGCCTGGTAATGTTGTACTGGATGACAGCATTTTTTGAGTTTTGTTCTGAGATGCAGTTACTTAGAAGCAATTAGACCCCTTGTAGTGTTTTTAAAAGGAGAATCCACAGTGTTAAGACCTGATAATTTAATAAGAAACAATCTGATCAAATTTCCTTCCAGGGCATGAAACACTTAGCTACTAGATTCTATCTTGGCTAGAAGCATACATTTATCTCTAACTTCTTAAGAAATAATGTTATGTGCTTATAATACCATACTTTATTCATTTTTTAAAAATATTTATTTATTTTATTGGCTGGTCTCAGTTGTGGCATGTGGGATCTAGTTCTCTGACAGGGATCAAACCTGGGGCCCCAGCATTGGGAGCACAGAGTCTTAGCAACTGGGCCACCAAGGAAGTCCCACCATATTTTATTTATAATTTACACAGGCAAAGTGGCAGAGATGGTGACTCTGACTTTATTAACTTTAATTAACTTTTAAAATTAACTTTATTAATGCTCAAAATGAATGAACTCTTAGGTGTAAGACATGATTGGCAATAAAAGACGGGCGGGAATTTGGGGGAAGAATAACATTCCTCTCACCAAATGGTACTTCATGCCCCATCTCAAACTCAGATTCTCTTCCTAAAATTTACATACTGCATATCTGCTTGTCTCAAAGCCTATGTCACTTTCTGCTAAGTGACAATAATCCTAGCTATTATTGATGAAAGTTGGATTATGTCTGGCAGTTTTGTTGCTTCCCTCCTCTAATATTTATTAAATGCTTACTATGTGCCACATATATAGTTCTAGGTACTTGGTACATTAGCTGTTACTCTGTTAAATAGCCCAAAATTTAGAAGCTTAAAACAACTTTTGTAAGTCCAAAATCTGGGAGCAGCTTAATTTCTTCTGGGTCAGGGAGTCATGATGTTGCAGAAAAGATGTTGTTGACCAGGACTGCAGTCATCTAAAGCTTGACTTGAGTCTAGAGAGTTTATTTCCAAGATGCTTTTTATGATCTTCCTTTGGAAGTGATACTCTATAATTTTTGCAATGTCGTATTTGCTGCTTAAAACCAGCCCCTATCAATGTGAGAATATAACTGAGGGCCATCTTGGAAGGTGGCCTCCACACGTGAGAAGTAACAAAACAGATAAAAAATCTTTGCCCTCAAAGTTCACATCCTAGTAGGAGCAGCTGGACAATAAATAATAACATGATAAATTACTTAGCACTAATGGAAAAAAAACTATAAAGACTAAGTGATATTAGGATTGCTTTGGGGTCTGTTTGCAATTTTCAAATAGGATGTGCACAGTAGGTCTTATTGACTTTGGGTGGTAAGAGAGTGAGCTATGCAGGTTACTAAAGGAAGGGCATTCTAGGGCACAGTGCATAGGTCCTGAGACAGAATCATGCCTGATGTGTTCTTGGAGCAACAGGGAGCCAGGAGTGGAGTGGAGCGGAGTGTGCAAGGGGAAAGTAGATGAGATTAGAGATGAGGGAGTCAAACTGAGTGAAATGGGGAACTACTGGAAGATTTTGAGCAGAGGGCTTTATATTTTTTTCATTCCCTCTTACTATGTCTTACGCTTCTGTTCAGTAAATGTTTGTGGATTGATTTCACTGGGAGCCTAAGTGAAAATGCTGACTTAAGAGTTAGATACTAATAGTGACAACTGCTGGATGACGGTTCCAAGGCAGCCAAAAGGGGAGATGTTTTGAGGCAGACAAAACATAGTGGAAACTTCAGGCTATACCACATAGCTAAAGATATTTTAGAAATACCATTAAGATAATTCACACACTTAAAAGAAGGTCTTCAGTCCCACTGTCTCATTTTTTTTGGACACAGATGAAGGAGGTTTCCTTTTATCTACTCTGACACTTGATAGCGTTTTGTCCTATGACCACAAGCAGTGCGTCACAAATACAGTGTCATTGAGTGACAATGTAGTGTTTTTAAAAGGAGAATCCCCAATGTTAAGACCTGATGATTTAATAAGAAAGAATCTGATCAAATTTCCTTCCAGAACATGGGACAGTTAGCTACTAGATTAGTGACTTATTGGTCATTATTTTCAGGTGCAAGAGAGGTTACATTGTGAAGCAACCACTTTAATTAGGTTCTACAATGATAATTATTTAAAATGGGATGATCTACTTTTCAGCTGTTAAGAGCTTTTTGTTCTAGGAAGTGAGTG
Source organism: Bos mutus (assembly GCF_027580195.1). NCBI lineage: Eukaryota > Metazoa > Chordata > Mammalia > Artiodactyla > Bovidae > Bos > Bos mutus. The sequence goes on from NC_091625.1 coordinate 39,518,077, forward strand.
TTGTTATACCCATTTATACATATTTTAATGTTTTATAAATGCCTAATAAATAAAATATTCAAAAAGTTACTGAGAATTATTCTGCCTTAGCATTAGAGTTCATCTCCTCAGGACAGGTGGTAATAGCACTCGAATGTTCTTTGAATGAACAACCTCATGAACAAGTGAGCTGTGTTGCAGGGTAGCATCTGCCTAAAATGCATTTGGATCCCTGTTTTCTTTATCAGAGTGGCATGACTTCCACAAAGGGAAATGATCCTCATGTTGCGTCTCACCTCCCCTGACCCCCAGCTTCTACGTTCTAAAGTACATAGAGAGGCTTCCCTGGTGGCTCAGTGGCAAAGAATCTGCTTGCCAATGCAGGAGACACGGGTTCGATCTCTGGTTCAGGAAGATGCCACGTGCTGCAGAACAGCTATTAAGCTGGTGCTCTAGAGCCCGGGAACTGTAACTGCTGAGCCCACACGTGGCAGCTACTGAAGCTTGCATACTTTAGAGCCTGTGCTCCGCAACAAGAGAAGCCACTGCAATGAGAAGCCCACACACTGCAGTGAAGACCCAGCATAGCCAAAAAAAAAAAAAAGTACAGAGCGCTATCAGCCCTACAAAGTGTCTGCTGACTCATATCAGTTCCGAACTGTTACTGCTTTGCAACCAGATAAGGACAGAAACTGAGGGCAGCGTTGTAAGAGTTTTTATATAATATTTGTCAGCTGAATTAATTTTTTTGAATCAAGCTGTATCTTTTTAAAAATTCATTTTCATAGTAATTGACTTACAGCAGTTTAAACAGCCATCCATCCATAAAAGATTGGAAATAAAAACTGTCCTTCAAAAATTTAACAAACACTATTCTAGATGACCCTTTAGCCCAGATACAAACAGAAAAAGATGTGGTGGTTCCCACATTAGTCCAGCCTTGTCTCTTTGAATGTGTGAATTCCACTGGCCTCTGAACCTGCCTGGTCTTATTGGAAACTTGGCCTCCATTCTATTTCTGCATCTGGTCTGAAATGTAGTAGGCTCAGCCCAGCGTGTCTCCACAGGCCTGTATCTGCCCAAAGGCAGCAATCTTCTAACTTCACACCGCTGTCCTGTGCTATAAACTATGATAGGTGGCTCCAGGGAAGCAGTGAGCAACAGCACGGACTTTTCTAGTAGATACTGTATGTACTCTAGTTTTATAACTTGCTTTTCTCGCTTCAGTTCAGTTCAGTTCAGTCGGTCTTTGCGACCCCATGAACCGCAGCATGCCAGGCCTCCCTGTCCATCACTAACTGCCAGAGTTCACTCAAACTCACGTCCATCGAGTCGGTGATGCCATCCAGCCATCTCATCCTCTGTCATCCCCTTCTCCTCCTGCCCCCAATCCCTCCCAGCATCAGAGTGTTTTCCAATGAGTCAACTCTTCGCATGAGGTGGCCAAAGTACTGGAGTTTCATTCCTTCCAAAAGCATCATTCCTTCCAAAGAACACCCAGGGCTGATCTCCTTAAGAACGGACTGGTTGGATCTCCTTGCAGTCCAAGGGACTCTCAAGAGTCTTCTCCAACACCACAGTTCAAAAGCATCAATTCTTTGGTGCTCAGCTTTCTTCACAGTCCAACTCTCACATCCATACATGACCACTGGAAAACCATAGCCTTGACTAGATGGACCTTTGTTGACAAAGTAATGTCTCTGCTTTTGAATATGCTGTCCAGGTTGGTCATAACTTTCCTTCCAAGGAGTAAGCTTCTTTTAATTTCATGGCTGCAATCACCATCTAGAGTGATTTTGGAGCCTTGGAGCCCCCAAAAATAAAGTCAGCCACTGTTTCCCCATCTATTTGCCATGAAGTGATGGGACTGGATGCCATAATCTTAGTTTTCTGAATGTTGAGTTTTAAGCCAACTTTTTTACTTTCCTTTTTCACTTTCGTCAAGAGGCTCTTTAGTTCTTCTTCACTTTCTGCCATAAAGGTGGTGTCATCTGCATATCTGAGGTTTTTGATATTTCTCCCGGCAATCTTAATTCCAGCTTGTGCTTCATCCAGCCCAGTGTTTCTCATGATGTACTCTGCATATAAGTTAAATAAGCAGGGTGACAATATACAGCCTTGACATACTCCTTTTCCTATTTGGAACCAGTCTGTTGTTCCATGTCCAGTTGCTTCTTGACCTGCATACAGATTTCTCAAGAGGCAGGTCAGGTGGTCTGGTATTCCCATCTCTTTCAGAATTTTCCAGTTTGTTGTGATCCACAGTCAAAGTCTTTGGCATAGTAAATAAAGCAGAAATAGATGTTTTTCTGGAACTCTCTTGCTTTTTCCATGATCCAGCGGATGTTGGCAATTTGATCTCTGGTTCCTCTGCCTTTTCTAAAACCAGCTTGAACATCTGGAAGTTCATGGTTCATGTATTGCTGAAGCCTGGCTTGGAGAATTTTAAGCATCACTTTACTAGCTTAACATGTTAAAAAAGTCTTATCATACCAATAGAGACCTATGGGTTTTGACAGCATCAACATATTTCAATGTACAATTATTTTTAAAATTTGTATTTATTATCATTGTGTTGTGCTGGGTCTTTATTGCCGTGTGCAGGCCTTCTCCAGCTGCAGCAGCTGGGGGCTACTCCCTAGCTGTAGGTGACAGGCTTTAGTAGTTGTGTCACACGGGCTTACTTGCCCCATGGCACGTGGGATCTTCCCAGACCAAGGATCGAACCCGTGTTCCCTGCATTGGCAGGTGGATTCTTAACCACTGGACCACTAGGGAAGTCTCTCAATGAATGATCATTTAACCAGTCTCTTACAGGCTCACAGGTTTGTTCTACTGTGTTAAGCAATTCTTTCAAATTAGAAGTGAATACATTGAACAAGTTTGCATAAAAGGTTATTCTTTATGAAAGTGCCTGTAATCTCACAGTCCCAGCATAGCAAATTTGGGTTCTTTTATCTACCTCTTGGCTCAATTAAATTCAACATATCCAAAAGCAACCCTGTTATCTCCTACCCCAGTCCTCCTCCGTCTCCCGAGTTGTCAGCAGAAGCAAGCCAGAAGACTAGATTGCCTTCTTTTTACCTCTTTAGCCTCATGTTTATATATTTTCTGTTTTAGTAATTTTACTGCATTAGTTGTAACATTTCTTACCTTTCCTCTTACAGGAGTCTAACCCATCTCTTGACATCCAGTCTTTACCCCCAGCCAAAATGGATTTCTGCAGTCCATTTTGAAACTCCCTCCAGGATTCTTTTTTGTTCCCTAGTCAAGTTTCTTCAGGAAATTATACAGGAATTTCCCTCATTATACAGAAATCTTTAGCTGAGAACAATTTCTGGAGTCAGCTATGATCTGCCAGTAGCTAGCACTTGGTGGAGGGGGGAGCTAAGGGGGAAATGAAATCCAAATTTAGCACCAAAGTATCCACTGGCAATCTTTCCAGCATCTTAATCATTTTCCCCACTTCTTTCCCTATGCAGTCCTTCACCTAAATGGAGATTCTTACTATTTCTGGAGCAAGCAATTCACCTTGATCTGTTTGAAAAAAGATCTGCTTCAGTTCAGTTCAGTCACTCAGTCATGTCCGACTCTTTGCGACCCCATGAATCGCAGCACACCAGGCCTCCCTGTCCATCACCAACTCCCGGTGTTCACTCAGACTCACGTCCATCGAGTCAGTGATGCCATCCAGCCATCTCATCCTCTGTCGTCCCCTTCTCCTCCTGCCCCCAATCCCTCCCAGCATCAGACTCTTATCCAATGAGTCAACTCTTCGCATGAGGTGGCCAAAGTACTGGAGTTTCAGCTTTAGCATCATTCCTTCCAAACAAATCCCAGGGCTGATCTCCTTGCAGTCCAAGGGACTCTCAAGAGTCTTCTCCAACACCACAGTTCAAAAGCATCAATTCTTCGGCGCTCAGCCTTCTTCACAGTCCAACTCTCACATCCATACATGACCACAGGAAAAACCATAGCCTTGACTAGACGAACTTTTGTTAGCAAAGTAATGTCTCTGCTTTTCAATATGCTATCTAGGTTGGTCATAACTTTCCTTCCCGGGAGTAAGCGTCTTTTAATGTCATGGCTGCAGTCACCATCTGCATTGATTTTGGAGCCCAGAAAAAAAAAGTCTGCCACTGTTTCCCTGTTTCCCCATCTATTTCCCATGAAGTGATGGGACCGGATGCCATGATCTTCCTTTTCTGAATGTTGAGCTTTAAGCCAACTCTTTCACTCTCCACTTTCACTTTCATCAAGAGGCTTTTTAGTTCCTCTTCACTTCTTTTGTTATTTAGTATATCCTGGAAAACCCCATGGACCGAGGAGCCTGGTAGGCTGCAGTCCATGGGGTCGCTAAGAGTTGGACATGACTGAGCGACTTCACTTTCACTTTTCACTTTCATGCATTGGAGAAGGAAATGGCAACCCACTCCAGTGTTCTTGCCTGGAGAATCCCAGGGACAGGGGAGCCTGGTGGGCTACCGTCTATGGGGTCGCAGAGTAGGACACGACTGAAGTGACTTAGCATAGCACAGCTATTAGCTCAAAGATGACCTCTTTCATTGAATCTTTCCTACCCGTCCTCCACCCCCAGGTAAGAGGCTTTTGCAGCACATGTCACTCTCAGATCATTATTTATATGTCTACTTCCTCTACTAGAATGAGATCCCAGGAGGGTGAGCAATTATGTCTTGTGTGTGTGCCTGCTAAGTTGCTTCAGTCGTGTCTGACTCTGTGCGACCCTATAGACTGAAGACTGCCAGGCTCCTTTGTCCATAGGATTCTCCAGGCAAGAACAGGAGTGGGTTGCTGTCCTTCCTCCAGGGGATCTTCCCCACCAGGGATCAAACCCTCATCTCTTCAGTCTACCTGCATTGGCAGATGGGTTCTTTACCACTAGTGCCACCTGGGAAGCCTGATTATGTCTTACTTACTTTTATATACTCATCATCTAGCACTATGTACTGAATCTTAATTCATATCCAGGATTTGTAGCTGACTAAACATTCATGCAGTTTTACCTAGTTAGTATAATAAACACATTTCCTTTAGAATTTTAATGTAATTGCATTGACAGTATGAGCAGATTAACCAGGACCCTAATTTTTGACATCTAGGTTGTTTCTACAAATGACTTTGTATATGGCTATCTACGAATTTTCTTCAAGTTAAAAATGCACTGCCAGATTATCCTCCCCAAGAACTATTTTCCAGGCTACCATCATTGAATTGGTATCTTTTTCCATAAAAACTTCACCAGCATTTATGTTCAGTCGCTCAGTCGTGTCTGACTCTTTGCAACCCCATGGACTGCAGCACCAGGCTTCTCTGTCTTTCACCATCTCCCAGAGCTTGCTCAAACTCATGTCCATTGAGTCGGTGATGCCTTCCAACCATCTCATCCCTCTGTCGTCCCCTTCTCCTCCCGCCTTCAATCTTTCCCAGCATCAGGGTCTTTTCAAATGAGTCAGTTCTTCCAATCAGGTGGCCAAAGTATTGGAGTTTCAGCTTCAGCATAAGTCCTTCCAATGAATATTCAGGACCGATTTCCTTTAGGATTGACTGGTTGGATATCCTTGCAGCCTAAGGGACTCTCAAGAGTCTTCTCCAACACTCCACTTCATAAACATCAATTCTTCAGCGCTCAGCGTTCTTTATAGCCCAACTCTCACATCCATAGATGACTGCTGGAAAAACCATAGCTTTGACTAGATGGACCTTTGTTGGCAAAGTAACGTCTCTGCTTTTTAATATGCTGTCTAGTTTGGTCATAGCTTTTCTTCCAAGGAGCAAGCGTCTTTTAATTTCATGGCTGCCTTAGGTTCCTATTTCTCCTTATTTTCCATGCTTTTAATCCCTGTCAAATAATGAGGGCTAAGTTGGGGGAAATGAGTAGGAGAGCCCATGCACATGTGTGGAGAACCAGGGTGAAGGACATCACAGGGTTAATGAAGGCAGCTAACTCCCAGAGTTCACTTCAACCTCCCTTACTACTTTTTTCTGGAACAAAATCTTTATTAGTATAGTTAACGTACAATATTATGTAATTATAGGTGTACAATGTAGTGATTCACAATTTTTAAAGGTTATACTCCATTATAGTTATAAAATACTGGCTATATTCTCTGTACAATATATCCGTATAGCTTATTTTACACCTAACAGTTTGTACCTATTAATTCCCTGCCCTGAAACTAATTGTTTTTGTAAATAAAGGAGGTGAAATAACTGAATCCCCAAGTTTTGAGTAGGTATTCAAAGGGAGACTTATTTGGAAAAGGTTTAGCTGAGGGACTGCTTAGTGATTAAGAAAATGAGCCAGAGTTTTGAATCTGGACTCACCATTTCTTCTTGTGGAACCTTGGACAAGATACTTTGACAGTTTTGGGAACCTGTTTTTGTCATAAGGTTCCATTAACTAAATCCTCCCCAAGGACAGGAATAGTATGTTAACAGAATAAAGGAGACAAACCACATGGTCATTTCAGTGGATGTAAAACGTTGGGGAGGGGTGTCTGCCAAAATACAATACCCATTCGTGAGAAAAACAAAGTATAAACAGAAGTATTATATATAAAAGGTATCCATCTAGGCACCTACATAAAACCAACAGCATTCTTGATGGACTACTCTTCTTAAAATTGGCATGCACAAGCCTTAATAGTACAAAACCCATCTACCAATGCAGGAGACGTAAGAGATGTGAGTTCGATTCCTGGGTTGGGAAGATCCCCTGGAAAAGGGCTTGGCAACCCACTCCAGTATTCTTGCCTGGAGAATCCCATGGCAGAGGAGGCTGGTGGGCTGCAATCCATGGGGTCACAAAGAGGTGGACACAACTGAGCAACTTAGCATGCACACGCAAAGGCTGAGGCGAGGAAAACCCCTAGGGAGCAAAATCCAAGGATGCACTTACTCCCAGATGCCGACTTACACCACCCTGATCTGACCGTACTCCTTGAATTTCACTCCCTAGGTGTCTTCCCAACCTTAAAATAGTCACAAGCTGCTCTTACCATTTACACTCAACATATATTAGAGGTCCTAACAGGTAAACAGGTAAGAAAATAATTTTTCAAACCAGTAAGCAACACAGAGAACAGACTTATGGACATGGGGAGAGGGGAGGAGAGGGTGAGATGTATGGGAAGAGTAACGTGGAAACTTACATTACCATATGTAAAATAGATAGCCAACAGGAATTTGCTGTATGGCTCAGGAAACTCAAACAGGGGCCCTGTATCCACCTAGAGGGGTGGAATGGGGAGGGAAATGGGAGGAAGCTTCAAAAGGGAGGGGATATATGTATACCTATGGCTGATTCATGTTGAGGTTTGACAGAAAACAGCAAAATTCTGTAAAGCAATTATCCTTCAATAAAAAATAATTTTAAGTGAGCTTATTTATTAGCAAGTTCTCATGATACAAGAGAAAAAAATTTTAATTGTTATCTGTGAGTTATCAATTGGAAAAAAAACCAATTCCACTGATAGATTTTTACCAAAAAATCTTAAAGTTATGACAATCAAAATCACATAAAACATTATACCAAACATTGCTGAGAAAAAGACGACAGATGGATTCAACTCAATCCTAATCCATCATAGTGCCCATCAGGACTTTAAAAAGAACTACTCCAGACACTATTAGAAAAATGAAGACAGACTAGGAGAAAATATTTACAAAATACACCAAAAAACTGTATCCAAAATATATAGTTCCATATCTCATTAATGAAAAGAGCCAATTTTTAAATATACAAAGCTTTCATTCTAAGAATACAGTAATGGCTAACTGAACACATGAGAGCGCATACTCATTAGAGAAATGTAGATTAACACAAGATACTACTACACACTCAGAAGCCACAATGCTTGTATGAGGAAATGTTCATAGCAGCTTTATTAATATTTTCTCACAATGGAGAACCAACAAAATGTTCATTTAACAGAATAGCTAAACAAATTGTAGTACATTCATACAGTGGAATACTACTCGGCAATAAGAAATACATGGGTTCAACCTCTCAAAACGTTGTACTTATGAAAGCATTAAGTGATTCAATTTAGTTTCAGAGCTGGGATGGGGAAGGAAACCCTACTCTTTAGTGAAAAAAATCTGGATAGTAGTTAAACTACCTAGAGTAACGCTTCATTGCTTAGGTAGTGGTATAAGGGAACTTTCTTTGGTCCTGATGTGGCTGTGGGCCAAGAGTGTACATTCTTAAAACTTGTAAAAGATTTGTATGTATCAACTTTTTGTAAATCTGACCTAATGAGGTGTGTGTAGCAGATAGTTCAGTGTACCAGAGCAGAACTGAGGACTCTGAAGCTAGAGTGTGATGGTTCAAGGAGAAATTTGAGTATACATCCAATTTAGATGTTTAATTATAAATATCAACCTATTTGGGGGTCTTCTAACTCACGTGTGTTGTCAGTTGCTCAGTTGTGTCTGACTCTTTGTGACCCCATGGACTGTAGCCCGCCCGGCTCCTCTGTCCATGGGACCCTCCAGGCGAAAAATATTGGAGTAGGCTGCCATGTCCTACTTCAACAGCATATGGGACATCTCTTGACACTGCCAAAAGTTTTCTTCCAATCTGAGTTACATCACAAACCTCTCTGACTCTGCCTCAATTTCATCCTAGGTTTCTGGTTTGGGCACTCAGGAAAATGCTGGATTACAAGTAGTTTGAAGATGGTTCAGTTTGGGAATAAGAACTGACATTTCTCGCGTTGTAAAGGACTAACAAAGTAAATCCTAAGGAGCAAATGGACGTGGGGAGAAACTAGGGAAGTAAAACAAACTGATGGGGATCAACAGTGGACATGCCTGCAGTGGCCTTCTGTAGTCTCTAAAGGTAGAAATGGGTGGGTAGGAATTCAAAGGACTAACACTTCTTCCACTGTAACAAAAAGAGAAAGGCAGATGAAAATGTAAAGTTTGAAGGTGGGTAGCTGGGAAGTGGTGTTATCTGGCTAAGACAATAGAAGTCTTTTCTCTTTCATAGTGTGTCACATTTACCACATTCAGATTATGTCCCTGAATCTCATCAGTTAACACCAGGTGTTTGCCGAACTCAAGCCACCTGTCCCTATAAAAAAATCTGGCACTGTAGGACTGCACACACATTTAGCATCTTGCTTTTCTAAGATCAACCTTTTCTTTTTAGAGCTGGGCTCTGTGGCACTCAGGAATCTTGGTTCACTGACTAGAGAGCTAACCTGTGCCCTCTGCACTGGGAGCACAGAGTCTTAACCAATGGACCGCCAGGGAGGTCCCTAAGATCAACCCTTTTTAACTCAGATTTTGGACAATATTCTGATAAGCTTATTTTAAGAAAGATCTGAAGATAATAAAGATTCCAGTTTTTAGCTTATTGTATATGAGACTGAAGAACTGAAATTTCGCCAAATGATGAGATACGTATCTGCATGGCACAAAGATCAAAAGCTTTTAACTATGTTCTAGTTGCAAGAACTGAATTAAACTCTGCTCCCCACCCACCAGGAAGTACCTATTCCATAATAAATGCTGGAATATTCCATCTCCAAACTTTTCTAGTTCCAAACTCTAGCATTCTTATTCTACTTACACTTTTCCTACTCTGATGACCTGGGATACAGCCCAGATGATTTCCTTTCAGCTTCAGTTATGAAGCTACTATCAACAACAAACGTTTAAAACTGTTCTCCCAGAACTTAAAGATCTTTATAACATCTCCCATAACCTTAAAAAAAAACATTAAATATTGATTCCTTCAATTAATTATAAAAACTTTATATAGAGTCTACTATTTGGTCATGTATACTATTTAAAAAAATACATTGACAGAAAACTTTCTGAATGTCACTAGACAATGAATTAAGCAAACCTTTATTGAATTTTAAATTGTGGGTACAGAAATACATTCCAAGTGATTTATGTCCAACACCATGAAGAGAGAAATTATGGCACCAAAATTTTCCCTCCTCTATCATACATATTAGGATTAATTTAGATTACTAGTCAATCTATTTTTCATTTTTTTCTAGGCTTTGTTCCATACAAAATTTGTGCAGGTCTTCAACATGAAATAGAAATCTTTTAAATCTATTAGGGGAAGGAAAATCAGACCTCAAGCCAATAAATGTCATCAAATCTACTGGGACGCTGTTCAAGAACAAAATCCACTTTGAGCATTGGTCCTCATAATAGCACCAAAACATTAGGTACTGTGCGTAATTATAGAAAATCAGAATGATTCATTGATTGAAAGCTTCTTCAATGAAGCTTTGAATCAACAATGCGTTTAAAATAAAAGTCAAGTGTTCCAACCACTTGATTTCAAATCAAGCAGATTTTATGTTCAGAAACACTAAAAAAAAAGTGTTTCCATTATAAATACGGAAGGAACAAAAGCATCACTGCATCACTCCAGAAAGAATCAAAAATTGTTTGAGGACAAGAAGAAATACAAAATTGAGTCAACTTTGCTCTTTTATCAACTGCTTAAATGTCCATGTTAGCAAATACAGCTAAAAGATGCCAACTCTTTTATGCCTGTATTTTTAGGTCATTTCCCAGCAATGATTTTGTAATTTTGTGTGTAACGTTTTGTGGATAGCATTCTGCTGCACTGAATATGTCTGAATAACCTTAACAGTTCTCATTCATCACCTGATCCTATTCCATGGTGAAAGGAATACAAACAAGCAAGAGGAAAGTCAGAACACTATTACATGTAGCATAAAGTCATGGAACTTTTAAGTCACAAGATGGAAAAGACATTGACTCTGCTTTGAACCAAAGTTCATGGCATATCATTAACAGAAATTAGTGGAAATGGCTACGAAAGTAAAAGTTAAGGTGAATCATCTGACCTGACTTGATTTGTTGAAACCGATACCTTTATCTTAAATCTCGTTAATAAATTGTGATAAAAATGCTTTTGTACTACTGAGCAAGTTAATAACGACATGGTACTTATGAGAAGCTCATTTCATTTAATGGGGGACACCAAATGGCACAGTTTCCATACAGTTCTGCCAATATTCCCTAGTACCAATCTACGCCTTCTTTGCTAATCAACAATAGTTTATTCCAAAAGAGTGCATGGCAATGAAAAATGTCAAACTCCATTGACCTTAAAAGAAAATTAAGCCTAGGGTCTACCCCCGCCTTCCCCCTCTGGGGTATAGATTCGTATAAAACCCACAGTGTAAGTGTATTGCTTTATTGAGGGGGTGTGGTTGGGAGGGGAGACACCATGGTAACGGTAGGAATCCAAGTAATACAAGTACAGGAAGCAGTGTTAAAATATAAATACACAGAAGGGATAGTTTTCTTAGAGGACTCCACTCGTGGAAGAAAAACTTTAATTGCTGTTGCAAAAACATCTGTATGAAGTAGAAATTGGTTTCAATAACGTTAGTAGAGAATATGTTCTAGAAAGTGGAGGTAACTGGATGTAAAATCCTGGCAGCAATTAATAGAACAGTCCCAGATGGCTAGGCTGAGGCCAACACCTAATGAGGACGAAAGCCTTGTCTGTGGGGAATTTTGGATGACACCTGGAGAAATATTACACTGTGCGTAAACCAAATTGAATTGTTTTCACAAGTGTTGTAAAGTTTCGTATAGTAAAAGGTTTTTTCTACATGCACTTCAATTTCACAGCAAGAGTGGCATAGGATACCTAAACACAGAAGAGAGCATTCATGCAAGATATCTAACTCCTTGATATAATAATGCATACAATTCAAAATGATTACACTATCATTACATCTAGGGCTTTCTGCAACTACGAGGTGGTGGTTATGGAAAGCATGGCCCTTGGTATCAATATCTAAAAAGCAGCCACCACCTTCTTCTATGTGTGTTCTCTTTTTGCGTTTTTTCTTCATGTTTCTTAATCAACTCTGCTGTTGTTGCTGCTTCTTAGCAAAACTGGTAAAAACAAAATTGTAATCATTGAACAAAGCGCTCTGGCAATCAAGACGTTTAAAACCTTCAATCTTCTGGGGTGAGGAAAGCACTGTGCGACATTTAGAACTCTGGGGGAAAATGAAATTAACCATTAGCGTTTCCAATATGCAGTAATATTTTCAAACAAAGTATTTAAGACTGCTATTTTAGTCAGACTGTAGCACTGGGGGCTTCCCTGGTGGCTCAGAGTGATAAATAATCTGCCTGCCAGTGCAGGAGACACAGGTTTGATCCCTGATCCAGGAAGATCCCACATGCCACAGATCAAGTTAAGTCCATGTACCATGACTGAGCCCTTGTGCCCTACAGCCCGTGATCCACAACAAGAGAAGCCACCATTAATGGGAAGCCCACGCCCTGCAACGAAGAGTAGCCCCTGCTCTCTACAACTAGAGAAAAGCCTGTGCAGCAACGAAAACCCAGCACAACGAGAAATAAATAAATAAAATTAAAAAACTAAAACAACAACAACAAAACCAACCCCATGGAACTGAAATATTTTAGCTGACTTCCTAGGGGCTGGATGCAGTGGGACACTTTATGTCTTCTGGCACCACCATCCCCAAGGTCTATCAACAGGGAAAATAGATAGGATAAGAAGAGCTCACGAACTGGGCTAGATATAAAGTCTAATGATAGGCATAAAGCTTCTCATCTACCAAACACCTCAATTAGTAGTATCTCTGGTTATCTCTGGCTGATTATATGGCATCTCAGAATACATTTTATGACATGCCTCACTATCCTTATTTTCTGTCAGATTTTATTGTCGATGAAAAAAATGTTATTACCTGATTTACAAACAGGGTGGTCACAAATTTTCCTGGCTTGAAGACTTCCACAACTTTCCTGATCAGGTCATCATAGGAGGTCTGACTTAAGTTTGTTTCAAAGCTAACATAAGAAAATTCTGGTTCTGGAGTGATGTGAATAGTCCAATAAGTTCCCTTAAGAGAAATAGCTTTGTGTTAATAATGGAAAGGGCACACTTAAAGGTTTAAATTATTAAGCAAGATATTCTTACTTACATCCGATTTCATCCCATTCATTGAATACCCACAAGGATTGAACATTGTGGCATCAATGACAGAACCTGGTATCAGGTCACGAATTCCACTCTCCTGGGAAAAAAGCCAAAGACTGATTTAAAAGCAAATCTGGAAAAGAAATAGAGAATGAGCCAAAATATTTAGCTGCCAAGCAGGATACAGAATTATTATTGAAAATGCTTACACGAGTGACATCCTTTGCAGTAACACCATCTTTCATGTAGAACTGGTCCATAACTGCTGGGTCAAGCTCACTCATCAGAATTTCCAGGGTTTGATCTGGCTGATTGATTACCCTACTCTCTGGGAAATCCAAAGTATACAAGTACCTATATAAAAGTACAAAATAGTTTCTAAAAATGACAACTGCAAGTTTAAAAAGAAATCTTATATAAAACAAAAATTCCATCAGATTGGGTCCAACATACCAACAGTCAGAATTCATGCGTCCCATACAATATGCTGCTCCATCTGTTGAGGCAGGAGAACAAAAAATAAATTTAACAGATCCATCTGATAGCAAGTAGGCAGGATCCCCCTCCCCCTTTAAGAAAACATTTTATTGGCTGTCATTTAGAGATGCTCTTCAGCTAATAAGCCAGTCTGAATGGTGCTGAGAAAACTATGGTTTACTCTCCCCTAAGACTCCATCAGGTGATGGAGTTTGGTCGCCTATTTACCTACTCTCTCCAGGAAATGAAGTTATGCAGTGCGTCCTCCTTTCCATGGTGTTTCAAAGCCTCACTCAACAAAGTTAACAGCTGGTTGAAATTTAAACTAAATTATGCACGGCACCCTGATATAGCCTAGTATAAAGGATGAGGTAATAACAGGTAGGATGGAAATCTTTTAAAGATTTTCTTTTTCAAAATCACCCTTGTGAATGACTCTGCGCCAGGTTACTAAAATCATCTTAGGTTTTTAGCCTCTTCTAGGGTATAAGGGTGTTAGATTAGGTAACCTTTATTTCCCTGTCCTTGAAGCTCAAAAAGGAAGGTCTATAAATAAAAGCTTATATATATGGATAGAAGTAAATCTTGCCAATTTAGTTGAAGCGACACTACAAACTCACTTCGGTTGACCATTCTTAAGCCAGCTCAACTCCTGTACAGCATGGTAGACAGTTTCTTAACATGGACCAGTGTCTTAGCATGGGTTTATGAAGTCATGGGGCATTTTTCTGGATGAAGGGATCACAGCCTTCATACCCACTAAAACAGACATAAATGACAGCAACTGGCTAGAAGATGAGTCCTCCATCTGGCAGATGATCAGTTACTTGATTTTTTTCTCCCATCATTTCAACAGTTACACAAGAATACTCAAAAATTTGTAATCAGCTAAACTGATACATTTAACTTAACTATATATAGTGCTATGTTTGATACACAGGCACACACACACACAACACACACACATCCAACTTCAAGAAGCAGGACTCAATTCTACTTAAACTTACTTGGGAAAATTGCATTAAGGAACTCTATTTCTTCCTGGAAATTCCGGTGTGGGTACCCTTGGTGAGAAGGCTTCATGAAATTCTTACGAGAATAAAAGAAGCTCTAAAAGACAGACAGATAATTTCACACACAGAATTCTATCACCTTTCCTAAACCAATATACTATTTTCTACATATACATATCAAAACCAAAACTATCTCCACAAATATTCTTTCCCAGTGACACTTAACATATATTGTAGTGCTTTATGTGTGCGTATGCTCAGTCGTTCAGTTGCGTCCAGCTCTTTGCGACCCTGTGGACTATAGCGCACTTTGCTGGCTGACAAAGAAAAACGAAGGCCGCTGTGTCAAAGAGCAAGGTTTCACACCAATACCCATGAGTTAGTGTTATATAGAGACACAGAGTCCTAACCACTGGACCACCAGGGGATTCCCTAGGGCAGGAGTTTGTGAGCTTTAAAACAGGCATGTAATAAAAATTTTGTGGGAAAATATGTATTGTATATATTTAGTTTCAAAAGAGTGATCCAAAAATTAACATATTGCTCAATTTAGATCTTATAAGGATCAACAAAAACAGTTTTAGGTCCCAATGACAGCTGTCCTTTGCCCTAGGACAAATTGAGTAAATTATTTACTAATATTTACAAATTAAGTTAAATATTAAAATTCAACATCTTATCACAATAATTAAAATCCAAGTATAAAGTCTGATAGCATTCAAGAATTAACTGACTATTGCTCTTTAATACAATCAGTTCTTTATTATGAAGTCTAGATGATTTTCCTTGCTTTCCCTTCTTTTCTTACTTTCTCCACCATTCATAGTAATAATGTTAAAGAATTAACTACTGAAAGTATCTGGTTTTCTTTTCTTTCATTTTGAGTTTTATCCCAATTCCTTCTCTGGTTCCTCCACATTTTCTGTTGTCCATGAGTAACAGGCATTCTTTCTCTCCATAGTGTGAGTGTCCTTAGTCATTACAATTGAACAAGTATACAAATTTATTTACCAGGCACATCACCGAACTCTTAACGTTTATACCCGACCAAAAGGATAAATGTTTTTTTGACTACTTACTTGAATTGAGTCAAACCCACTGTAATCCCTAGCAAGTTTCAACAGGGGAACCAGTGCTTTCAGCAAGAGGGTGGTACCACATGTCTTCAAAATGAAACGTCTCTTGGAGACAAACATGCTACTCTCACTGCAGTTTAAAAGAAAGTCACAATATTATAACAATGTTTATGTACTACTGAGATGCTTAATCTATTATTATTGGACTATCATTTAAAGTGTAAATTTTTGGCTAATAATTTTAAACATTAAGTTCTCAAGGAAGCAAATAATTCTTCCTCTTCTATTACATGAAAGATCCCACAGAAACATAAACTAGGTATAAAGCATACTAACTCATTACACAAACCTTCTTTTACAGGTCAATTTTCCTCCACACCTAACCTAACCTAGGACACTTACTAAATTCATTCTTTACCTCGTCTTGAACTGCCTGCTCTCATGTGTACGTCTGTAACCATCTCATTACTTTTTACTGGATAATAAGTTCCATGAGGAAAGGAATGTTTGCTTTTACTATTATATCCCTAGGGCCCGGCACCTAATAGGCATTTGATAAACATCTGTATATGTCAAATATAGACTTAGTAAAAGCAGGCACCGTGTTCAATACAATAGCCTCAAGGCCCAAAATTCTATCTCTGTACCTAAAAAAGAACTCCATGGCTTTCCTCTCTTAAATAACAGCAATCCTATTTCTATGGTAAAGCTAATTTTCACTCTGCTTCAAGCTTTGATAGAGAAGCACATACTAAAAATAAAAGAAGTGAGGGCAAGGGAACAATGCCATTCAATCCTCTTTTACAGAAACTCCCTGCTAACTCCAGGGTAAAAAAGATGGCAGCCACCTTGAAGAGCTATTAGGTAAGACTTCAAAAACCCTACTGCCTAGGGACACCTGAAGTAAACATTTTATTTTACACCGTATTTTTTTTTAAAAAAGGTAAAAACAATTATAGAACCAGTATACAGAGAAACAATTAACTCTTCCACATAAAGTATGATTCATACTGAAATCGGTTAACCAATACTATTTCAGAGGACTTACCTGAGTACATAAGCTTCCTGCTTGTCAGTTTTTGTCACACTTATGATTGAACATTGCACATCCTTCAAAAGTATGTCCCACTCGGATCTATTATTTAACCAAAAAGAGGATGATTAATTTATAACAGTACTTGCCTACTCTCATAAAAATTACAAAAGTCTCACCATGATTTAAAATCATACTTTGTATTTTTTGTCTCATTCTTGCTCCACCTTCTCTTATGAATGATATGTTAATGAAGTAACTTTTGGAAGCAAGTGAGGTTGGACACTTGTTGCCAGGAAGGCCCACCTTGTGATTAGAAGGCTGGAATGTCTTATCCAGCCCCTGACCTATGGATGGGGAGAAGGGCTGGAGATTAAGTTCAATCACTATGCTGCATGCCTGCTAAGCTGTCCAACTCTTGGCAACCCCATGGACTGTAGCCTCCAGGATCCTCTGTCCGCTGAATTCTCCAGGCAATACTGCAGTGGATTGCTGTGCCCTCCCTCCAGGGGATTTTCCTTCTTTTATGAATACCGACATTTAATTTTCTTTCAAAACAATCTACATTGACATATACACCAAGTAAGATGGATGCATTTTGCTACAGCATGTTAAGAAGCAAACCAAAATCCAGGAAAGTATACTATGTATTTGCAATTTATTATGAAAAAGACAAATAAGACCCAAATAAGACATTTCTCCAAAGACGACATACAGATAGCCAACAAACACATGCTCAACATCACTAATTAAAAGAAATGCAAATCAAAACTACAATGAAACATCACCTCATACCCATCAGAATGGCCATCATGGAGGGGGTGTGAAGAAAAAGGAACTAACTCTTCTTGCGCTGTTGGTGGGAATATAAATCAATACAGCCACTATGGAGAACAGGATGGAGGTTCTTTAAAAAACTAAAAATAGAGCTACCATATGAACCGTGAACTTCCAGATGTTCAAGCTGGATTTAGAAAATGCAGAGGAACAGAGATCAAATTGCCAACATCCACTGGCTGGATCATGGAAAAAGCAAGAGAGTTCCAGAAAAACATTTACTTCTGCTTTATTGACTACACCAAATCCTTTGACTGTGTGGATCACAACAAACTGTGGAAAATTCTGAGAGAGATGGGAATACCAGACCACCTGACCTGACTCCTGAGAAATCTGTATGCAGGTCAAGAAGCAACAGTTGGAACTGGACATGGAACAACAGACTGGTTACAAATTGGGAAAGGAGTACATCAAGGCTGCATTTTGTCACCCTGCTTATTTAACCTATATGCAGAGTACATCAGGAGAAATGCCAGGATGGATGAAGCACAAGCTGGAATCAAGATTGCTGGGAGAAATATCAATAACCTCAGATATGCAAATGACAGCACCCTTATGGCAGAAAGCAAAGAACTAAAGAGTCTCTTAGTGAAAGAGGACAGTGAAAAAGTTGGCTTAAAACTCAACATTCAGAAAACTAAGATCATGGCATCTGGTCCCATCACTTCATGGCAAATCGATGGAAGTACAATGGAACAGTGAAAGACTATTTTGGGGGGCTCCAAAATCACTGCAGATGGTGACTGCAGCCATGAAATTAAAAGACTCTTGCTTCTTGAAAGAAAAGTTATGACCAACCTAAACAGTATATTAAAAAGCAGAGACATGACTTTGCCAACAAAGGTCTGTCTAGTGAAAGCTATGGTTTTTCTAGTAGTCATGTATGGATGTGAGAGCTGGACTATAAAGAAAGCTGAGCGCCAAAGAATTGATGCCTTTGAACTGTGGTGTTGGAGAAGACTGTTCAGAGTCTTCCGGACTGCAAGGAGATCCAACCAGTCCATTGTAAAGGAGATCAGTCCTGGGTGTTCATTGGAAGGACTGATGCTGAAGCTCAAGCTCCAATACTTTGGCCACCTGATGAGAAGAACTGACTCTTTTGAAAAGACCCTGATGCTGGGAAAGATTGAAGGCAGGAGGAGAAGGGGATGACAGAGCATGAGATGGTTGGATGGTATCACCGACACAATGGACATGAGTTTGAGTATCTCCAGGAGTTGGTGATGGTCAGGGAGGCCCGGGGTGCTGCAGTCCATGGGGTAGCAAAGAGTCGGACATGACTGAGCGACTGAACTGAACTGATGAACCAGTAGTCTCACTCCTGGGCATATACATATATATATCTGGAGAAAAATATGGCTCCAAAAAATATATGCACCCCAGTGTTCATTGCAGCACTGTTTACAATAGCTAAGACATGGAAACAACCTAAATGTTCATTGACAGAGGAATGGAAAAAGATGTGGTACAGGTATGCAATGGAATTATTACTCAGCCATGAAAAAGAACGTAATAATGCCATTTGTATCAATATGCATGGACCTAGAATTGTCATATTGAGTGAAGTCAGCCAGAGAAGAAATATCTAATGACATGCCTTACATGTACAATCTAAAAAGAAATGGTACAAATGAACTTATTAACAAAACAGAAACAGATTGGCAGATTTAGAGGAAGAATTTATGGTTAGGGCGGAAAGAACAGGGAAAAGGCATAGTTAGGGTGTCTGGGATCAGCATGTACACAATGCTATATTTAAAATGTATAACCAATAAGGTCGTGCTGTGTAGCACAGGGAACTCTGCTCAGTGTTATGTGGCAGCCCGGATGGGAGACAAATTCAATGGATACATGTATATGTACGGCTGCCTTCCTCTGCTATCCACCTGCAACTATCACAACATTATTAATCAACTATACCTCAACATAAAAAAAAAGTTTAAAAAAAAGAAAAAAAAACCTAAATTCCTACATGATCCTTTACTGTTTCTTAAAATGTCACCCTCAGGGTGAGTTATTAAAAATATTCATTTAACAGAATTATTCTGTTAAAGCACCAGATATATATATATATTCCACTTGAAATGTTATCTTATTTTAATCTACATAAGTGAAGCTTACTCATTTCATTGCTAATATCTTAGCTGTTTATAGAACCCATCCATAAACTTAAACATAGATTATTTTTTCAAATATTTTTTCCATAATACACTCTTCTGTCAATCTGACACAAAACGCTAAAATTTTTGACCAGGATTTGTTCATTTTCAGTGTCCATCTGAAATTTTTTCTTAACATTGTTCCAACTGAGCCATTCCTACTGATCTATCTTCAGTTCACTCACTCTTTTGTCATTATTCTACAAGCCCATCCAGTAAACTTTCTATTCCAGTAGTTATTTTTCAGTTTCATCTTCTGCTTCTTTGCTAAGATTTGTTATTACTTCTTATAGCATGGTTATGATAACTGCTTTTAAATCCTGACCTGCACCACCTTGAGGTTGAAGTCTACTAGACTATCTCCCTTTGAGGCAATTTCCTTATTGTTTTTATTTTTACATAAGGAAAAATTTGTGATTGCATCCTGGATATCACATTATATGATTTTAAATCTTCAAACCCTATGGAGCATGCTGATTTTTAAAAAACTATGTTAGCAGACAGCTGAAATGGTTAAATTCAGTCTTTTTGTTCTTATCCAACTTCTATGTGTTAGGTTACTATCTCCATAATCTCCATGACAACGCCTAGCTCAATAGTTGGGGGGGAGAGGGGTGGGGGGGGGGGTTGGTGAAGATGGCCTGCTTCTTGGTCCGCTGGCTAGAAAGCCCAGGCTTTAGTTCCCGGCTCTGCAGCAGTCTACTACAGGACTGCCTGAGCTACACAGCAAAGAACAGGGTAAAAAAAAGCAAAGCAATACAAAAACAAAAAAGGGATTTTCCCCACTCTCTCTAACCCAAAGGGGCCCCCTTCCATTCCTTGTCCACATTCCAGAAAAAGACCTAAGAGCTCAGTTTGTGTGCAGTTCCGGGTTTATGGCAGCTTTTGAGACCATCCCAGGAGATACCAAGAGAAAAAAGAAACAAACTCATGGATATTTCAGTGATGTTTTGAGTTTTGGCTTCCTTCTCCAATGCACCTAACTTTTACTTTCCAGAGTCCTCAGCTGCTGCATGCATTCTGTCCAGGGTTTCTAGATGCATTCAGTGAGAGTAGAGTGTGCTTACTCCACCTTGATGGAAACAAGAATCCTCCTGCACTCATTCTAGCATTGTTAATAAAGTCTGCAACCATACTCTTCCTCACCTAAAAGAAACCCTTAAGTAGTCAGTAGTTTTCAAAGTCATGGTATGAAAGGAACTGCTTTAAAACATTCTAAGTCAAACACAGTTGAATAGTCTATCAACCAAGTGATTATAAAAACAATCTAGAGAACTGCTGGCTCAAAAAATACAGGGCAGGAAAAATGTGACAGATTTAGAGTTGAAGAAGTCAATACAATGCTATCCATAAACATAAAGGGGAGAGAGAAAACAGTTGAGAATTTCAGCAAATTATTAAAATCACATTTTGGTAGAAAAATAAGCCCCTTATTTTTTTCCTAAATAAAGCTTTTTTGGATCCTAGCCCCACCCAGATCATGATAAATCTCTCAAATACTATGCTCTTTACAAATGATAGTACATGGACTGAATGATCTTAGTCACTCTGCCAGAAAAGTAATACATAAATGGCATGCCATATTTTATTTATTTTTAATCAGTTAGTTAATTTGTGGTTGAGCTGAATCTTTGTTGCTGCATGTGGGCTGTTCTCTAGTTGCAGCGCATGGGCTTCTCACAGCGGTGGCTTCTCCAGGTGCACTGGCTTTAGCAGCTGCAGCAGGCAGGCTCTAGAACACAGGCTTCAGTAGTTGTGGCTCACGGGCTTCGTTGCTCTGAGGCATGTGGATCAAACCCTTGTCCCCTCCATTGGCAGGCAGATTCTTATCCACTGTACCACCAGGTAAGTCCCATATTTTACATTAAAAGTTTTTAGTCTGTGGTTTAATAAAAATAGAACAAATTGAAGTGTTTACATGGGAAAACATACAATTAAGATAAGAGACTTCTATGTCATCTGACTGAGTAAGACTAGAAATGGCTAACTGGCTACTTTTTTTTCCCCCTGATGTGGACCATTTTTAAAGCCTTTATTTCAATGTTGCTTCTGTTTTATGTTTTAGTTTTTTGGCCCCAGGGTATATGGGATCTTAGCCCCCTGACCAGGGAATCAAACCAGCAACCCCTGCATTGGAAGGCCAAGTCCCAACTACTGGACTACCAGGGACGTCCCGTATCCTTTTTTTGGGGGGTTGGGGGTGGCAAGCAGAACAGATTGTAGATTGGAAAAAGACAGTCTCTTGGGCAACTGGTGTTGGGAAAACTGGATCTGCACACAGAAGAATGAAATGGAATCCTTACCTTACACTGCATAACTCAAAATGGATTTAAACACCTCAATTAAGACACAAAACTATAAAACTCTTAGAAGAAAACATGGGGAAAAACTTTATGATATTGGACTTGGCAAAGCTTTCTTGGATGTTACACAAAAAACACAGGCAACAAAAGCAAAAATAGGCAAATAGAACTGCATCAAACTTAACTTCTGTATATCAGAGGAAAACATTCAACAGAGTGAAAAGACAAGGTACAGAACTGGAAAAGTACCTGCAAATCTTACATCTTATAAGAGGTTAATATCCGGAATAAATAAGGAACTCCAACAAGAAAAACAAATAACCTAATTTAAAAGTAAGCAAAAGGTCTTAAATAGACAATTCCCCTCCCCTCAAAAAAGATATACAAATGGCCAATAAGCACATAAAAGATGCTCAATGCCACTAATCATAAGACAATGCGAATCACAATCATGATACCACCTCGTGCTCATTAGGATGTCAGATACCGAAAAGGAAAAATGGAAGAACAAGTGTTGGCAAATGCAGAGAAATTTTAACACTTGTGAATTACTACTGGTGAATGGATGGATGAAGCACAAGCTGGAATCAAGATATATCAATAACCTCAATATGCAGATGACACCACACTTATGGCAGAAAGTGAAGAACAACTAAAGAGCCTCTTGATGAAAGTGAAAGAGGAGAGTGAAAAAGTTGGCTTAAAACTCAACATTCAGAAAATAAGATCATGGCATCTGGTCCCATCACTTCTTGGCAAATCGATGGGGAAACAATGGAAACAGTGAAAGACTATTTTTTGGGGCTCCAAAATCACTTCAGATGGTGACTGCAGCCATGAAATTAAAAGACGCTTGCTCCTTGGAAGGAAAGTTATGACCAACCTAGACAGCATATTAAAAGGCAGAGACATGACTTTGCCAACAAAGGTCTGTCTAGTCAAAGTAATGGTTTTTCCAGTAGTCATGTATGGATGTGAGAGTTGGACTATAAAGAAAGCTGAGCGCCGAAAAATTGATGCTTTTGAAGTGTGGTGTTGGAGAAGACTCTTGAGTCCCATGGACTGCAAGGAGATCAAACCAGTCCATCCTAAAGGAAATCAGTCCTGAATATTCATTGGAAGGACTGATGCTGAAGCTCCAATACTTTGGCCACCTGATGCGAAGAACTGACTCATTTGAAAAGACCCTGATGCTGGGAAAGACTGAAGGCAGGAGAAGAAAAGGATGACAGGATAAGATGGTTGGATGGCATCACCAACTCAATGGACATGAGTATGAGTAAACTCCGGGAGTCTGGTGATGGACAGGGGGTGCTGGCATGCTGCAGTCCATGGGGTCACAAAGAGTCAGACATGACTGAGTGAATGGAACTACTGGTGAAAATGTAAAATGGTACAGCCATTATGGAAAAATTATGAACATTCCTCAAAAAACCATAAAAACAGAACTACCACATGATCTAACAATTCTACTTGTGTGTGTGTGTGTGTGTAAATAGTCCAAGACAGGATTGGGAAGAGCCATTTCCACATCCATGTTCACTGTTATTCACAACTGTCAAGAGAAGCAAGCAACCCAAATGTCCATCAAGGGATTAATGGATAAAGACAATGTGGTGTATGCAAAAAATGGCTTATGTGGCCTTAAAGGAAAGTTTATCACATGCTTCAATGTGAATGAACCTAAGAATTTCATGCTAAGTGAATCACACCAGTCAGAAAAGGATGAGTATCACCAGAAAAGGATATAGGTTTCCACTTATATAAGGTACTCATCTCACACATTCATATGAAGTATCCAAAGTAGTCAAATCATAAGGAAAGGTGACTGATAAAGGCTGGAGGAAGAGGGGAGGGGAAATTAACCTTTAATGGGTAGTTTCAGTTTTGCAAAATGAAAAGTTCTACAGATCTCTTGCACAACAATGTGAATACATTTAATACTGAATGTTCACTTAAAATGGTTAAACTTAATGTTAGACCTTCATTTTTTAATAATTATTTATTTTTGGCTGTGCCAGGTCTTCACGGCTGTGTACAGGCTTTCTTTAGTTGTGGTAAGCAGGGGGCTTCTCACTGTGGTGACTTGTCTTGTTGCGGGGCACAGGCTCTACGGTGAGTGGGCTTCAGTAGTTGTGGAACATGGGCTCAGCTGCCCTGTGGCATGTGGGATCTTCCCAGGCCAGGGATTGAACCGGTGTCCTTTGCATTGCAAGGCGAATTCTTAAACACTGGATCAACAGGGAAGCCAATGTTAGACTTTTAAAGAAGTAAATTATAGAGGGAACAGAATGCTGCTGGCAGATGCAAAAAACCCTTTAGAACAGTTTTGCTTTTATCCCTTGGATTCTACCCTCAGATATAGTGGGCCAGAAACTGTGCAGATGGTGCCTGGAAACCTGCATTTATTTAAAAGGCCTCCATGTGATTAGGTTCCTCTAACAGATTTCCTCCTTTAAGCAAAAATCTCTGATTTCAGGGTTATCAAGTAATTTACCCCAAAAGTTACCCAACTGAACTATTTGAACTTTCCTGAAGGGTGACCTTAGTCAACAGCCTGACTCATCTGTTTCAGACACTATTTATCACCTTGCATTCAGACCTCAACACCACAGCCAAGGTGGTAGCAGTCGTAAGAGCAGTCTGAGTCAAATGCATCCTAAAACATGAGATTACTCTTCAGCGAAGTCTAGGCTGACCAGAATTTAATTCAGATATCCAGAGAAATAAGCTTTCATCTTCTGTTCAAAGCAATCAACCCAGAATGCACTGTTAATTATAATCAGAGTAACTTAAGTTCTCCACCTCAAACTTTCACTGAAAAATTAAATTAGCATCATTACTGCTACATTGATTTATTACTTTCAATGTGTACCTCTCAAAAAAGGGTGGTTTGAAGATAGCAGTTCAAGTTTTTTCAAACTGCTGTGAGGAATGTATTGAGAAGCTTAATTCAATAGGAAGCCCTTCTACTCCAAAATATTTACCCTAAAAGGTTTTTGGCAAGGGGTTGTAAATTCCTTCAGTGTAAATTACTGATATTGCAATATGGTGCAATGATATAGTCAAGTAAGGCATGAGTTCTGGGAAAATTAATGCTGAGGTGTAATTTACTATTTTTGCAACTGCTCCCAGTCCTTTGCTGAAGATTTTATCATATAAAATTTGAGTGAAGGAAAGTAAGAATAGCAGAAAATACCAGTAGTCCTAAATGTCTTGCCCAATATTAACATTACAGATTGTAGTTTTCATACTTTCACATAGCTAAAATACATTTAGCTTTCCACAGTTAATAAACATTTACTCTTTACCTCCATTTACTACAATTTCCCATGTGAACCCATTTCCTTACTAAGAGTCCAGGTCTGTGATGAATTCTAAAGCAGAAAGGAAAGTCAATTTTAGAGCCCTGAAAGATCAAACTATCGTTCCTCACCAAAATTTCTTATTTTCTAACAGACTTCCTCCCCGTAGCTGCCATTTCTTTTAAAAAGGTTTTTGTCTGGTCCAGCATTTTAGTCCAGCAACTCTTAAGAAATTATAGAAACAGAAATAAAGGTCTATTTCTATTCAACATCATTTGAAATCTGAAAATTCTAGTAGAGAAACCTGCAGGTTAAACCTAATATACTACTCCCTCTTTTTATATTTCAACCTTAATTACTTTGTGAAGTAGTCAGTTTTAGAAAACATCACCTGTCTTATTCATTTGGATATCTGGACTATTGCTCTTCTCCAACATATTGTTAATCAGTCTTATTTAATCCAAGCCATGCCAGAAAAGATAAAAGCTTCTCAGTATTATGTACTTCATTCAGATTACACTGAAGGGAAATTCTACTAAGTGGCCTACAGGACAGTGGGAAATGTTAACAGACAGTGGGTTCCAGCTTGGAGTTAAAGCTTGGAAAGATGGGCCAATTTTGCTTCAAGTATGTTCTACTCCTTCATACCATATTAAAAAAATTCCAGATGGGCTGCAGATCTAAATATGAGAAGTAAAACAAAGTTTACAGGGAAAAAAGAACATCTTCATTACCTCCGGATGAGCAAAGATCATTTTAAACAAGACAGAAAAACCACGAACCATTAGTGAAAACACTGATAAATGAGACATTAAAATTATGAACTATTTTCTAAACTGTCATTAATAAAACGAAAAAGGAAACCAGAGGACAGAAAATGTTTGCAATATACATATTGGAGAGATAATTCATCTATAATATATTAAAGAACTCCTGCAAACTGAAAAATCATCCCTAAAGAAAAAGAAGTGGACTTGAACAAGCATTTCACAAAAGATAGCCAAATGGTGGATAAAGATATAAAAGGATGTTCAACTCCATTAGTCTGAAGGGAAATACACAGACCACTATACACCCACAAAACAGCTAAAATTAAAAAGACAACACAAATGTTAAATGAAGATATTGAGCAACTGCACCCTTATGCTGAATATATGCACCCTGTACCGTGTAGTCTCAAACTGTGTCTGACTCTCTGGACCCGGTGGACTGTGTAGCCCGCCAGGCGCCTCTGTCCATGGGGATTCTCTAGGCAGGAATACTCCAGTAGGTTGCCATCCCTCCTCCAAGGGATCTTCCTAACCCAGGAGTCAAACTCAGATCTCCCGCATTGCAGGCAGATTGCATTGCAGGCAGATTCTTTACCGTCTGAGCCACCAGGGAAGTCCAAGAATACTGGAACTGGCAGCATATCCCTTCTCCAGGGGAACTTTCCTAACCCAGGAGCTTTACTAAATACAGAAGCACTATATGTACCCTATGACTTAGCAGCTCCATTCCTCGGTGTGTGTATATCTAACAGGAGAGCATACATGCTGTTTACAAAAAGACATTTACACTAGTGTTCATAGCAATGTATTTGTATTAGCAAACTGGAAATTATTGATGTAAACAGTAGATTTGATAAATTGTGGTATATGGACACAAAAATACTATACAACACTGAGAACGAACTAAAAAAAACCCCAAACATAATGCTGACCAAAGGAGGCATATAATACATAACAAATGATTCCATGTTATAAAAAAAAACTAGGGAAAACCATGGTGTGTTAAAACTCAGGATAGTGGTGTTCCCTTAGCTGGAGAGCGGAATAGGTTATAATTGGAAGGAGGCACAGGGGGACTGCTGACTAGTTACATTCCTTAGATATGAAGGCTGGTTACATGATGGGATCAATTTGTCAAAATCTGAGATGTACTTACGACTTTCATAACTTTTATGACTGTAGCCTGCCAGGCTCCTCTGTCCATGGGAATTCTCTAGGCAAAAATACTTTAGTGGGCTGTCATGTCCTCCTCCAAGGGATCTTCCCGTCCCAGGAATTGAACCCTGGTCTCCTGCGTTCCAGGTGGATTACCATCTGAGCTTTGGCAGATTAGTATCACCCCTAAAAGTTCCGTCATGCCTCTCTGTAATCCACCATTCTCCCTTAACTCTCATCCTTTGCCTATCGTGTATGTATTTTCTGGTTTTATAGACATGAAATCTTATAGTATAGGACTTCTCATGGGGCTTATTATTGTTTGTTCTCCAGCACAATCATTTGTTGCGTGTGTCAATAGCAGTTCATCGTTCTTTTTTTAACTACCAAGTAGTATTCTATAGAATGAATACAGAGACTTGTTTTCAGTTCTGGAGCTATTGCAAAATAAAGCTTCTAAGAACGTATTCATGTAAAAGTCTTTGTATGGATATATTTCCTGTTCACTTGGGCAAACATATGAGTGGACTAGACTGGCTAGATCATATGAGAGATGTATTAACTCAGTGCTTCCCAGGTGGCTCCAGTGGTAAAGAACCTGCCTGCCAATGCAGGTGACATAAGAGATGCGGGTTCAACTTCTGGGTTGGGAAGATCCCCTGGAGTAGGAAATGGCAACCCATTCCAATATTCCTGCCTGGAAAATCCCATGGACAAAGGAGCCTGGCAGGCTATAGTCATAGGGTCACAAAGAGTCAGACACAACTGAAGCAATTTAGCAGGCACAGTAACTTATTAAGAAACTGCCAAACCATTTTCCCAAGTGGATACACTGTTTTCCATTTCCATCTGCAGTGCATGAAAATCCTGATTCCTTCACAGCTCTAGTCAGGGTGTGGTATCAAAATTATACAAACCCCAAAAGGAACTGTGATATGTGTTCCCTCTCTATTAACTAATTAGAATGTAATACTATGAATGTAAAGTATGAAAAAGGTTGGAATTATTTCTTGAATGTTAGAATACTCCAGTATAACCATCTGGGCCTAGATTTTTCTTTATGGGTGATTAAGTCAATTCATGCAGTGGTTATAGGACTATTAGGATTTCTATTTCTTCTTGCATCGATGTGGGAAGGTACTTTCCTAGGAATTTTCCTGTAATATGCTGCCTTTTAAATGTCTTTAGCATTGGTAGTGACGCCCTCTTAGGACATCTTAACTCCTACCATGCCCTTAGGTTTTATGTTTTATAAACCGTATAGTTATTTTATTCCAGTTTGTGAATGTCTTTTGACTGACTTTCTTCTATTTGCATTTTAGTGTAATTACTGAGGTTGGAGATGTGAGGCAAGTAAAAAGAAGGATTTTCTGGCTTCCTAACATTTATATCGTTAAATAAAAACAAAGCTACTAAAGATTATTCCATGGAAGAATTAAGGTTTAACTTCATTAAGCAATCTAAAGCTCACCATCTCTTCTACTTGAATAAAAATACATCAAATTGCTAGGGCACCATGTAATTTTAAATTGCCTATTAGACTATAATCTGAAATACTTTCTCCTCCAGCCTGGTTTGCTTAAAAACAAGGAGAAGAGAAAAAGATTCTGTCCTTAAGGTAAAGAATGGAAGATGAAGATTTTAAGGCTTACAGAGTGGTTACTATGTCTCAGACAGTTCTAAGTACTGTATATGTATTAACCCACTTAACCCTCACAATTACACCCATGAAGAGGTACCATTATTTTCTCCATTTTGGAAAGGCAAAAATATCAAACAGCTAGCTATTAGATGATGTTTGAACTCAAATCTAGACATGCCATAGGCAATGTACTAACCATTTCATTATGCATTACTCTTCTAGATGACTGATAACTCTTCTATGGGATTTAACGAATTCCAAGTATCTACAAAACTTACGACACTTAATCACAGATTCAACAAAACCAACATTCTGTCCCTGAAGGTATAATCTTTGCCATCACTTTAAGATCCATGCTGAAGCAGTAAAACAATTTCAGTTGATGAAAGTGCAAAAGTCGTTCTCGAACATTTAAAAGCAAGCAAGCTGCCTATTTATAAGCCTTTCTCCTCCTTCATTCGGATAACTAATTCTTAACCAAAAAAGCTTAAATTCAGGCGTTTTTGCCCAAGAACTCGGGGAGGAAACACTCCCTTCCCTTTATTAAGAACGGGTGCTAACTAACAAAGCTTCAACTCATTTAACGAGCCGGAGCAGAAAATTTTGTTATTCATTTTATGATTTGTTTTTTGCACATTAGTTCTTCCTGACAGTATTTCCTAGATAATCCTATCACAATCGTCTTACCAAAGGCATATCACCAACACGAGGGAGCTCTTCCATCTGTGAAATGGAGGAAATACTAAGCTTCCCCATATTTATAAGTAACTGCTTCCTAGAGTAGGGGCCATGTTACGACCTCTTAAGTGTCGCACAAAGCTCGAAAAATGAAACTGGTCACATTTTAGCTAACACGAGGTTTTCCTACGGGAGATTCCTTCAAGTGAGACCGCCTTAAAAGTCCCAGCAGCACGTGTCCGCCTAGATTCCCTTCTCCAGTTGCTTTTTGTCAGGAAAAGCGGCGAGCGCAGCCAACATTCCTGAAACGCCCATTGGCCTACACCCCGGGGCAGGCTCCGGGTCCGGCCCAGCAGCTCTTTGGTCGCTGCCTTTCAATGAAGCGGCCGCGCCGGCTCCTCCGCCTCAAGGCACACTAGCGGCACTTATGCACCCAGGAGCCTAAAATGACGAGAGATGTCTAGTGGTCCGAGCGCCCGGGAGGGGAAGCCGGCCCCGCCACCATCGGGGTCGCTCGCGTCATCTGCGCTGGGATCGAGACCACTGCAAGCCTTATCCTTTTCTGCGCGGTCGCCCAGCTCTCTCGCATGACTGCCCGGGGTGGGAGGCTGGAGCCCCAGATTCCTTTGCAGGATTAGGCATTAAAGGTATTATGTCCGAGCTCCGACCCGCCTCTAGCCCGTAAACGCAGGCTAGCCTCATTCCACTCTGGACTCCGCCGACTCGGTAACAGGTTACACAGCCCAAGGTCAAGAGACTCGGGCGCCAGCCTCGGTGGGCTCTCCGGCCGTCTTCCCGGGCAGCCCCGAAAGGGCTCTGGTGCAGAGCACATTAGGGCGGCGGTGCGGCCCAGCCACTGCGGCACAGCTGCTCCCGCCCAATCCCCGCCGCCCGGGCGCCACATGCTGCCAGCGCCGACCACGGGCGGGGAGGCCTGTTAGTCAGCCCCTCGGCCCCAGCCGGGCCGCCCCCCACCCCCCCCAACACACACCCCTTCCCGCCGCACGCGAGAGGACGAATCCGGCTCCCGATCCGCTCCGCTCCCTCCCTCCTCCACTCCCGAGGCGGACACGCCCGAATTAGCGCCTGACTAAGCCCGCCGAGCCACACCTGCCGGGAGGGAGCCCGCGCGGCCTCCACCTCCGGACACCCCACCCAGGGTCCCCGACCGCCAAATCTGGCCGATGGGGAGTAAGTCGGGAGGTGAGGGCCGCTAAACTACCCGGAACGGCGCTGCCCGCCGGCCCGCACGCCGCGCCGGGGACGTTACCTGAGCACGCGGCTGCGCCGGCCTCCTCCCCTCCCCCCGGGCAGCGCCCGGCCCGGCAACGGTGGCGGGAGAAGCTGGATCGGGCCCCGCGTGGACCTTTGGCTGCTCACCCCCAGCGCCGGGGCCCTTTCCACGACTGCCAAAACGACCTCCCGCACGCGGACCTGCCCCCACCTGAAGACTATGGGAACCCAACCCTCGGCCCCCAGCCTCAGGCTGGTGCCTCCCAGGCGGCGACAGTCCCCCAGACTCGACTGTGGGCGAGAGCCCCGAGCACCCACCTTGGGATGGTGCGAAGATCCCCAGATCCTTGGTTTGCGTCGGGTTGCTGCCTGGAGAACCAAACCTCCAGCAGTTTCTCGGTCCCTTCGAAAAAATGTGCAGCTTCCATCACCGTGAGACTAGCGAACAACCAACAACCACAGAAAATCAACTAAATTAAATCTCTTCTCCCGCCGCCGCCGCCGCCGCTGCGGATTGTTCCAGCTGTGTTACTAAAGTTCAGGTTCCTTTTTTTTTTTTGCTATAATTTTATATTAACTTTTTTTAAAAAAAGGATTAATAAAATTTTCCCGGCTTTGTGTGTGTGGGTGAGCGAAAGTTGAACGTGAGTCTGTTGGAAATAGAGGCAGATACAGCTCAGTCTCTTGTAGTCCGCTGTTTCCCCGTTAGAGAGAGTAGAGCGAGCGCTAGCTAATGTCGCCGGCCATACTGTGGGAGCGAGAGCACTGCGTGAGCACCGAATTTATATACCCCGGCTAATCCCAAAAGAACAGGAAGTGACGCAACGTCCCGCCCTTGCAGCTGATTGCTCCAGGATCCTGTCAATCACCAGCCGCCCAGTTGCGGCTGGCTGGCCGCCCGCCCGCTAGCAGCGCGGGGAGCAGCCAGCCGCGTTGCGGTTCAGGGTTCGGGGTGGCCGCTGGGCGGGAGTCGGCGATCTGTTGTCCTACTGGGGACTAAGAGCCTGGGGTCGAATGCGGAGTGGGTGGGAGAGCGGGGACGTAGGGAGGGAAGACTGTGTAGCGCTGCGTAAAGCAACTGGTTATAGCGGGGAACAAGGGTGGGTCCTCTAGAGAGTTGGCGGGGTTCGGCGGGGGCTGTGGCCACTGCTGGGATGGCGTGGTCGTTTTGATCCCGTGCACTTCGCCGATATTGCTGAGGTACTCGGCCATTCTCTTAAGTGTGCTTCCCCAAGGCGAACGAAGCCAGGCATTAAAACTCTACATTAGTCCGTGACGCACACGTTGCCAAAGGGTCGGATTAGAAGGCGCTTTAATTCTGATCACGCTTTAGCTGATGTGCGGATGAACGCAGTTCTCGGTCGATTTACACAATAGCCAGAAGCGTTGTCTCCCTATTCAAAAAGGGAAAAGCAACGTGGCGCCCAGCCTTGAAGGGCTCCGGCTTTTACCTACCTCCCACCATGTGGCTCGCCAAGCCTCGGAGTTGGCCGAGCTCAGTAGCTGCCGTGAAGCACTGGCAACAACGTGCTCAATTAGGTCAACTGGTGGGAATTTATTCTGCAAAACTGTTTCTAGAACCTGCTTTATTAAATAGAATCTGAAATTGGGGCGTAAATGGGTAGGGGAAAGAGAGGGGATTATATGAAATCATCTCTGTGAAACTCTTGAATATTGTGAAGCGCTATAGCATTTAAAGAATGGTCATTCAACAAAAAATGGTAAAAATTAAATATCTGAAATTGAGTGGAAATTAAGGATTCAGAGTGATGATTACTCGTGATTTAGAGTCATGAATCTAATTTCAGTGATCAAGTAAAATGAAAAAGTTATCAAGTAGTAGTCAAACAGTTTGACCCCAGGTGGCAAAATTGTGGTAACAAAGTTGTGACTTTTACTTAGAAATATGGGAGAAAAAAACCCAACCTGACATAAAAATCAGCACTGTTACCAGACAAAGGATTTTTCCTTATCATCTTTGCTGCTACGCTACGTCGCTTCAGTCGTGTCCGACCCTGTGTGACCCCAGAGACGGCAGCCCACCAGGCTCCCCTGTCCCTGGGATTCTCCAGGCAAGAACACTGGAGTGGGTTGCCATTTCCTTCTCCAATGCATGAAAGTGAAAAGTGAAAGTGAAGTCGCTCAATCGTGTCCGACTCTTAGCGACCCCTCCGTCCATGGGATTTTCCAGGCAAGAGTACTGGAGTGGGTTGCCATTGCCTTCTCCCCTTATCATCCTTAGAGAAAGACTTATTCAACTACAAGTGAAATAAGACAATGTTGTAAGCATGAAAAACTTAATGAAGAAGATGTAGTTTGAGTGTGTACTCTAAATTCCCTGCTGGGTAGTTAGTACTTGTCTTACAAGAACATGAATTTGTTCACATTTCTATGTCAAATCTGTTGAAAGAAACTTTTGTGCAGAAGGTGATACATACAGCTACTCTTGCCATGTTTTTAAAAGCATCCAACTCAGACTGGGGATTGGGACAAAAGATAATGACTTGCTCATTTTATTATAATAATAATTCAAAGAATGTGGTGGTTATACTTGGAATAAAGATAAAAGAGGTATTTATGTGTTTTACAAGCTATTCAATTATTTGATGGTTGCTTATTGAAATGAAGACTTAGTCTACTAAACCACCTCAAACACTAATTGTGGTATAAACATAATTTGGCTTGTAATTGCTTATAATTAGTTGCTTTTCCATTACTATTATGCTTTTTCCCAATGTAATTTTAAGTGAATATAAAAGTGCCAAGAATCTTGGCAAGGTAAGGCCTTGTTAATTTGATACAGAATAATTTAAATGCTGTCTACCAACTGAACTGATCTTTTATAAAATATCTTTCTTAAGCATCATTACTGTCATGAAGGTCAAAGTCTCTTGTACTAATTACCAAGTTAGTCAGTTAATCTAACTATTTCACTGAACTTAATATGTCCAAAACACATCTGTCATTCTTTTATCATCAGCCCTGTTTCTATCATTGAAGATCTTTCCCACTTCACCAGTCTAAAAACAAAAAATTCTTAACATTTTTTTGCTTTGCACATGAAGGATTGCCTAAAGAACTTAAAGTGAGTCCCATCCCCCAGACCTTCTTAAGGCACCTCAAATTGTGCTCCTTATCCCTCATTCTCTTTAGTAATCCTTCTATTGAAATCTTATTGAAATTTAAAAAAAATCCTTACTTGATCCCACTTCTGCCTTCAGCTAACACCCAATTTTTCTGCCCTCCTTCACAGCAAAACTCCCTAAAAGACATGTCTATACTTTCCGTCTCTAACCTCATCTTTTCTTCAAACCCTTGAAATGGATATTTCTCAAAGCCCACATCTTGTCAAAGCTAGTGGCTCAAATAATGGTGTCAGTCCTCATTTAACTCGTTCAGTAGCTTGTGATACAACTAACTATACCCTCCTTCTTGAAACAATTCTCTCGACTTTTGTGACACATCTCTTCTTTGGTTTTCCTTTGACACATGTAAATCCTATCCAACACTCCAACGCCCTTGGCTTCCTCTCTGCTACTTCTCCATGTGCACTTTCTTCCTGAGTGACCTGCATGGCTTTGTGACATCCATACGCTGCTGCTGCTGCTGCTAAGTCGCTTCAGTCGTGTCCGACTCTGTGCGACCCCATAGACGGCAGCCCACCAGGCTCCCCCGTCCCTGGGATTCTCCAGGCAAGAACACTGGAGTGGGTTGCCATTTCCTTCTCCAATGCATGAAAGTGAAAGTGAAGTCGCTCAGTTGTGTCCGACTCTCAGCAACCTCATGGACTACAGCCTACCAGGCTCCTCCGTCCATGGGATTTTCCAGGCAAGAGTACTGGAGTGGGGTGCCATTGCCTTCTCCATCCATATACTAATGACTTTCAAATCTGTATCTCCAGCCCAATCATCTCGTTTGAATTCCAGATCTTTGGGACACTTGCCTACCTGACGTTTCTGTTTGAATGTCTAATAAGCATCTTGAAGCTAATGTGGCTAAGACAGCCATTCCTTTTCATGCAAAACTTGCCTGCTCTTCACAAAAAGAAAAATAAAATACCCAGCTGTCCTCCATTCAAGCTTTCTGGCTGACCTCTCTGCTCTGCTCTTGTTTGTGTATGGTCCATCCTTCTAGCAGCAACTATCTCATTAAATAGCAGTTGCTCAAGCCCAAAGTTACCCTTGATCCCACTCTTTCCTGCTTTCCTACCAATCCAATCTATCATTAGCCTTGTTGATGATATTCCTAAAACATTTCAAGTGTTTCTTTTCTATCTTCACTACTACCTGAGTTGAGAACACTGAAATTCATTCCCCTGGACTACTGCAGTAGTTTTCTAAACAATCTCTCTTCTTACACTTTGGTCCTCTCAGATGATTTACCACTGAGCAGCAAGAGTGATTTTTTAAAGTCCAATTATGACACTTCTCTTATTTTAATATTATAAAATTCTCCAATGGTTTCCCATAACACTTAAAATAAAAATGCCCTACCTTAGCCTTGAAACCTCTATATGATCTGGTCCCAGACTAATTCTCCAAGCTCATCTCTACCATTCATTCTCTGTTCCCAGCCATACCAACTGTATGCCAATAAAAAAATTTTTTTAATAAAAATATAAAATTTGCATTTTCTGAGGATAAATATTTATAGAAATTCAGTTATTTTGCTTATTGCTTATGGTAAGGTTTTAAGTAGTATGTATGGGAAGTATGTTCTTTTGAATATTTAATTTATAAATTCTTAGAGAAAATTAGCCCTATTCTCCCCTCACCCCAGGTCTAAGGGTTAATAATCAGAAAGCAGAATCAAGTTTATATCCCAGAGTTTGGAGGCTTCTACTCAGTAGAAACGCAGTAGCTCAAGTGAAAGAACTCACCTACAGACATTTGAGGCTCATTTCAATTAAAAATAAACACAACTTGGTCTTCCTATGGTGAGATCCACAAGACCAGAAATCAATAGCTTACCATCTGTTTTGTGGTGCTTCACACTTAAATACTAATAGCCAACTATCAGTCATTTGAAGAAAGCCTTCAATGTTTGAAAAGAGACCAAAGTAAATATTAATAGGAAAAAAAGGAAAACAAAAAGGAAAATAATTATAGGAAGTAGAAACAAACTTCTAAGAAAAAAAGACCATAATTATACTCCATAGGGATGAGAGAAGATAGTTTATCCATAAAAACCAAACCAAACAAAAACGGAATACTAAATAAAGAAACATTCAAAGATGTTTGTTTGAAACAAAACAACAAAAATAAAAGAAAACAGTGCTTGGAAATTAAAAACAGGATAGCTGACAGTGTTTAAAAAAAAGAAAAAAAGGTGGGGGATAAATTTAATGTAGTCTCTGAGAAAGTAGGAAAAGCCAGAGTTGAAAGATAGGAGAGAAAAGATAGAACATTAGTTGACAAATACAAGAGTCCCCAAACTCAAATAATAAGAGTTCTAGAAAGAAAGAAGAGGGAGGAGGTGATTATCAAAGAAATAATAATAAAAATTTCAGAACAGAAGGACATTGATTGAAAGGACTCCCCTATTACCTCATACAATTAAAAAAAAAAAAAATCCAGACCAAGATACATAATTGTGAAATTTCAGAATACTTTGGATAAAGATTTTAAAAGTTTCCAAGACCAAAAAAAGGGTCAAAATCAGAAGATAAAGAATCAGAGAGCACTGGACTTTTAAATAGTAACATTGGAAGCTTAAAGACAGGGGAGCAACATCTTTAAACTTTTCAGGAAAATGTATTTTTACCTGAGAACTCTATACCTAGTCTCAAGCAGTACCTAGACTGGCTTTTTTTCATTTTTCTTTTTTGTCAATTATTTATTCTTTTGTTGAGGTATAACTAACATATAACATTATATTAGTTTCGGGTGTACAATACAATGATTTTATATTTATATGCATTGTAAATAAGTCTAGTTATCATTCGCTACCATCAATAGTTACAAATAATTTCTTTTCTTTTATGATGAGGACTTTTAAGATTGACTCTTTAGCAACTTTCAAATATGTAATACAGTATTACTTTATTAATTATAGTTGCCATGCTGTACATAATTAGTGCCTTAGTTTCTTGATAGACACTGTGCTAAACTGAATGCAAAGCACTAGTAAAAGCAAATTGTTACTACAACTTATTATAACCTATTAAAAGTTAATTAACAAAAGCAAGTGATCCTTATAAACTATTAAAAATCTGAAGCCAAATGTGATTGTTCTGTTTTCATCACAGATACAATGGTATTATAGTTAGGGTGTGTGTGCATTCTAAGTCTCTTCAGTCATGTCTGACTCTTTGTGACGCTATGGACTATATAGCCTGTCAGGCTCCTCTGTCTATGGAACTCTCCAGGCAAGAATACTGGAATGGGTTGCCATGCCCTCCTTCAGGGGATTTTTGCTACCCAGGGATTGAACTGGTATCTCTTATATAACTTTCCTGCATTGGCCAGTGGGTTCTTTTTACCACTAGCGCCACCTGGGCAATGGAACCAAAATATTAAAGAATTAAGTTCTGTTCATGGCTTTTTCTCTTGTACTCTTCTTGTTTGAGAAAGACAATTAAAGGAATAATTGGATCAATAAACTATCAGTATTGATATGTTGGGCTTCCCTGGTGGCTCAGTTGGTAGAGAATCCACCTGCAATGTAGGAGACCTGGGTTCAATCCCTGGGTTAGGAAGATCTCCTGGAAAAGGGTATGGCAACCCACCCAGTATTCTTGCCTGGAGAATCCCCATGGACAGAGGAGCCAGGCGGGCTACAGTCCATGGGGTCACAAAGAGTTAGACACAACTGAGCAATTAAGTACACGTTGATGTGTTCTCTCTCTTAGGATGTCTTTGTTTGGAGCTTTAGAACAAAAGCTATTCTGGCACCTGGAAACAGGTTTTAGTTGGTTACCCAAAGCTTCCTCTCATCCTGGACACTAGAAAATTCCTTGGGAAACAAGTAGCCTTAGTATACCCACCTCCCATTTTTAATAGACTAAGCTATAGTTGCCATATACCAGAATCCTACCTTGTTTTGGAATAAGGAGAATATGCTGATATGATTAGACTCTTCTGTCTTCCATAGCCTGAACTTCCAACTTGAAAGAAACAAAAAAACAACTGAGAAAGTCCAACTTCCAACATATCCTGTATCTGGGAACTTGAGATAGTAATTGTTTCATTCTTACTCACATGCCCTCCTGGGAGAGTCAGCCCCACCCACAGTCCATGGTAGGGGCAGCCCTATGGGCATTAGACCTTGTCTCCTAAGCCACAGCTGATTGGAACAGAGGAGAACACCAGGTTTTTTTGTGTGTGTGTGATCAGTTGAATCTAGAGACCTAGATACTGAGTTTCTCCATGGAGGGTGTAGAGCATAAAGTGAGGTGGAGTCGGGACAGGCAGTCATTTTTATGCCTTATGCATGCAAATAAAGACAGAAAACTGGTCTTCAGAAATACCCCATAACCTAGATGTACCAAAGGAAGCAAAGATCATACAGCCTTAGAGAAAGAAAACAGTGGTCTGTCAGATATGACCATTTCTATATTTATGTTTGGGATCCATGAGATTTCCCTCTGGATTTCTAACTTAGTGCTTTTTACATGAATTAATTTAATATAGCTTCTTTTTGCTTATAACCAAAGAATCTTTGACTCGACAGTTGTTAAATATGCATTTTTGGAACCCCACACTTTTTCATTTTCATACCTCTTGTAACCCATGTTAAGTTGGTTGTGGGCATGGAAATATCAGAGAGGAGAAGACATTTCCTTTGCAATGTCCCATAGAAGAGATGCCTGGATCCTTCTAGTCACAGGGATTCAGAGCTTTTCAGCAGTTCTGGTAGATGCTAGAAGAAACCAGATGACCAGCCACCTGACTAATAACTTATATAATTGGATACCGTTTATCAATTTATAATTATGTCAAACTATAATTTGGGAGTAAATATTGTTATAAAGTTATTAAATGTGTTATGGTTTGTTATTATTTCAGTACTGTTTTGGAAAATAAATCTATTAAATCTTAGTTGCAGGTTCTTAACCATCAGTTTTTCTGTAGATTTAATACATACAGTTACAGGTTTTTGTTTTTTTTTTTAATATTTTAAGTATTTATTTGACTGTGGTTGGTCTTAGTTGCCACATGTGGGAGCTAGGATCTAGTTCCCTGACAAGGGATTGAACCCAGGCCCCCACACTGGGAGCTCAGAATCTTAGACACTGAACCACCAGGGAAGTCCCCAGTTACAGTTATTTAAGTATACATGCACATTTTTAGAAGTTCTTCACTTACTTCCTTGGTCTCAGGATTCTTAAAATTCTGTTGAAAAATAAGGAATTTTGCAAAAAACAAATTGAATGTGATTAAACTATCAACCTTGTTAGATTTTATCTGCTAGAGAGAGCAGATTCTAAAACTATACTAGGGGGATTTCCCTGGACTTCCCTAGTGGCTAAGATTCCACTCCCAATGCAGGGGGCCCAAGGTTCCATCCCTGGTCAGGGGACTAGATCCCACATATTGATACTAAGAGTTCACATGCTGCATTCTGTGTATAGTAGTGAACCCATGCAGTTCAAAATCATGTTGTTCAGGGATCAACTGTATATACTTTGTGTGTATGTGCTCAGTCGCTCAGTTGTGTCCAACTCTTTGTGACCAGGTGCCTTGGTCCATAGAATTTTCCAGACAAGAATACTGGAGTGGGTTGCCATTTCCTCCTCCAGGGCATCTTTCCGACACAGGGATCAAACCTGTGGCTTCTGCGTCTCCTGCATTGGCAGGCGGATTCTTTACCACTGAGCCACCTGGGAAGCCCAAGTATATACTTTCCTCACTCAGAATTATGATTAATTAATAATTAACACTCAAGGAGTATTTACTTTATCGACTCAGATTTACACTTACGTCTAAGGAGTTATATAGAAAGGAGTCATTCCTTTCCCTTTTGCACTCATTTATTTTCCTTTTCGTGTACCTTAGTGACTTACATGAAAGTGAATTGTAACTCATTTAAATTCTAGTCTCCAGTGTGAAATAGTTTATTGCTTAACTCAACAAGGCTCTAACCGGGAGTGTGAGAAGGGGAGTGTCAGCATTTCCCAACAGCAAGGTCTTTAGCAATTAAGGCGTGGTACTAAAGAGCCCCATTCCAGTAAAACATGTTCCTGCTCTGCATCTTCTACTATGCAGTAAACAAATACGTTTGTTCTAATCCTTAAATAAAGGGAAAAAACTAGAAAAAAAAAAAAAAAAACACTATCCAAAACCAAAAGTCATCTATAGCCTCAGAAATTTCCTGGACATAAACTATCAGTCACTGGATTTTCCTTCATCCCTGCCAAGTTCCACAGCCTCTGAGCAGGTTTCCCAACAGGAGATGAGA
Source organism: Bos mutus (assembly GCF_027580195.1). Lineage (NCBI taxonomy): Eukaryota > Metazoa > Chordata > Mammalia > Artiodactyla > Bovidae > Bos > Bos mutus. The sequence goes on from NC_091625.1 coordinate 39,558,130, forward strand.
GAGGAGGGGCAGGCAAATGTTGCTAAGTAACACACAGGGTACAGTTGTGCAGTGGGCCTATCAGATGACACAATCTTGAGCTTTGTGCTGGTTCACAATCATTCCACGAAGTAATACAAGAGCTGCAGTATTATGTAGATACAGAGAGGCAAGATAGATCATTCTTAACCCCAATAGTTACTTCTGAAAGATCACGTAATTTAAGAAAGATACGGTTACTTACACCTATGAATTTTTTTTGTTAGTCTTATTTTTCCCTGGAACATTTTCAGGGGTAGGTATCATCTTTTCGTATTTGTGAATTAACAAATTAGTTCAATCACTTATTCATTCAACAACTATTCATCCAGTACCTATTAAAGCATTGTTACAACTTAAGTATTAAAATTGAGACTCACTGATATCATGAATTTTCTTTAGAAGTTGGTTATAAAAATGAAAAAGAAAAAAAAAGAGGGAAAAAGCATAAAGATCAAAATCAGCAATTCCTTAAAATATTTATTATTGTTGTATTTTATTTTTAAGCTTAGAATGTATGCTTTTATTTGATATGCTATGGGTTACAAAAACAGGTTTTTCCCAATTATTATGGAACTCCAAACATGAATAGCTACATAATACACATTGGAAAAGACATTGTTATAGAAGCATTTACCAGAATTCCCTTTTAAACAAGGCACTGTTTTGTAATCCAATTTATACACATTTTAAAAAGCATAGTATTGTCTAAAGTGACCTGTGCCTGTTATTTACTTATACATATTTATCCCCTATTCTATACCTAGGATAAGTTTACTTTTTTGGCGGGGGAACAAATTTATTATGCCTAAAATATATACACAATGCTAATATTTATTGAACATCTAATTTATACAACCTGGAGTGATGTTAATTACGCATGCTTTGTCTCCTTTACGTTTTAAGAAGTAGATACTGTCATCATCTCCACTTTACAGATAGTAAAACTAAGGTTAAGTAAATTGTGTAAAGTCATAAAGCTTGAGTTACCAGAAGCAGACCTGGGCAGTCTGTCTCTAGAACCCTCCCTATTAATCACTATACTATACAAATCCCCATTAGCTTCATTGTATTTACTGATCAAAATTTCATATGGTACATTGAGATGTTTCTAAGACTTAAGAGTGTTGACTAAAAAAAAAAAAATTAAAAAAAAAAAGAGTGTTGACTAGAGAACTCTATCTTCCCTCCATTCTTTCCCTCTGGTAATCAGAAGTTCGTTTTGAGTCTATGAGTCTGTTTCTGTTTCCTACACAAGTTTATTTGTGTAATTTCAGATTCTGCATACAAGAAATGTCATACAGTAATTGTCCTTCTCTGACTTACTTCACTTAGCATAACACTGATTCACTGAGTCTTGACTGGGCCCAGGAATCTCATTGCTAACCATCTCTTAGGTAAGTCTTACTATTTGGGGTAGGAAATCTCTCTGCTATGTCTGTTTTCATACATTCTCTTTGTCTTTGGCATTCTGAAGTTTCATCATGATATGACTAAGTATGGATTTTGGCTAGGCACAAGTTCTTTTTATTCTACTTAAAATTGATTGAGATTCTTGGACATGTGGATTAATGTCTGTGGTAGGCAGAATAATGAACCCTCAAAGATGTCCATGTCATAATCTTCAAAACCTGTGACTCTTAGGTTACTTGACATAGAGAGATTAAGGTTGCAAATGAAAATAAGATTGCTAATCAGATGACTTTAGAGAGAGTATCTTGGATTATCCAGGTGGGCCCAATTTAATCACAAAGGTCCTTCATCATGGAAAAGGAAGGCAGAAAAGGAAGGGTCAGATATGAGAAAAACTTGACCTGCTGTTGCTACTTCTGAAGATGGAGGAAGAGGGCTGGGAACCAAGGAATACAGGCAGCCTCTAGCAGCCGCAGGGCTTCCCAGGTGGCTCAGTGATAAAGAATCCACCTGCCAATGCAGGATCCTCAGGAGATGTGGGTTTCATCCCTGGCTTGAGGGAATCCCCTGGAGAAGGGCATGGCAACCCACTCCAGTATTCCTGCCTGGAGAATCCCATGGACAGAGGAGCCTGACAGGCTACAGCCCATAAGGTCACAAAGAGTTGGACACAGCTGACCAACTGAGCACACACACACACAGAAGCTGCAAAAGTCAAGAAAACAGATGCCCTCCTGGAGACTCCAGAAAGGAACACAGACCTGCCAATATCTTGCTTTTAGCCCAGTGAGATGCGAACTGGACTTCTCACCTACAGAATTTTAAGATAATAAATTTGTGTAGTTTTAAGCCATTATGGTATGCTAATTTGTTATTAAATACATTGTGGTTCAGTTCAGTTCAGTTGCTCAGTCGTGTCCGACTCTTTGCGACCCCATGAACCACAGTTGCCAGGCCTCCCTGTCCATCACCAACTCCCGGAGTACACCCAAACCCATATCCATTGAGTCGGTGATGCCATCCAACCATCTCATCCTCTGTCGTCTCCTTCTCCTCCTGCCCTCAATCTTTCCCAGCATCAGGGTCTTTTCCAATGACTCAGCTCTTTGCATCAGGTGGCCAAAGTATTGGGGTTTCAGCTTCAACATCAGTCCTTCCAATGAACAGCCAGGACTGATCTCCTTTAGGATGGACTGGTAGGATCTCCTTGCAGTCCAAGGGACTCTCAAGAGTCTTCCCAACACCACAGTTCAAAAGCATCAATTCTTTGGGGCTCAGCTTTCTTTATAGTCCAACTCTCACATCCATACATGACCACTGGAACAACCATAGCCTTGACTAGATGGACCTTTGTTGACAAAGTAATGTCTTTGCTTTTTAATATGCTGTCTAGGTTGGTCATAACTTTCCTTCCAAGGAGTAAGCGTCTTTTAATTTCATGGCTGCAATCACCATCTGCAGTGATTTTGGAGCCCCCCAAAATAAAGTCAGCCACTGTTTCCCCATCTATTTCCCATGAAGTGATGGGACCGGATGCCATGATCTTCGTTTTCTGAATGTTGAGCTTTAAGCCAACTTATTCACTCTCCTCTTTTCACTTCCATCAGGAGGCTCTTTAGTTCTTCTTTACTTTCTGCCATAAGGGTGGTGTCATCTGCATATCTCAGGTTATTGATCTTCTTTCACCACTTCTGGAAAAATTTCAGCCATTATCACTTTTAATATTGCTTCTTCATTGTTTCTTTTCTTTTGGAACTCTAATTCAACGTATATCAACCTTTTAATTCATTTTTCGTGGCTCATAATTTTGCTTTTGGATCTGCTCTCTTTTATATTCTTTAGATCTATTTTCATGTACTAATTCTCTTTCCAGTTACATTTCTAATGATGTTTAACCTGATCATTAAAATTTTCATTCAACAATAACATATTTCCTTTTTAAAAGTCTTATTTGGTTCCTTTGCAAACTTCATTGGTCATTTTTTTAACATTTTCTTGTTTCTTATTCAAATTTTCAACCTTATTTTTTAATTTCTTTAAAGATAATAAACACACTTATTTTATATTCTGTAACAATCTAATATCTGAAGCTTTTCTATAAGAAAGTATTAGTCACTCAGTTGTGTCCGACTTTGTGACCACATGGGCTGTAGCTTGTCAGACTCCTCTGTCCATGGAATTCTCCAGGCAAGAATACTGGACTGGGTAGCCTTTCCCTTCTCCAGAGGATCTTCCTAAACCAGGGACTGAACCCCTTGCATTGCAGGCAGATTCTTTACTATCTGAGCCACCAGGGGAGCCTTCCTTAAATTGCTTCTAATTCATGGTACCTTGTTTTCTAGTGTGTTTTATACATTGACTTAAAGCTCGTGGTTCCTGTGGGAACTGTTTGAGGCTGGAGTTGAAGGATGTTCTCCAGAGAGGGACATCCTTTTGCTTATACTAGCTGCCTGAGAGTAGTACCAACTTAGGACAACTCTAATATAAATTTTCAGCATACAGTGTTTGGGACCACTTAGACATTAAGATGGAGAAGGCAATGGCACCCCACTCCAGTACTCTTGCCTGGGAAATCCCATGGATGGAGGAGCCTGGTGGGCTACACAGTCCATAGGGTTGCTAAGAGTCGGACACGACAGAGCGACTTCACTTTCACTTTTCACTTTCATGCATTGGAGAAGGAAATGGCAACCCACTCCAGTGTTTTTGCCTGGAGAATCCCAGGGACGGGGGAGCCTGATGGGCTGCTGTCTATGGGGTCGCACAGAGTCGAACACAACTGAAGCGACTGAGCAGCAGCAGCAGCAGACATTAAGAACTGTTAAAGGGTTGAGATTTTACCCTGCTATAGTTAGCCTGCCATAATTGAACGACTTTTAGAAGACATGTGACCCTTGGTTCAGAGACTAAGGACAGGTTATTACTCAAAGCAATAACAGTAGCCAGAGTGTCAGCATTTGTGTTGGTTCCTCACATCCCAATCCCCACAGGGCACACAATGTGGGTTAGGTGACATCTATACATGCAGTAAGTTGCATTATAGAAAAGGAACACTGAACTTATAGGACATGGATATTTTATAATGGGCAGAAAACATGCCTGCCTTTTTTTCACAGAGGTAGACATGGCTATCTTCCAAGGTTGTAAGTAAATCTGTCTCCAGAGGGAGATATTATCATTATCCTCCAAAACTATAAAAACTGTTGAAAAGATAGTCTGGAACAAAGACAGTTCCAGAAACTTAAGACAGTCATGAAGAATTCTCTCTTAAGAGGAGGTAGTTTTAATTGGGCCATGAATCTCTGCTTGTGTTTGCAAATTATTAGTATAGCTTTTCCTTCCCTTCTATCCAGAGCCAAGGTCAAGACTGGTAAGGTGTCCAAGTTTGTGTGTGTGTATATATATGTATGTATTTGTGAGAATCTCCTATTAGATACCCTACCTTGAAGAGGATTTTGGATTTGTCTCCTGTCCCTACATCCTTCGTGACCATCAGAACTCTAGTTCAAGTTCATCAGAATTTAGAAGATACTCCCCCATAAAATCTCCCTTATGCGTTTACCTCTCCAAATCCCTGCTTTCACTTGGCATTTGGCCTTTCTTAACTCTTTGCTAGTTCAGTAATGTATTTGAACAGATGTTTCTTATGTTCTATCCAGTTTTGTGTGTGTGTGTGTGTGAGAGAGAGGGTTATTCTGTGTCTCTAATCTCCCATACTGCCAGGATGGCTAAAATGGAGGGAAGATAATAATGACTGAAGTTCAGGGTATCATGAGTCATCTGTATGAGTGCTGGATTCATCCAGAAAGCTGGCAGGCTTAGACAAGAATATACTTAACCAACATGATTAGGAAATTGGGTTTTTCAGTTAACTAGATTTTTCCACTAGTTATCTGAAGAACTGTCTGCTCTGAGAGTAATATCACCCACAAAGGCTGGTATACACAGGAAGCAAAGCTTCAGTTTTCTCTGAGTTGTATGTAGTCACTGCACGCAGGTGAGAAACAGGAGGGAAAGGGGCAGGGCACAACCTTTAAAAAATAACATTGCTGTTGAAGATAAGACATAAACTGGTTAGAACTGATTAGACCCAAGATGGTGGAAGATTTGACTTCCAGTAGACCTTGAGCTTCATTATATGCTCATTGCAATACAGAAGCATGCTCAATCACACACCCTCAGGTGTCAAGACAGTTCCGAGGCTGACCATAAAAGAACAAAAAGTGGACGGTGGTCCAATACCTGGAAATCTCTATCCCTTCTTCAAAATAGATGGAATAATCCTCCCATTCCTTAGCCTTTGAAATTACTCCGCCCATATAAAGTAACCACCCTGTATTTGGGGCCTCACTTTCTGAGATGGCCCACACTCTGTCTATGGAGTGTGTATCTCCTTAAATAAATCTGCTTTAACACTTAGTTCTCAGAGCAGAGCCCCCTTGCCTGCCCACTTATATCCCTCACAAGTGTCCTATATTAACACAACTACTTCTTGCCTATCACTTTGTTTCTCACTGAATTCCTTCTGCACTGAGACATAAAGAACCTAAGCTTCAGCAAGTCCAGACACCAGGTAAGTGATTTTAATTAAAAGACAGTGGGTTCCAGATGCAGACATAGAGAACAAACTTGTGGACCCAGTGGGAGAAGCAGAGGGTGGGACAAATGGAGAGAATAGCATTGAAACATAGACATTACCATATGGTAAAATAGATAGCTAGTGGGAAGCTGCTGTATAATACACGGAGCTCAACACAGTGGTCTATGACAACCTAGAGGGGTGGGATGGAGTGGAGAGTGGGAGGGAGGGCCACGAGGGAGGGGAGATATGTAGACTTATTGCTGATTCATGTTGTATGGCAGAAACCAACACAACATTGTAAACCAATTATCCTCCAATTAAAAATAAATTAAAAGAATAAAAAAAAAAAGACAGTGGGTTTGAGTCCCAGACTGTGGATTCAAGTTTCAGTCTGAGTTTTGGCTGGGTTTGAATCCCATCTGCGGCGCGATTGGGTTTGAGTCTCAGTGTGAAACTAGGTGTGTGGTTTCAGCTGTAGTCACTAATTATTTTGTTGGCAATTTTAGAGATGCTGCATGTATTCAATTTCATACTTTTGACATAGTAACTATTTAGTCACCTTTGACCTAGTAACTACTAGGTCACTGCAGGTGTTCAGACACTCTGAAAATTTGCTCCTCAGAGTGGCCCAGGATTAGCAGCATTGGCATCAAGACCACCTGCAGTGCAGATAGAAATGTAAATCTTAGTCCCCTGCCCAGCCCTACAAGAATCAAAATCTTCACTTTAGTCAGATCTTCAGATGGTTCATTTGTGCATTAATGTTTGAAAAGTACTGCCCTAGAAAAATACTTTAAAGGTATAGTTGCTTATGACTCTATCAGTAATAAAATTTGGAGGTGGTTATAATAGGATGGAGAAGGCATGGTTAAAACTGCAAGGAGATCAAACCAGTCCATTCTAAAGGAAACCAACCCGGAATATTCATTAGAAGGACTGATGTTGAAGCTGAAGCTCTAATACTTTGGCCACCTAATACGAAGAGCTGACTCACTAGAAAAGACCCTGATGCTGGGGAAGATTGAGGGCAGGAGGAGAAGGGGACACCAGAGGATGAGATGGTTGGATGGAATCACTGACTCAGGGGACATGAGTTTGAGCAAACTCCAGGAGATAGTGAAGAACGGAGGATCCTGGCATGCTGCAGTCCATGGGGTCGCAAAGAGTCAGACATGACTTAGTGACTGAACAACAAGAAAAGAATCAGAATCTAGGAATTCCCTGTGGTCCAGTGGTTAGGACTCTGAGCTTTCACTACTGAGGGTGCAAGCTGAATCCCTGGTTGGGGAAGAAAACCATGCTGTATAGCCAAAAAAAAAAAATAACAAATCAGAATCTGAGGTCCACTTCTAAGTAACAGTGTAACAGTCAGCGAATCACTTAACATATCTAAATGTGGGATCAAAAAAAAAAAAAGTGCCTATGACAGGGCCTTCCTGCTGGCTCAGTGGTAGAGTCCACCTGCCAATGTAGGAGATACTAGAAAACTTAATTTAGACAATCAGAGGAATACTTTATGTATCAGCTACAGGCAGGGATACTAAAACTTCAGTCAGAATTCTTCTAATTTCTATAGAAGGAAGAAATATTTTCTGGAAGAAAATATTCTTTTGTACCTACTAAGAGGGACCAACTCTTCATCAGGTTATATATATTATTAACTTTCTTTTCTCATGAGGTTCATTCTCAGTAAAATAAAGGTATATATATATATATTTAAAACCTCTGAACTTAAGCCAGTTGATGTCATGTTTTACTACAATTTTAAAATGAAAATATTAACAAATTAAAAAATAAAATTAAAACATTAGCATAGAATTCTTATGAATTTACTAACAGTTTGAAATAAAACAATTTGAAATAAAAATGCATGATCAAAAATGTTTGAGAGATACTCTATATAAAAAAATTATGGCAAATTACCCACAGTCTATATACTATTGTGAGTTTTGCTTGTTTGATGTTTACTCCACAGTATGAATGGACATCCCTTCCTATTAATATGTTTCCTTATTGGCTCAAACAGTAAAGAATCTGCCTGCAATGTGGCAGACCTAGGTTCGATCCCTGGGTTGGGAAGATCCGCTGGAGGAGGGCATGGCAACCCACTCCAGTATTCTTGCCTGGAGAATCCCATGGACAGAAGAGGTGCAGTCCATGGGTCACAAAGAGTCAGACACGACTGAGCGACTATGCACACGGCACAGTGGCTCAGATGGTAAAGAACCTGCCTGCAGTACAGGAGACTAGGTTTGATCCCTGGGTCAGGAAGATACCCTGGAGAAAGGAATGGCAACCCACTTCAGTTCTAGCCTGGAGAATTCCATGGACAGAGGAACCTGGTGATACAAATTAGATTTATACCATTTAAAAAAAATATTTCATTTTAATTTTTTTGATCATGTCCCAAGACATGTGGGATCTTAGTTACCCAACAAGGAATCAAACCTGTGCCCCTGAACTGGAAGCACTGAGTTTGAACTGCCAGAGAAATCCCATAAACCATTCTTGTAAACAGCTATGACATAATCCACTGAAAGGATGTGCTATTATTTATTTAACCATATTTTAACTCTTTCTAATTTTTATCATAAAAACCATGGTCATGTACATCTTTGTACATATGACTTTGCACACCTGCCTGATTATTTTCTTTTTGTCCACTTAAGTTAGTGCTTTATTTTTTCATTCTCCATAGAATACTAACACTGTGATTTTCTAACACTGAATAGTCTGATATGTACCATTACAGCAAAACTTCCACATTCTGAAAGATTAGGATAAATACATCATCAAGGATATAACTAGTGCATTTACTAAAACATATCATAATGATAAAAACAAATGATCACACAATAATCTTCACATTGACATAAAATTGATATTGTCCCTGTTGAATAAATTTTGCATTTCATCTTTATTATGTTCTAATACTCTTACTGATTTATCTTAGTTTCAACTAATAAAGAATTAATATTTCAAACTGTTAAGACTGATCAGTGTCATTGCCTACATATATTGATCACCTGCCAAAGACACTAGCTTGCCTGATTACTTCTTTTCAAAACTGAAGTAAAGTCGACTTACAATATTGTCTTAGTTTCAGGTGTACAACACAGTGATTTAGTCTTATATATACATATATTTTTTTCAGATTATTTTCCATTATAGGTTATTATAAGATACTAAATACAGTTCCCTGTGCTACACACAAAATCTTTGTTGCTTGATTACTTTTTTGAAAGTTCTCATAAGTAGAATTGTTAAGTCAAAAGAGAAATATATTTAAAATTTGAGGGGTTCTGGGGGTCCAGTGGTTAAGAATCTGCTTGCTAATGCAGGGGACACAGGTTTGACCCCTGGGCCCAGAGGATCCGCCCACATGCCACGGAGCAGCTAAGCCTGTGTTCCACAGCTACCGAGCCTGCACTCTAGAGCCCATGCTCCAAAACTACAGAAGCCACTGCAGTGGGAAGCCTGCACGTGCAACGAAGAGTAGCTCCCACTCGCCACAACTAAAGAAAGCCTGTGTGTAGAATGAAGACCCTGCACGGCCGAAAAATAAAAAAATAAATACATTTTTAAATGCATATTGCCAGAATGCTTCTGAGAAAGTAATTTTGTTGTTTAGTCACTAAGTCATGTCTGACTCTTTGCAAATGGACAACGTGGACTGCAGCACACCAGGTTCACCTGGCCTTCACTATCTCCCCGAGTTTGCTCAAGCTCACATCCATTGAGCCTGTGATGCTATCTATCCACCTCATCCTCTGTCACCCCCTTCTCCTCCTGCCCTCAATCTTTCCCAACATCAGGGTCTTTTCCAATAAGCCAGCTCTTTGCATCAGGTAGCCAAATTGTTGGAGCTTCAGCATTAGTCCATCCAGTGAACATGCAGGGTTGATTTCCTTTAGGATTGACTGGTTTGATCTCCTTGCAGTCCAAGGGACTCTCAAGAATCTTCTCCAACACCACACTTCAAAAGCATCAATTCTTTGGTGCTCAGCCTTCTTTGTGGTCCAATTCACACATCCATACATGACTACTGGAAAAACCATAGCTTTGACTATAAATGGATGTTTGTCGGCAAAGTGACATCTCTGCTTTTTAATACACTGTCTAGGTTTGACAAAGCTTTTCTTCCAAGGAGCAAATGCCTTTTAATTTCATGGTTTCAATCACTGTCCTCAGTGATTTTGGAGAAAAGTATAACATTGCTCAATTTCCCTTTCTTTAGTGAAAATCAAGCAGCAATATTTGCCAATCATGAGAGGTGAAAAGTGATTCAGGAATTATTTAAGGCTGTGCTCTCAAAAGAAAGGGGGTGAGGTAAAAAGGATGAGTAGGAAAAAAGTTGTCAACCTGATCCCAAGGGGAGCACTGGAATATGGCTTGCCCTACAAGGGGACCGATTTTTTGTACTACACTATCTGCTGGTCATTAGTGGTGAGCCGCCTCTGGGCATATACTGTCTTGGATTAAATAGTTCCTTTTGTCAAGGGTCATTCTTTAGACTCTAGGGAAAGGAGAGCTGTGAACTTTTAGCTGCCAACACTCACAGAAGCTCCAGAATGGGTATACCCTCCTGTAGGGAATATTGGTGGCTGTAGTTGAGTTGTATCCCTTCAAGTTCATGTCTACCAGAACCTCAGAATGTGACCTTATTTGATGAATAGCTCTTTGTAGGATGTAATTAGTTATAAGGTAGATGAGGCTCAGGATACACCACCTCAACATATGGCACTTAGCGTATTTTCACCTGAAGGAGTTTGAGAAAACCGCAGAAGTAGGAAGGTCATTGTGAACAATCCACCACTCCCAAATCAGGCCAAAAAACTTTCTTGTGAAAGGTGCCTTCCCTATATCTAGAGGAAGGGAGCATTCTTATCTCTTGAAGACAAAGGAATGCTGAGAAGAATGTGAAAAAACAAGCCTTACTAGTTTGTTCCCCATTTTACTATACTTACCCTATACACATCAAGTTATCATTCAGTCCAGTTCAGTCGCTCAGTCCTGTCCGACTCTTTGCGACCCCATGAATCGCAGCATGCCAGGCCTCCCTGTCCATCACAATTCCTGGAGTTCACTCAGACTCATGTCCATCGAGTCGGTGATGCCATCCAGCCATCTCATCCTCTGTCGTCCCCTTCTCCTCCTGCCCCCAATCCCTCCCAGCATCAGAGTCTTTTCCAATAAGTCAACACTTCGCATGAGGTGGCCAAAGTACTGGAGTTTCAGCTTTAGCATCAGTCCTTCCAATGAACACCCAGGACTGATCTCCTTTAGGATGGACTGGTTGGATCTCCTTGCAGTCCAAGGGACTCTCAAGAATCTTCTCCAATACCACAGTTCAAAAGCATCAATTCTTTGGCGCTCAGCTTTCTTCACAGTCCAACTCTCGCATCCATACACGACTACATAGCCTTGACTAGATGGACTTTTGTTGGCAAAGTAATGTCTCTGCTTTTCAGTATGCTATCTAGGTTGGTCATAACTTTCCTTCCAAGGAGTAAGCGTCTTTTAATTTCATGGCTGCAATTATCATCTGCAGTGATTTTGGAGCCCCAAAAAATAAAGTCTGACACTGTTTCCACTGTTTCCCCATCTATTTCCCATGAACTGATGGGACCAGATGCCATGATCTTCGTTTTCTGAATGTTGAGCTTTAAGCCAATTTGTTCACTCTCCTCTTTCACTTTCATCAAGAGACTTTTTAGTTCCTCTTCACTTTCTGCCATAAAGGTGGTATCATCTGCATATCTGAGGTTATTGATATTTCTCCCAGTAATCTTGATTCCAGCTTGTGCTTCTTCCAGCCCAGCGTTTCTCATGATGTACTCTGCATAGAAGTTAAATAAGCAGGGTGACAATATACAGCCTTGACGTACTCCTTTTCCTATTTGGAACCAGTCTGTTGTTCCATGTCCAGTTCGAACTGTTGCTTCCTGACCTGCATATAGGTTTCTCAAGAGGCAGGTCAAGTGGTCTGGTATTCCCATCTCTTTCAGAATTTTCCACAGTTTATTGTGATCCACACAGTCAAAGGCTTTGGCATAGTCAATAAAACAGAAATTAAAAAAAAAAAAAAAAGCAGAAATAGATGCTTTTCTGGAACTCTCTTGCTTTTTCCATGATCCAGCGGATGTTGGCAATTTGATCTCTGGTTCCTCTGCCTTTTCTAAAACCAGCTTGAATATCAGGAAGTTCACAATTCACATATTGCTGGAGCCTGGCTTGGAGAATTTTGAGCATTACTTTACTAGCATGTGAGCTGAGTGCAATTGTGCGGTGGTTTGAGCATTCTTTGGCATTGCCTTTCTTTGGGATTGGAATGAAAACGGACCTTTTCCAGTCCTGTGGCCACTGCTGAGTTTTCCAAATTTGCTGGCATATTGAGTGCAGCACTTTCACAGCATCATATTTCAGGATTTGGAATAGCTCAACTGGAATTCCATCACCTCCACTAGCTTTGTTTGTAGTGATGCTTTCTAAGGCCCACTTGACTTCACATTTCAGGATGTCTGGCTCTAGGTCAGTGATCACACCATCGTGATTATCTTGGTTGTGCAGATCTTTTTTGTACAGTTCTCCTGTGTATTCTTGCCACCTCTTTTTAATATCTTCTGCTTCTGTTAGGTCCATATCATTTCTGTCCTTTATTGAGCCCATCTTTGCGTGAAATGTTCTCTTGGTATCTCTGATTTTCTTGAAGAGATCCCTAGTCTTTTCCATTCTGTTGTTTTCCTCTATTTCTTTGCATTTATCTCTGAGGAAGGCTTTCTTATCTCTCCTTGCTATTCTTTGGAACTCTGCATTCACATGCTTATATCTTTCCTTTTCTCCTTTGCCTTTCGCTTCTCTTCTTTTCACAGCTATTTGTAAGGCCTCCCCGGACAGCCATTTTGCTTTTTTGCATTTCTTTTCCATGGGGACGGTCTTGATCCCTGTCTCCTGTACAATGTTATGAACCTCCGTCCATAGTTCATTAGGCACTCTATCTATCAGATCTAGTCCCTTAAATCTATTTCTCACTTCCACTGTATCATCATAGATCAGATCAGATCAGATCAGTCGCTCAGTCATGTCCGACTCTTTGCGACCCCATGAATCGCAGCATGCCAGGCCTCCCTGTCCATCACCAACTCCCGGAGTTCACTCAGACTCACGTCCATTGAGTCAGTGATGCCATCCAGCCATCTCATCTTCTGTCGTCCCCTTCTCCTCTTGCCCCCAATCCCTCCCAGCATCAGAGTCTTTTCCAATGAGTCAACTCTTCGCATGAGGTGGCCAAAGTACTGGAGTTTCAGCTTTAGCATCATTCCTTCCAAAGAAATCCCAGGGCTGATCTCCTTCAGAATGGACTGGTTGGATCTCCTTGCAGTCCAAGGGACTCTCAAGAGTCTTCCCAACACCACAGTTCAAAAGCATCAATTCTTCAGTGCTCAGCCTTCTTCACAGTCCAACTCTCACATCCATACATGACCACAGGAAAAACCATAGCCTTGACTAGACGAACCTTTGTTGGCAAACTAATGTCTCTGCTTTTGAATATGCTATCTAGGTTGGTCATAACTTTCCTTCCAGGGAGTAAGCGTCTTTGAATTTCATGGCTGCAGTCACCATCTGCAGTGATTTTGGAGCCCAGAAAAATAAAGTCTGACACTGTTTCCACTGTTTCCCCATCTATTTCCCATGAAGTGGTGGGACTGGATGCCATGATCTTCGTTTTCTGAATGTTCAGCTTTAAGCCAATTTGTTCACTCTCCTCTTTCACTTTCAAGAGGCTTTTTAGTTCCTCTTCACTTTCTGCCATAAGGGTGGTGTCATCTGCATATCTGAGGTTATTGATATTTCTCCTGGCAATCTTGATTCCAGCTTGTGTTTCTTCCAGTCCAGTGTTTCTCATGATGTACTCTGCATATAAGTTAAATAAACAGGGTGACAATATACAGCCTTGACGAACTCCTTTTCCTATTTGGAACCAGTCTGTTGTTCCATGTCCAGTTCTAACTGTTGCTTCCTGACCTGCATACAAATTTCTCAAGAGGCAGATCAGGTGGTCTGGTATTCCCATCTCTTTCAGATTTTTCCACAGTTTATTGTGATCCACACAGTCAAAAGGCCTTGGCATAGTCAATAAAGCAGAAATAGATGCTTTTCTGGAACTCTCTTGCTTTTTTGATGATCCAGCAGATGTTGGTAATTTGATCTCTGGTTCCCCTGCCTTTTCTAAAACCAGCTTGAATATCAGGAAGTTCACGGCTCACATATTGCTGAAACCTGGCTTGGAGAATTTTGAGCGTTACTTTACTAGCGTGTCATGAAATTAAAAGACGCTTACTCCTTGGAAGGAAAGTTATGACCAACCTAGAAAGCATATTCAAAAGCAGAGACATTACTTTGCCAACAAAGGTTCGTCTAGTCAAGGCTATGGTTTTTCCTGTGGTCATGTATGGATGTGAGAGTTGGACTGTGAAGAAGGCTGAGCACTGAAGAATTGATGCTTTTGAACTGTGGTGTTGGGAAGACTCTTGAGAGTCCCTTGGACTGCAAGGAGATCCAACCAGTCCATTCTGAAGGAGATCAGCCCTGGGATTTCTTTGGAAGGAATGATGCTAAAGCTGAAACTCCAGTACTTTGGCCACCTCATGCGAAGAGTTGACTCATTGGAAAAGACTCTGATGCTGGGAGGGATTGGGGGCAAGAGGAGAAGGGGACGACAGAAGATGAGATGGCTGGATGGCATCACTGACTCGATGGACGTGAGTCTGAGTGAAGTCCGGGAGTTGGTGATGGACAGGGAGGCCTGGCGTCCTGCGATTCATGGGGTCGCAAAGAGTCGGACACAACTGAGCAACTGATCTGAACTGATCTTACTAGCGTGTGAGATGAGTGCAATTGTGCAGTAGTTTGAGCATTCTTTGGCATTGCCTTTCTTTGGGATTGGAATGAAAACTGACCTAACCCAACTCTAAGCCTATAATCATAAGGGATTCCTAAATCAAATTAGTTCTAGTGGTTTTCCTTACTTTCTTCAATTTAAGTCTGAATTTGGCAATAAGGAGTTCATGATCTGAGCCACAGTCAGCTCCTGGTCTTGTTTTTGCTGACTGTATAGAGCTTCTTCATGTTTGGCTGCAAAGAATATCAATCTGATTTCAGTGTTGACCATCTGGTGATGTCCATGTGTAGAGTCTTCTCTCGTGTTGTTGGAAAAGGGTGTTTGCTCTGACCCATGCGTTCTCTTGGCAAAACTCTATTAGCCTTTGCCCTGCTTCATTCCGTATTCCAATGCCAAATTTGCCTGTTACCCCAGGTGTTTCTTGACTTCCTACTTTTGCATTCCAGTCCCCTATAATGAAAAGGACATCTTTTTTGGGTGTTAGTTCTAAAAGGTCTTGTAGGTCTTCATAGAACTGTTCAACTTCAGCTTCTTGAGTGTTACTGGTTGGGGCATAGGCTTGGATCACCGTGATATTGAATGGTTTGCCTTGGAAACGAACAGAGATCATTCTGTCATTTTTGAGATTGCATCTAAGTACTGCATTTCGGACTCTTGTTGACCATGATGGCTACTCCATTTCTTCTAAGGGATTCCTGCCCACAGTAGTAGATATATAGGTCATCTGAGTTAAATTCATCCATTCCAGTCCATTTTAGTTCGCTGATTCCTAGAATGTCGACGTTCACTCTTGCCATCTCCAGTTTGACCACTTCCAATTTGCCTTGATTCATGGACCTGACATTCCAGGTTCCTATGCAATATTGCTCTTTACAGCATTGGACCTTGCTTCCATCACCAGTCACATCCACAACTGAGTATTGTTTTTGCTTTGGCTCCATCCCTTCATTCTTTCTGGTGTTATTTCTCCACTGATCTCTAGTAGCATATTGGGCACCTACTGACCTGGGGAGTTCCTCTTTCAGTATCCTATCATTTTGCCTTTTCATACTGTTCATGGGGTTCTCAAGCCAAAAATAATGAAGTGGTTTGCCATTCCCTTCCCCAGTGGACCACATTCTGTCAGACCTCTCCACCATGACCCGCCCATCTTGGGTGGCCCCACATGGCATGGCTTAGTTTCATTGAGTTAGACAAGGCTGTGGTCTGTGTGATCAGATTAACTAGTTTTCTGTGATTATGGTTTCAGTGTGTCTGCCCTCTGATGCCCTCTCACAACACCTACCATCTTACCTGGAAGTGCAGCCACTGCTTTTTTTGTCATGCCTCAAGGCATTCAGGATTTTAGTTCCTCTACCAGCGATTGACCCCATGCTCCCTGCAGTGGCAGCGAGGAGTCCTAACCACTGGACTGCCAGGGAAGTCCCAAAATATTTCTAAAAGACTATTCTGACAGATATAATAGAGGAAGCTGGAATCTTCATCTAAAAGGCTAGAGAGATGCAGGTGGTCTGCCATAAACCTCTGAGAAGTTCTGGGGCTGCTGGAATTGGCATACAAGGGAGTGCACCAACAGACTTAAGAACCGGGATGTTAGTTGGAGAATTGCATATAGGTCTGCTGACCCTCCCTTATTAGCGCCTTTCTTCCTACAGGCAAAATTGTCAAATCAAGGGCATCAGACATTTAGCCAAAAACAGAAGTGCTCTATTCTGAGAGGAGGGAAATGCTAAGCCTCCTAACATAAGTAGTAGCTCTGCAGAGGAAGATAAAGAGACAACTGATAAGAGGCATTAAGAGTCAATCTGCAGGAGACTTCCCTGGTGGCTCAGTGGTAAAGAATCTATCTGCCAATGCAGAAGACACAGGTTCGATCCCTGGTCCTGGAAGATCCCACATGCCCTGGGGCAACTAAGCCTGTGCTCTACAACTACTGAAGTCCCTGCATCCTAAAGCCTGCACTCCACAGCAAGAGAAGCCGCAACAATGAGAACCCGGCACACTGCAACTAGAGTAAAGCCCACTCCGCAACGTGCACCCAGCACAGCCAAAATTAAATAAAGTTAAAACAAAACAAAACAAAAAAGAATCAGTCTGCAAGGCAATGAGAGTCTAAAGTCAAAGGGTGGAAAAAACGGGGAAGTGACATGATAGCACTGGAGAAGAGGAAGGAAAATACCAGAGAGATTAAGAGAGAAAAATGAATGGAAAATACCCTCATAAAAGATCATATCTTCAAGATTACAGAACAGGGACTTCCCTGCTAGTCCAGTGGCTAAGACTCTGCCATGCAAGGGGCCAGAGTTTGACCTCTGGTCAGGCAACAAGATCTCACGGGTCACAAATGTGAGTTCACATGCTTCAGCAAAGATGTGCTGCAACCCCGTGTGCCGCAGTTAAGACCCAGTGCAGCCAAAAAATAACCCAAGAGAGATTACAGATCACATGCTAGACATTTCTATGGAAAAAACAGGACACTTAAAAAAGGTTAGGTAAAACAGTCTTAAAACACATCTGAACCACTGAATGTTAGACAATAGGTAATACCTTCATGGTTCTGAGGAAAATTAATTTTTAACTTGGAATTGTATACCTAGACCAAAACTAAAAAATATCAAATGTAAGAATGTGGAAAGCAACCAGTCTAATCCTGGTTCATTGAGAAACTCATAGCCCATTTGGGAAGAAAGACACGTAAACGTGATACACATAAGATAAGCAAAGTGTAGAGAGGTCTCACAGGATGTCATCATTATGAATGCTGCTGCTGCTGCTAAGTCGCTTCAGTCATGTCCGACTCTGTGCAACCCCATAGACTCCCACCAGGCTCCTCTGTCCCTGGGATTCTCTAGGCAAGAATACTGAAGGGGGTTGCCATTTCCTTCTCCAATGAATGAAAGTGAAAAGTGAAAGTGAAGTCGCTCAGTCAGGTCTGACTCTTCATGACCCCATGGACTATAGCCTACCAGGCCCCTCCGTCCATGGGATTCTCCAGGCAAGAGTACTGGAGTGGGTTGCCATGTCCTTCTCCACATTATGAATGAGGGGCACCCAAACTTGTCTCAAGGTAGGAGAAGTCTTCTTGAAAGAGATGATCCTGAGCTAAGCCTTAAACCATGAGGAAACAACTCAGTGAATCTCTTCAACAAATTTCCCTGACTTAGATAAGACTGTGTTAAGAGAAATTTTATTCATATTCAAATTTGACTTTCACATAGCTTAGAATCTGGTCATGACTAAGGGCATAAGTATTAAAAAAAAGTCATGACTTTGCTTACTATTCCCATCACATATTCACAGAACCTGATACACAAGATCTGCAGCTCAGTTCTCCTCATGACTAATCCATTGTAAGTCGGGCATACCCACATTTTGACTTGAACAAACTGTTGAAACCATCACTTTTTTCTTTCATTGAAGTTCTCTACCTATGTCAAATGAACTAAATTTGTAATGTTTAGATAAAACTTTTCAAAGTCCTTACTGGCATGTGATTAGGCCTTACTAATTTCTGGGTGGTTATCATTTATTTTTTTGTTTGTTTGTTGGAAACTTAGGGCAGGCTCCTTTCTGGTGTCAGGGAATAATTAATACTATAGAGGGGCTAAGAAGTTTCAAGAATGACTGGCAAAGTCATATTTGTGGACTTTTTCTTTTTTTGTATGTTTTCCTGAAAACACAGTAAGCCAAAGAAACGAATAAGGTTCCAATGTAGTCTTTCATGTATTCCTTCCTACTTGGAATTCATTTTTAATTCTTTTTTTTTAATTTTTAATTTTCTGAATAAAAAAGTCCCCTCAGCAATCAAAATGAATTAAGCATCCACGGTGAGACTGATTAACCTATTTTTAAATTTTTTTGTAGCATATTGTAGTTATCATATATTTGAGGACACCTGATATTTTTCTGTACATGAACTACCAAAACAAAGACAATGAAAAAGATTTTGTAATCTGTCTGCAGAAAATTCTAATCTTTAAGGATCAAATTTATTCACCATGATGTTTTAGTTATTAGAATAGAGAGATTCAGCTAAAAGATAAAGAGGGAGTGTTTTAGTAACATTCTTGTAGTTAGATTCCCCTTTATGAAAAGAAAAAATGTAAATTAAAAGCCCTAGTCTGGGGATGGGAGAAGGCAATGGCACCCCATTCCAGTACTCTTGCCTGGAAAATCCCATGGACGGAGGAGCCTGGTAGGCTGCAGTCCATGGGGTTGCTATGAGTCGGACACAACTGAAGCGACTTAGCAGCAGCAGCAGCAGTCTGGGGATACCAAAAAGTCCCTCCCACGCCCACTGATTGCGATGTAGTCAAGGACCATTTTCTTCTCCTTTTCAGGATGGGGGTTTCCCTCGTAGCTCAATCAGTAAAGAGTTTGCCTGCAATGCAGGAGACCCGGGTTCGATTCCTGTGTTGGGAAGATCCCCTGGAGAAGGAAATGGCAACCCACTCCAATATTCTTGCCTGGAGAATCCCATGAACAGCGAAGCCTGGCAGGCTACAGTCTATGGGGTTGCAAGAGTCGGACAGATGGAGAGACAGACAAAGACAGGGTCAAAACTCAGGCTGTGTCCTGGGTTAAATAGTGTCTCCTCCAAACTTCATGGCCACCTGGAAGCTGAGTGTGATCTTATTTTGGAAATAAGGTCTTTATAGATGTATCCAAGTTATGATGCAGTCATACTGTATTAAGGTTTGGGCCATAATCCAATGACTGATGTCCTTTTAAGAGGGGAATCTGGACACAGACACAAATGAATGAAGAGCATGATAAGAAAGAGGCAGAGATTGGAGTTATCCTGCCACAAGCCAAGGATTGTCAAGGATTACTGCCAACCACCAGAAATGAAGACAAGAGGCATGGAGCAGATTTTCCCTCTGGGTCTCTGAAAGGTACCAACCTTATATACACCTTGATTTTAGACTTCTGGCCTCTAGAGTTACAAGAGAATAAATTCTTTTCTTTTTAAGCCACTCAGTTTACCGTAATTTGTTAGAAGAGTGCCAGGAAACTGACATAGGCATGAACCTCTTCCTCCACTGGATCAGCACCAGATGGGCATCCCTCTCTTGATCTGGCCTGCATCCTCATTCCAGTAGGTAGAGAGGTCTGATTCCTAATCCCATAGCCTCCAATTCCTCTTCTTCAGCTTCCCTGGCACTGACTTTGTACTCAAGAGTCTAGAATCTGTTTCCCCACTAGCCTTTAAACTTGAAGCTTTATTCCCAGACTTTAAAATCAATGTTTAAGTAAACTAAATATGCCTTTCAGAAGAGTAACAGGTATTTACATAGCAGCTAATACTCTGAAACTTGACTGACTAGAGAACTGCTGCTGGTTGCGTGAAAACAGCAAAGGCAAGGAAAGCCTCTTACATATACTGAGAAAATGAACATCTCAGTGGCAGTGGCAACTATAAATTCTGTGTATTTCATAAGTCCTATGGCTCAGATGGCTTCCCTGGTGGCTCAGATGGTAAAGAATCCACCTGCAATGCAGGAGACCTGGATTTGAACCCTGGGCTGGGAAGATCCTCTGGAGAAGGAAATGGCAACCCACTCCAGTATTCCTGCCTGGAGAATCCCATGGACAGAGGAACCTGGTGGGCTACAGTCCATGGGGTTACAAAGAGTTGGACACGACTAACAACTTTCACTTTCATAAGCCCTGTGACTCTTCTATGCACTGAGAAGGGGGACCTAGTGACTGATATCAATCAAATATGAAGGAAAAACGAAAACAGACATGGTAACTTTAACATATAAAAGTAGAGTCAATGACAAAGAGGATGAATGTCTCAACGGGATAATTTAATCTTGATTTCGCTCAGTTGTGTCTGACTGTTTGTGACCCCATGGACTATACAGTCCATGGAATTCTCCAGGCCAGAATACTGGAGTGGGTAGCTGTTTCCTTCTCCAGGGGATCTTCCCAACCCAGGGATTGAATCCAGGTCTCCTGCATTGGAGGTAGATTCTTTACCAGCTGAGCTACCAGGAAAGCCCAATGTACACTAACAATACTTGGCAGTGCAGTCTATCCTCTATTGTCTTAGAGACCTGGGATTAAATTGTATCACTGACGGACCATACAAATTATCCTCCTGGAGCCTCAGTATTGTTATCTGTAAAATGGAGATAATGCATAACTTCCTCACAGAGTACTCGTTAAGGATTACATTAGCTAGCTTATATAAAATACCTGCTGCTGCTGCTGCTGCTAAGTTGCTTTAGTCGTGTCCAACTCTGTGCAACCCCATAGACGGCAGCCCACCAGGCTCCCCCGTCCCTGGGATTCTCCAGGCAAGAACACTGGAGTGGGTTGCCATTTCCTTCTCCAATGCATGAAAGTGAAAAGTGAAAGTGAAGTCGCTCAGTCGTGTCTGACTCTTAGCGACCCCAAGGACTGCAGCCTACCAGGCTGCTCTGTCCATGGGATTTTTCAGGCAAGAGTACTGGAGTGGGGTGCCATTGCCTTCTCCGATATAAAATACCTAGGATTCAGTAAACAGTAGCTCTCATTCTCACTCTACTTACTTGCCAAAGATTGTCATTTTTTTCCTCAAGCCACCTGCCCTTACTCCCACTGATTCTTTTGTCCTCTGCACTTGATCGTGCTTCCCACATCATATAGAAATGAAAAGTACAGATCTTCCTCAGTTTACGATGGGATTATGTCCCATAAAAACCCATCGTTAAATTGAAAATAAAATGAATTTAATACACCTATCCCACTGAACATTAGAGCTCAGCCTGGCCTACCTTAAATGTGCTCAGAATATTCACATTAGGCTACAGTTGGGTGAAATCATTGAATGCAAACCCTATTTTAATAGTGTTGAATATCACCTGTAATTAATTGAATATTATACTGAAAGTGAAAAACAGGATGGCTGTAAGTGTATTGGTTTCACCTTTTTTTCCTCCACTAGCTCGTCTCCTTCAATATATGAGAAGTTCCTTCCTCTTATTAAAAACAAACTAATAACAAAACAAAACTCTGAACTTTTCTTGACTATGGTAGCTACAATCCTAGCTTTCTCTTACCTTTTTTAGCCAAGTTCCTAAATTTTTCATTTAAATTTTATTTACCTTTTGGAAAAACATTACATGAATCAAAATTCCAAAAGGTATGCAGTACAAATTCTCCCTCCTGTCTCTGATTCTCAAGCAGTTTTTCTCCCCTGATCAGTTTCTTGTGGTCCTTTTAGAGATAAGTCATGCCTATATAAGCAAGTATATATATATTTTTTTCTTTGTTTAAAAATGTTATCATATTAGGGACAATCTTCTAATTCTTGCTTTTTTTCCATTTAAAAATATATATTAGAGGTCTTTCCATTTAATTACCTAAACAACTGCCTCATGGTTTAGGTCTTCTGAAAAGCACATGATGCCAAGATACAATTAGACCTGTAAGAGACTTATTGGAGGAAATGCCTATGTGAGTGAGAAAGGAGGGAGCTGAAGGAGCTGTCAGGTCCCGATGATCTGCTCTTGTGAAGGAGAGCGGGAAGGAAGGAGGGTTGGGTAGGCAATGACTCAGACTGCAACACAGTTCTAAGAAAGTTTCAGATAGGCTTAAATCTGAGGAGTTTTTAAGCTAGAGTCACTTTCAGAGGAACCTGGCATCTTGCACGAATGGACCTGTCTCAGTATCCTGCTATGTTCAGTCATAGGCTAGGAGCAATTGTTGGGCACTGTGAGCTTACTGCAAATGCAGTGGTAGATTCAAAGCTTAGCAGCTGGGGCCTTCCTGCAAGGAAGAAATCAGAGAGGCACATTCATAGCTTTTACAATACTTTTAGGGCCTTATAATAATCCATTGGTGCATGTACTATAATTTATCCATTCTTCTTCTAATGAACATTTTTGTTGTTTCCCAGTCCTTTCCTTGGAGAAGGCAATGGCAACCCACTCCAGTACTCTTGCCTGGAAAATCCCATGGATGGAGGAGCCTGGTAGGCTACAGTCCAAAGGTCTCGAAGAGCCAGACACGACTGAGTGACTTCTTTCATTTTTCACTTTCATGCATTGGAGAAGGAAATGGCAACCCACTCCAGTGTTCTTGCCTGGAGAATCCCAGGGACAGGGGAGCCTGGTGGGCTGCCATCTATGCGGTTGCACAGAATTGGACACGACTGAAGCGACTTAGCAGCTTAGCAGCAGCAGTCCTTTCCTAGTAGAAACAATGCTCAATGAATAACCTTAAGGTATATCATCTTGCACACATAGGGAATTCCACAAATTGGGCTCTTGGGGAAATACACGTTGAGATGGAGATTAACATGAGATCAGTTAATTACAGAATGTTGATGAGATCAATACTTCTGGAAGGAAAAGGAAGAAAGCTGGATGGGGGAGACTGACAAATTGGTCTAGGATGCATGCTCAGTGATGGCCTGAGTCAACCCAACTTGGCTTAAGAGTCTTCAATGGCTTTCGACTGCCTATAGAATGAGGAAATCTAAAGCGTCCACTTACTATATATAACTCTTCATAATCTGAACTTTTGTTTATCTCTCCAGTCATTTCTTAACCAACCCCTTTTCCTGCCTTAATTAATCTGTAATGTTCAAGCTAGTTGCATTGAATATATTAGGTTCTCTCATGATACATGCACATGCCATTTTGCGAGAAAAAATTCTCTGTTCTTTACTTCTCCACTTGTTCTCCACATAAGATTCTTCAAATTTTGGCGAAAAAGCTACCTCCTTCATGACGCCTACCCTAACCCCTCCGGAAGTCCTCCTATTCTATTGCTCTTTGTAGCCACACAGTTTGTTTTTAATTTGCTTGCATGTTTATTACTTCAATACGTTTTAATCCCTAATGAAAAAGACCAGTTTTCAATCTGGTATCTCCAGCACTTATGCCGGGAAACAACAGAAACTCAGATACTTCATGATTTACATCAAGATCTGAGGAAGTTTCCCAGGAAACTTTGTAATAAATAAACGGTCCTCTTTCCTCCTCCCTCCAGGTTTCCAGGTTTCCTCCAAAACCTAGCAGGCAGGTCACTATTAACTTTCCTTGCCACTTCAGGTGGAATTGGCTATTTCCTCCTCTGCTGCTGCTGCTGCTAAGTCGCTTCAGTCGTGTCCGACCCTGTGTGACCCCATAGACGGCAGCACACCAGGCTCCCCCATCCCTGGGATTCTCTAGGCAAGAATACTGGAGTGGGTTGCCATTCCTTCTCCAATGCATGAAAGTGAAAAGTGAAAGTGAAGTCGCTCAGTACCAGGCCCCTCAGTCCATGGGATTTTCCAGGCAAGAGTACTGGAGTGGGGTGCCATTGCCTTCTCCTCTATATAAGTCCTATTCTAGCACTAACCAGGTTTAAGATTGTATCACAAGCATCTGATACATTTTATGCACGAGACTTTCTTGAACATTCTAGGAAAACGTCACTATTATGCAAAAATCACACAAAACCAAAAACCCCTCAACAGTCCAATCCAAATGATTGTTTTCAAACGCTTCATCCCGCAGATACTTTTATTGTCCTTAGACAGATGGCCAAAACCTTGGTACATATGCTATGAAGAGACCATGATTAGAATGCTAAGAAAACGAAGACTTGCTGCTGGGGCGCGAAAGTTCTCTAGCTGATGACTAGGAGGAAACCGCTGAATGTTCAGCTTTTGAAATACGGTTTTTGCATAGCAAAGAAAAAAGATTAACCTATCAGGAAGAACCGAGCACATCCAATTACCAATCAAGAGCCGGAAAGAAGCCAAAGCCAGGGGATACCCACGTATCAACGAGAACGTCATTCTCTCTTCTTCGCCAATGAGCAGTCGGATGGGGCGGGGCAAGAGGCGGTCCAATGGCCATAAAAAACAAACAACAATCTTCAGTACAACTACCCTAACCCCAGTCCTTGCCTAGCAAACCTCTGGAGCAAACTCCTGGGCAAGGCGCTTGTTAAATACTTTCCACTCTCCTTCTCGCCCGGGGACAGTTTTAATAGAATACTTTCCTTACATCAGAACAAGGGCCTTCTTTCCACCAGCTCCCACAGATTCGCAGAAACCACACTTCAACTTTGCGCTTTCTACCTTCTCAGGAACTGGCAGTCCAGCGCTACCTGAGGTGGGGCGACCTTAGTGCGCAGGCGTACATGCCTCCTGGAGGCGGGGCTATAGCGACCCATGTCAGCATGGGAGTTGTATTTCTTTCGGCCGCAAAACTCAATTATCTCGGAGGCAAAAGGAACTACATTTCCCGGGAGTCTCCGTGACTGCGGGGCGGGCGGGCTGATTCGTTAATGAGCTCGAGGAAGCCGCGGCGCGGCCCACCAGGTTCCAAAACAAGGAAATGAAGGGGGGAGGCGGGACTGGGGGTGCCTGCGGGAGCTGCCGCCGCCGCCGCCGCCGCCGCGGAGGAGGAGGAGGTGGAGGAGGTGGCTGCAGCGGCCGCCGAGAAGTCCCTTGCTGAAGGCAAATCGCAGGGCGGCGGGCGGCGCGCGCGCGCGCGCGCCCGAGAGGTGGCTGTTGGAGAAGTGGAGCGGCGGTCGCGGGGGGAGGAGGAGGAGGAGGAGGGACTGAGCGGCGGCGGCCCCCGCGTCCCGGTGCCTCTATGGGGAAAGCAGACAATGGATTATGATTTCAAGGCGAAGCTGGCGGCGGAGCGGGAGCGGGTGGAGGATTTGTTTGAGTACGAAGGGTGCAAAGTGGGACGCGGCACCTACGGGCACGTCTACAAGGCGAGGCGAAAAGATGGGTAAGAGCAGGGGCGGGGGGAGAAGGCTTGCTCGGGTCCTCGCCCAGCCCGCGACCTCGCGGGATGGGTGGGTCGAAGCCCAGTCGGGCCGTGCCCGGGCTGGGGGCGAGGCGGAGGTGGTCTCGGGGCTGCGTCCCGGGGCAGACTCTCAGGAACGCGGGTTCTGCCAGACCCCAGCGTCGCGCCCGTCGAACTCCCGCGGCGCAGCGTGGTTGGGGGGCGTAGGTCTGGTCCCGAAGGGCGCTCTCCGCGTGCCAGGAGCTGGCGGCGGGAGTCGAGTTGGGACCTCGGTTGGAGGTGGAGTTTGGGGCGGGGGGGATGTCTGGTCTCCAGGGGAGACGCGGAGGGCTGGGAGAGCTCCGCCGAGGAGTTGCCGCTCCGGCCCTGGGCTGCTGGTGACGGTCGTGGTGGAACTTCCAATCGGCTGAGCGCCTCCCGGGGGCGGCGGTTTGAAACCTCGCGGAGGAGTCTGTCGGGCCGCCCAGAGCGCCTGGGTCCTCGCCAGCCTCATCAGTGTGAGCCGTTGGGCACCTTGGCCCTGGGGGCTAGCCAGCCCGCTGGTCCCTCGGCGCGGTCCCTTCTGTCCCTGTCGTGTGCCTGGCGGCCACTTCTTCACGCCGCTTCGCCAGGCTGCGAGTTCTCTTTCTCCGATTCTCAATTTCCAGTTCCGCGCCTTCCCCTCGAATGTAGGACCTTCTGAGAGAGGAACCGCGTTTTACTGGCAGAACTTCCGAGTTGGTTCTTGTACCTCATTTCGCCGCACCTTGGGTATTCTTACGTACTCCACTGCATCCTCTGCCAGAAGACTGCGTGCTGAGGTTTATCGGGCACCTAGATTATCCAGAACGGAATTCGAGTGACACAGTGCTGGGCCTGAATCTTTGTTTTCGTGGCCTGAGATAATTTTAGGGACCCCTTAGTAAGCTCTTACTGATTGTTCTCTTAGGAGAAGAGCTGGACGTTGTATTGAAAAACGCCTGTCCTTAGTCCTGGAGGGCACGAGGCTCGTACTCCAGGACAGGTGGAACCAGTTCCCTGCCTGAGAAGCGTGGGTTAAGTCAGTCATCACCTGAGAGCCCATCCTGGCAGGAATTCCCCTTCCCCAGAGTTAGGGAGCCCAGGAACATCTGCCTATCCCGCTTAAACTTTAAAGACGGTCAAACTATGTGGAAGAGAGTTTTTAGGATCGTAGCGAAACATTTCTGAATGAACTGATTATCAGCCATAACGAAGATGGAAAGATCTGAAGTCCTACTTATCGTTCTGCGCACGCTTTTGTAATTGACATGGCTGATCGATGGACTCAAGGATCAAAGTAGTAGTAGTATGTGGGTGGGTGTGTGCGCGCTTGCTTACTTGCTGATTTCATACGGGGAAGGAGCAAGCACAGCTTTATAAACTTTTATCATGAAGGATGGTGAAAACTACAAGGTACTTTGCAAGCGTAAAGGATTGTTATTATTGCAAATAACTTTTTTCTCTTGTTATAGCTGAATGGGCCCCAGAGTATTTAGTTGTTTGTAAACTTTTCTCATAATTCCTTTAGTTAATTGCCAGGTGTCCTTGAATTAATATCTTGGAGTGCGAAATACTATAATTGTATTTTGTTTTTTGGAATATTTATGCTGCTTGTTATACTGGTGTTCCTGTGGGAGTCTTAGCAGATATATTTGGGGAAAGAACATCTAGCTTTTCTGTTTGGACGATAGTGTTACAAGACAAATCAGAGGTGGTGTTTTTCATATTCCTCATGCTAACTTCTAATATATTTGAACTGGAATTTTTAAAATGTATTTTAATTTTGTTGTTAAAAAAGATTAAAAAATTTTTTAAGCAGGCAACTTTTGAAAAAAGTTAAAATTCTGCTTCTGAATTGTATTTGAATAGCACAGGCTACAACACCGAATAGATTATTTAATTCCTGCTTCTATTCTTTTTGAATATTTTCCCCTCTAATAAAATTTTTGATTTGAATACACTTCCTTCTTGAGTGATATTTGATTAGAATTAATAAAGCCTCTTTGGTAGAGTAAGATCAGTTGGTGTGTCTTCAAAATATTATACTTAAAACTGTTAGGATCTGAAAGCATTAGTTTAAATAAAAATTACATGTAAGAAAAATCAATATAAAGACTTTTTTCTTAGACAAAGAGTCTAGTTGAAATTTGAGGCTTTATAGTGAACACCCACATCTCTTGTGGCTTGGTAGCAAGATTAGTTCTGTGTTCATTGATACCAGCTGATTTGAAAGAACAGAAAGTTTTTAGTGATGACTCTAAACTGATACAGATTTGCATCCTAAAGCATTTTACACTCTGATCATGGTAAATTACAGTGTAGCTCTTTCCAGAACTTATTTTGGTTAACTCAGAAGTATAATGCTATTTTAGGGAGCAAGAGAGAAATCACATGAGTACCTTAAAGAGGAACTATTCTGGTGTATATAATGTAGCATATAGGCAAAAAATTGTTCAGGTCTCTAGAAGAAACACTAGAAGAAGTAACATTCATTAGAAAAGCTTCTGGTTATAGTTCAATAGTAGAGTTTACAAAACCATAGAATGTTATTTCCTTTGAAACATGACTTTAACTTAGGCCCTGTTAATTATGCTACATAAATTTGTAACAGAATGGAGATGCAAGATTTACAACTGGGTTTTTCACGTTTAATAAAAATGAGATTTGTTTCATCTTTTTGTTCTGAAGGAAGGGGATTTTTTTTGACTCTTTGACTCAACTTTTTTTTTTTTTAATCAGTCATAAAAGTTATTCTTGAAGAGAAACTAGACTATTTCTAGACTTTATGAGCAAGAATTTGTAGTACAGTTTTTTTTTCAACATTAAGAAAAACTCATAACAGTATGGTTACAAATCTCAAGACCACATTTATCACATTTGAAACACTTCTTGTTTTCTTTGATAAAGGAATATTGTTAAAAATGTTCTTTTGTAAGAGATTCAGGCAAATACAGTTCCATACTAGCGTTATGTCTGAAAACTGTTATACCCAACAATAATACCATTCAACTTTGCAGACATTCATTTAGCTCTTTGAAACCACTCCAATAAAAGAATGCTCCTTTTTGGGGATATTTTGAAATACAGTAATTGAAAGTGAAATGGCTGACAGAGCCATCTTACAGAGTTTCAGTTTTGCCTAAGGGTTTCAGATGAGAAGTAGTTGGTAACTACATGTCTTAATGTCTGTCATGAAATCCTTCACAATAAATGTAATCAGTCCATGTAGATACATTTAGGTAAATGATAGGTACAATAGTGTCTGCCTATTTTTGATGGGTTTTTCACATTAGTTTGTAGTTAATATAGGGGATAGTATTTGCGTTTTTGGAGACCTCCCAAAGATTTAAGATACGTTATTAACGATCATAATATTTTAGAACTTTCAAAGATTTTAGGTAATCTAGTCTAATTTCTTTTTACAAATGAGAAAACCAAAGTTTTAAGAGATTGTCATGCCCATAGTTTTGGCAAAGACAAGCCTATATTCCTGGTTTCTTGAATCTGAGTTCCTGCATTTTCTAATGTGTTTTCCCTCCTAATACCTTGGGAGAAAAAGTGAAGAAGACCATATTGCTTCCAGTTTTGACTATCTTTTTGTGTAAACTTGCCATGCAAAAGATAGTACATCTATATTGAAAAAATATGGACAAGGGAAAGTGTCCCATATGAGGGGCATTTTAAAAAAGTAGACGTTCAGGCCAGTAGATACTGCCTCATGTAGTTGCTTCTCTTCATCTGGTTTCTCTTCATCTTCACTATCATCGGCTTTGACCATCATCTCTGATTTGCACGATAGCCGAACTGGTCTCTGCCATTAGTCTTTTCTCACTGTAGTCCTAGATCCAAGTTGCTGCCAGTGTTACTTTCCTACGAAATAAAATCAATCATGTCGTATCTCTTCTTGGAAAACTGTACATTCTCTGTGGCTCATCTGGTTCCATCAGATCTTAATTCCCTAGTTTGGCATGTAAAAACCGTTTGCATTTGGATCCTAAAGTCTTTAGTCTTTACAGCCTTTATGCCTGCCACCACCTCCCTCCTCTTTCAGTGTGTTCAAGCCATATGCTTCTGTAGCATTCAACTGCTCATATTTTTCTAGGATTTGCTAAGTCCTTTTCATGTCTCATTTTGTTTTTTCTATACTCAAGCCAAAATGGTGTTGCTCTGTGATTTCTCTCTTCTCTTTCCCCCTCACACAAACCTGGGAAACTCCTGCTCACAGTTCAGTACCCAATTCAAATAGCTTTTCTTTAGAAGTCTTCCTTAGTCACCCAGTGTACTCATCTGTGTTTCTGCCCCTCTTGTTCTTGTATGTATAATATCACTGTGATATTAATCTGTTCTGTAAACTGTTAGGTACAAATGGGTCATTGTCATCCTCCTGTCCCCACCTTGCATAGGGTAGAGCATGTAAGAACGCTCAAAAATTGCATTAAAATTTAAAAAATGCCCTAAATTGGAAAAAATATATATTTTTTCTTTTCAGGTAAACATACTTAACCTATGTTTTCAGTATTTGTTTTGAAAGCCTGAAATATAGTGATATTACATGAGATAAGCAGTTCAATGTAAATATTTCTATAGCATTAACTAGGTCCAGTGTAATTTTTTTCTCAAAGAAATTATATACTGTTTTTCAAGATAGTCCAAACATTTCTTTTAATAGATTGATAAGTAATGTGGGTAATTTTTGAATTATTGAACATTTTTCCCCCTCTTAGGCCACCTCTTCTAAAATTGCTAACTGTAGGAATCTGTCTTCTGTGCTTTTACTATCGGTTTTATAGAGAAGCTTAGAAAATGTCAGCATTCAGACATTTTAGGAAATTTTTTGATATGGATTCATGTTAAAAAATTAAGTACCTTTAGCACTTAGCAAATAAGGTGACCACGAGCTTGTTTAATTGGTTCTTCATTTGTGCACTTCAGGCCTTCAAAACTTTGTTTTTGAGGCCCAGAGGGAATACTCTTTTCAATGAAATTTGATTGTCCAGAGCAGTGGTTGACAAACTTTTCCTTTAAAGAGGCAGAAACTAAATATTTAGGTTTTGTGGACCAGACCATCTATGTCAAAATTACTTGAATCTAACATTGTAGTGCCAAAGTATCCACAGACAATGTATAAATGAACACAAATTAAAATGTCTGTGTTCCAGTAGGAAAAAAACCAGGTAGTGGGCTGTATTTGGCCCACAGGCTATAATTTGGCACCCCTTAGTCTAGAACAGTGATGTCCAATAGGATTTTCTGCAGTGATGAAAATGCATCTGTGCTGTCCAGTAAGGCAGCCGCTAGCCACACGTGGCTCAAGAAAGGTGGTTAGTGTGACCAAGAGACTGGCCAGTAGCAATGATACTGGACTTAGCAGGAAAGAAACTTGAGTTTTTTTTTTTTTGAGCAGGTGGCTTAGCAACAGTTCTTAAATCCATGAAGTGACCTTTCTATGAAAATGAGTGACAGTGTGAACAAATGAAATCAGAAGGTTTGGGTCTTTTCTTTCAAGATAGTAGAAGAAAATTTGAGGCTGAAATAATTTGATAAAGCAAACAAGTACTTGAACTGAAAAGCTTTCAATTTATGAGTGGAATCAAGGATAGTTGATTACTTTTAAAACAAGTGTTTCATTAAAAAAAGTGTATGTATTTAGTAGTAAATGCACACGCATAAAAAAGATTATACAATCTGGTTGCCACCCTTTATATTTTACCAAATCGCTGTAATTTGTGTACGTTCAATGAGTTTGTTCCAAGCCAAAAAAAATAACGTTTGCACGATGTATTGGAAGTTTTCCTTTTCCCAGTCACCCTTTTCCCTTTCTCAAGGCAGCCATTCTTGGTTTTCCTTTTTAGAGAAATTTTCTTGGGAGTATGTGTGTTTAATAAGTTGTAGTGTGCTTTAAGTGGGATTTCCAGGTGGTTCAGTGGATATCAGTATGGATGAATTAAGAATTTTTAGTTTTGTATACTGTATTTTGAACTGGATATGCTGGATCAAAAATTAATATATGATGTTAAATTATATTTGTTTTTTTCAGAATTCTCAAGTAGTGTAGTGAAAGTTGGACATCAATATAGAAAGCTTGAAGGGAATATATTACAATTTGGAATTTTCTTGGTGGTAAATG
Source organism: Bos mutus (assembly GCF_027580195.1). NCBI lineage: Eukaryota > Metazoa > Chordata > Mammalia > Artiodactyla > Bovidae > Bos > Bos mutus. The sequence continues at coordinate 39,589,917 of NC_091625.1, forward strand.
TCTAAGAGTATTTGACTAATGTGTTTTTAAAGATCCACTTATTTCTTTACTTGTGATACTGTGAGTATATAGTTTTGTGCAGCGTTGGATTCCAAAATAAAGGTACACAGTCTTTGCTTTTTTCAAAGAGCATTATAACATTTTGAATTACCAACGTGAGTATTTCTTTAAAAACAGGTAGTTTTTAAGGTCTAGAACCATAAAGAGGTAGCTGAGAGAACTATTTAAAGATTTTTGTCCGTTTATAAATAGCAGATAGTCCAACACTTCCTGTAATAGCCATTTTGAGCATGCATTGTGCAGGATAAAAGAGAGTCTCCAGAGAGAGGACAGGATGTAATTCAAGATACAAGTGTGGAGCAGTAGTTTTTTATTGAGGGTTTAGTTCTTATACAGAAGTGGGTAATGGATCACAGAGAAATAAAAACCTGTAAAGTTCTCAAACAATTTATGTCTCTATAAAATATCTTTAATTTCTAATAGAATAAGTCTTTCTAAGGGAAAAATATACCCTCCTTTATAGAGGTTTGAAACTTATGTATTTTCAATTTAAAGAGATTATTTCAGTGAGACTTTGGTAACTGATCAGTTACTAATATGAATATGATTAGGATATGACCATGTAGGCCAGCTAATTTTGTTGTGTTTTGTGACCACAGACCAAAGTCCTGTCATGGCAAACTATTTTACAGCTATTTATAGATATTTACATTTGAACAGAAAGGTAAGTCTGTGGCTGCTGGAAAAATAAGGTAAAACTTTCCTCATAGAGGGGTTAGTTGTATCTTTCTGTAGAAAAGTAATTTTTTATTATGATTGTTAAATAAATTCACTTGGTAAAAAACCTAAGCAGTTTGAGGCACAAACTGTGTTGCTTTTTACAAAAGTTAGTTTCCTTTTTCCGCTTTCCCTTTTACAATTATATTTGCATTTTAAGAGTCTTAGACACTGAGCGAGTCCTATTGTTTTGGATTATAGTGCAAATTAAAAAAATCTTTTTGACTTTCTTTTCTTCTGCATATATGTAATTTGAGCTTGTGTAACTTAGAAAACCAGAGTTCTATTAAGTTATTAATATTAAGTTCTATTAAGTAATTTCTCAGCAGTCTTTTCATATTTATAGTATGTTTGTATCAAAGTAGAAATATTTTTTTTGTGCTATTAAAATTTATCAAGTAATAATTGCAGACGAGTAAAAAACAACTCCCAACAATTTATTGCTATGTAAAATGAAGACTAAAAGCCTCCTTCTTACTGTCTACTCCCAGCCCCCTTGACTTCTCAGAGATAACCTGTATTGACTGTTTCTGTTTTAAGTTTTGCTGATGCTTCCCATTATAACTCTAAGAAACGTATGTATAATTCTGTCTTGATTTATCAATTTTAGGCAGTGTCTGTTGACTTTCCTAGAAAAGCTGGGCAATTTTGTGAGATTTCACTATCTCATCTTTTCTCTTTTTCCATCTCAAGCTTCAAATTTATTACCTTTGTTTAAAGATTTTTGTGAGTTCTTTTATGACTTTGAAGTGTAAACTTAGATGTCTTTAATTTTTTAGTTTGTCAACTTACATGTTATCTGTGATCTTCCTGATATGAATGTTAAGGAAAGTAACAAAATTTTTTCCTGCTCTTTTCCTCAGAGTCCTGGATTTTTAAAGTATAATTTTTATAACTATAAGTTATAAAGTTTTTAAGTTTTATAATTTTTATAACTTCCTAGTTGATCCACTGCTTTTTGTCAATGGGTTGATTTTTTAAAAGTGAACTCTGGAAACCACTCAACAGCTTTAAAATATTATGATTATGGAATTTATTGCTGAATTAATTAGCATACTGAGACCCATAGGGAGGGAAATGTGGACTTGTGTACCAAATAAGTGCTGCTTGCAACAATCTTCCAAGTATCAATGCCCAGTGGATCTTCTTCTTTTGCCCTTTCTTCAAGTCTTTTGGGTTGTACTCAGCTAGCAGTTTTTCTTTATATCCTGTGGTTGGTTTTTCCTGGATTGTCTTTTGTTGTTGTTGGTTAGCTGAAGATATCTTTTTAATTAGCTTTTTCATATAGGATGTGCAGATTTTTGAGTTCTTGCATATCAGATAATGTTTTTTTGTCCTCATACTTTATTGATTGTTGGGCTGAATATAGAATTCTATATTAAGAAAATTTCTTTTTCTTAGAACCCCAAACTAAGCTTCATGGCTTTTGGCATTTCTTGTTGCTCATGGGAAGTTTCTATATTAGAAACTTGGTTTTCTCCTCTCTCAGCGGTTTTCACTTATCCATGAATTCTAAAGTTTCACCAGAGTCTGTGTAGAATGTGTAGATCTTTTTTTTCCTTTCCATTTATCTAGCTTTGTTTCTTGTGTCTTTTACAGATTATTTTTTGAATAGATGATCTGTGAACATAGTTGAACTTCAGAAGTTAAAAAGTGGTATACGGTGGCTTTAGTTTCATCTTGCTACCTTCACTCCTTCATTGCCATTTTCCAATCCTGCTAGTTTCTTAAGGATCTTTTAAGTGGGCCTTTCTTTTCTTAGGTTTAGGGCAATTTTTATTTCCTGTTATTTAGTTCTTCTCCTTCTGTTTCCACTTTTGTTCTCTTCTTCAGATATGTTTATTAAGAAATGTTGACCTTTTATGCTCTTATCTTCCCTGTCTCTTAAATTCATTCTCAAAATTTTCAACTCCTCCTCTCTATAAGACATTTGAGAAGATTTACTTTATTTAATCTTCTAGATTACCAATTTGGTCCTCAGTTGGGGTTGCTATTCTTTTGTAAAAATTTTTATTTATTTATTTTTTGGCTGCACTGGGTCTTCATTGCTGCATGGGCTTTCTCTAGTTGTGGTGAGTGGTGGCTACTTTCTAGGTGCACTGCGCGAGCTTCTCGTTGTGGTGGTTTCTGTTGTGGAGCTCAGGCTCGGTGTGCGAGGGCTCAGTAGGGATCTCTGAAAGGCGAAAGGGACCAGTAGAAAGGTCAGTTAGCAAAGACTGACACTTTTTTTGGCCTCGCCACATGGCTTGTGAAATCTTAGTTCCCTGACCAGGGATTAAACCTGGGTCCTCAACAGAGAAAGCATGGAGTCCTAACCACTGAACAGCCAAATAATTCCCAAGAGGACCACTTTGAAGTCATGTGGTAGTAATTTCTCAGTAACATTCATCTGTTCTCTATCCAAGTTTCCATCTGTCCAGTCTTCATCTACCTATCTTTTAGCCATCTGTCCATTATCTCTTTTCACCTGTTTTCCACTTTTCTGGCTTTCCATTCATTTATCCATCCTTTACTGTTTATTGTTTGATTCCTTTCTATGAGCCAAGTATAATGCCATAGGTAATGAGGATACAAGAGTAAATGATATGTAATCTCTGCTGCAAAGACTGAAACTGGATATATTCACAATAATTTACTAATAGTTGATTGTTGGAATGAAATTTGGGTTGAGAGGAAGACATTTGAAAAGAGATGTGAGAGATGAGGGTTCAGTCCCTGGGTCGGGAAGATTCCCTGTTGGAGGGCATGGCAACCCACCCCAGTATTCTTGCCTGGAGAATCCCATGGACAGAGTAGCCTGGCAAGCTACAGTCAGTGGGGTCACAAGGAGTTGGACACGACTAAAGCAACTTAGCACACTGGGGAGAGAGCAAATTAGCCATGATGGCATGGTCAGGCTCTCTTGCCCCACTGCCTCTTGCTCTTGCCCCACGTTTTGTAAATGACTGTGTAACAGCTGAGATCCTTTACAGCACTGTGCATGCGTGTCTTGAGGTACTTGCTTGGTCACAGGCTACTTTGTGCTGTATACATACATGAGCTCCACCTAGAAAGTGGCGGCATTACTGCTGTGTCACAGCTGTGTCTGTTGGGTCAGCCACGAGAGGAGAGAATATAGCGTGTCTAGTGCTATGGCTGCTGTGTCAGCCAGGAGAGAGGTTGTGTCGTGTTAGGTTATGCTACGGTTGCTGCATCTGCCAGAAGAGAAAAACTTGTCTGCGGTTCCTACAGCTTGTCGAGTCTTCTTCCAGCCTCTTAGTTCGAGCCTTGCCTACCCTGGGTTCAGCAAACAGTGTGCACAGTGAGACACAGCAAGGCAGTTGGTGTCACGAACAGGATGAAGAGCGATACACATACATACTCTTAGATTATTTGAAAAGTATCTACGTATGTTTATTTTACTATGTATATACTATCTATTCTAAAGAATAAAACATTTAAGAAATAGAGTGTATATAACTTTTATTATTGGAAAAAGGCAAGTATCTTTTAAAAACAAAGCAGGTTTTATTTTCTTATAAGTCAACATGTTAACAGAAACCCCATATGTGTTCATTAAAGAACAGTTGAGGGGGGATACATTAGAAGTTTGGTATTAATATATACACGCTGCTGCTGCTGTCGCTTCAGTCATGTTCGACTCTGTGCAACCCCATAGATGGCAGCCCACCAGGCTCCCCCGTCCCTGGGATTCTCCAGGCAAGAACACTGGAGTGGGTTGCCATTTCCTTCTCCAATGCATGAAAGTGAAAAGTGAAAGTGAAGTCGCTCAGTCGTGTCCGACTCTTTACGACCCCATGGACTGTAGCCTACCAGGCTCCTCCGTTCATGGGATTTTCCAGGCAAGAGTACTGGAGTGGGGTGCCATTGCCTTCTCCGAATATATACAGGCTACTATATATATAAAATAGATAACTGACAGATACCTACTGTATAGAACAGGGAATCATATTGAGAAACTGATAATAATCTATAATGGAAAGGAATCCAAAAAAGAAAAAATATAAATTACTTTGCTGTTCACTTGAAACATTGTAAATTAACTATATTTTCATTTATTTGTTTATTTTTGGCTGCACTGGGTTTTCGACGCTGTGTGAGCTTTTCTCTAGTTGCAACACGCTGGGACTGCTCTCGAGTTGTGGTGCATGGGCTTCTCTTGCTGCAGAACTCAGGCTCTAGATGCATGGGTTAGTAGTTGTGGCTCACAGGCTCTAGAGCACAGGCTTGGTAGTTACAGTATGGGCTTAGCTGCCCCATGGCATGTGGAATCTTCCCCAACCAGGTGTACAGGTAATATAGATATACAGCCAAGTGATTCAGTAATACATATGTGCTTAGTCACTCAGTCGTGTCCAACTCTTTGCAATACCATGGACTGTAGCCCACCAGGCTCCTCTGTCCATGGGATTTTTCAGGCAAGAATACTGGAGTGGGTTGCCATGTCCTCCTCCTGGGGATCTTCCCTAGCCAGGGATTGAACCTGCATTTTCTGTGTCTCCTGCATTGCAGATGGATCCTTTACCCACTAGGCCATTAGCAGAGCCCCTCATTTATACATATATTCATTTTTAAGATTATTTTCTCATATAGATTATCACAGGATATTGGGTGAAGTTCCTTGTACTGTACAGTAGGTCCTTGTTGGTATTTGTCTTGTATATTGTAGTATGTTGGAGAAGGAAATGGCAACCCACTCACTCCAGTGTTCTTGCCTGGAGAATCCCATGGACAGAAGTGCCTGGCGGGCTCCAGTCCATGGGGTTGCAAAGAGTCAGACATGACTGAAGCAACTTAGCATGCATGCATGCATAGTAGTGTGTATGTGTTCATCCCAAGCTCCTGATTTATCTGTCCCTCCCTATCATGTTTCCCCATGGTAACTGTAGGTTTGTTTTCAATATCTATAAGTCTTCTTCTGTTTAGTAAATAAGTTCATTTACATTTTTTAAAAATTAGATTCTACATTTGAGTGGTATATATATTTGTCTTTCCCTGTCTGACTTCACTCAGTATGATAATTTCTAGGTCCATCCATGTTGCTTCAAGTGGCATTATTTCATTGTTTTTTATAGCTGAATAATATTATGTTGTATGTGTTACACCATATTTTCTTTATCCATTTGTCAGCCAGTGGAAACTTGGGTTGTTTCCATGACTTGGTTGTTGTAAAGAACACTGCAGTGAGCATGGCGGTACAGGATATTTCTTTGAGATAGTGATTTTGTTTCCTTTGGAGATATACCTAGAAGTGGGATTGTTGCATAATCTGGTAGTTCTGTTTTTAATTTTTAAAAAATTTACTTATTTTTGGCTGTGCTGGGTCTTTGTTGTCTCTAGTTCTGGCTAGCAGGGGTTACTCTCTAGTTGTGGTGCACGGGCTGCTCATTGTGGTGGCTTCTCTTGTTGCAGAGCACGGGCTCCAGGCCGTGTGGGCTTCAGTAGTTGTGGGTGCCAGGCTCTGGAGCACAGGCTTAATAGCTGTGGCCCATGGGCTTAATTGCTCCAGGGCATGTAGGGCATCTTCCTGGATCAGGGATTGAACCCTTGTCTCCTGTATTGGCAGGCAGGTTCTTGACCACTGAGCCACCAGGGAAACCCTGTTTTTAATTTTTGGAGAAACCTTCATACTGAAATTGTTAGGTAGGTATCTCTTTGGACCTGGCGGTGCCATGAACAAATTACTAAAATACCTAGAGCACTATGAATGAAGTTGGGATCCTCTGGCTTAAGGTATGATTAATGTTTATACATATTATCCAGTTTCCTTCAAAGACTTGATTTTGGGTGGATATCTGTGTTAGTCTGTCATGTGGCTATTTAATGCTTTAGTTAGCACTTTCTAATTATTGAACATTTAAGTTCTTTCCAGTATTTTGATAATATAAATAATAGTAATAGATGTTTCCATATATAAATCTTAGTCCATGTATCTGATTCTTTTTTTTTTTTTAAATAGAGTCAAAAGGCGTAAGTTGTTTTAAGGCTCTTAATACATTTATCTCTTTTTTTAATAGGGAAAGAGAACAAATACGTTGAGATGTTCCAAGGACCCTCTGAAAATCTCAAAGTTAGTTGGAGGTCAAAAATGCTTCATTTAGAATTCAGTTTCAGGGAATTTGTCGAAATATCAAAGGTTTTAAACACTTGACTAAAAATGATTCAGATCATTATGAAAATTATCCATTTAACGCAAGTGACAATTAAGGATTTTCAAAGGCAAATATAGAAGACCGCATAGTTCTGAGCAAAACTTTAATATCAAGAAGAATTAGGTTTGCTAATTAATCAAAGACATGTGATAAAGATAGTATGAGACAGAGGAAATTATCTTGATAAAACACAAAATTGTTACTTTCTAGACAGATTACTTAGAAAGGAAAAACCTTCATAGTAGTTTATCAAGAGTGACCCTTAGTACAATAAAACTTTGCCTTTTTAGCAAATGAAAGAAGATTAAGTTTTAGTTTTATGTAAGTAGAGTATTGGTATTAAAACTTATTTTAAAAACTCTTAGAATTACAGTTCAGTTTTTAGCCAGTTTGATCACACAAGATTCCTGGTCTCCCTCCCTGTCTCCCTCCTCACTTCCCTCTCTCTCTCTTCAACTTCTCTGTCCATAGTTTGTCCCTTATTTTCTTCTTTCCCGTACTGAAATAGCCATCTTTACTTGAGGACATTACCTTCTTCCCTCTTAACAAAAATACATCTCCATTACTCACGTGTTTTCTTTTTGAAAACACACATCCTACTTGCCTTGCATACAGAGATATTTCTCTTATTTCTAGTCATTTTGAATTATTTATATTTTTAATTCTTAAAAATTAAGGTTTTTAATTCTTAAAAATCTGATTTCTAGTTAAAATTAAGTAAATAGTTGTGAACTTTTACTGGCAAATTTGTGAATACATTTCATAATTTCTTAAGCATATTTCTCATATCAATGTGGCACAAAATATGTTTAATAGAAGACCCAAATATTTTTAGTTCCTTTGTGAAAGGATGTGTTCAGCAATTAATGTTTTAGTATTTTATTTTCTTTGGGAATGATCTAGATAGTCAATAAATAGCCATCATTTAACTTATCTCAGTATAACTTTAAGGTTTCAAGTAACCAAAAAAATTTTGAAAAGTATTTTTAAGTACACATACCATAAAAAAAAAGTATTTTTAAGTACACATACCATAAAGCACAATTATTATTGGAAAGTTTACTTATAAAGCTTATCTTAGATCTGTTTTATGTCTCTTGTTCTTAACAATTATGTTTAGATTACTCATGAGACTTGCGTAAGACATTAATAGCTAACCATTATCTTAAGTTGATAGATTCTTGTTGATTCTGTAACAGAGATAGCATGAACTTGACTTTTGTTAAATCTTGGTAGAGTAGATTTTATATTTCATGTTGATAACTCTAAGATCTTGCCTATATGAATTAAACCAACAAACACACTGGCTTTAAAAAATTTATTTATTTATTTATTTTTGGCTGTGCAGGGTCTTTGCTGCTGCTCAGGCTTTTCTCTAGTTGTGGAGAGAGGAAGCTACTCTCTAGTTATACGGGCTTTTCATTGCGGTGACTTCTCTTGTTGTGGAACACAGGCTCTAGGGTGCGTGGGCTCCCGGCCTCTGGAGCACAGGCTCATTATTGCCGCGCAGGGGCTTAGTAGCTCCCAGGCATGTAGGGTCTTCCTGGATCAGGGAGCCAACCCGTGTCTCCTGCATTGGCAGGTGGGTTCTTTATTACTGAGCCAGGGAAGCCCTGGACTGGCTTTTATTTACTAAAGATTTATCCTGGATCACATGAACTTGTGAAAAAAAAATGAGTTTTTGTATTTCTGACAGTATACTTGTTTTATATAGCACTTGTTTGTTTTTAAGCCAGCTAAATCTTTTCACAGATAAATTTTAGCAATATCATCTGAAGATAAGAAAATACCCCACACATAGACATTCATAAACATTTAGACTGCAAACAGACCTTACAGTTTCTGTTCCAGCATTTTAGCTATGAGATAGGTATGATAATGCAAAAATAGAAATTAGTAAAAGAACGGTTGGGTCCATGTTTTGTTTCTGGTAGATGGAATGAATTCAGGGTACCTACTCAGAAGCTTACACTTTTTACTAACATGGACACAGTTTTTCATTCGCCTGGTTTTCAGATAGCCTTTCATTCCTCTTTTTTTCTTTACTTTTGGTAAGAACTACCTCTTTGAAGTTTCGTTTCAAAGACAGGACCTTCAGTTTCTAGAGAAAACCAGGTAGAACATCTGTATCTCAAAAGCGCAGAGAAAGAATGAAAGTTCCTCCTAAATGGACTTTTGGTTCCTAAGGGGAATTTTAATAATAAACTACAAGCTTCCTGATGAAGGTGAAAGAAGAGAGTGAAAAAGCTGGCTTAAAGCTCAACATTCAAAAAACTAAGATGGCATCTGGTCCCTTCACTTTATGGCAAATGGATGGGGAAAGAATGGAAACAGTGACAGATTTTATTTTCTTGGGCTCCAAAATCACCGCGGATTGTGCCTGAAGCCTTGCAATTAAAAGATGCTTGCTCCTTGGAAAAAAAGCAATGACAAACCTAGACAGCATGTTAAAAACCAGAGACATCACTTTGCTGATAAAGGTCTGTCTAGTCAAAGCAATGGTTTTTCCAGTAGTTGTGTATGGATATGAGAGTTGGACCATAAAGAAGGCTGAGCACTGAAGAATTAATGCTTTTGAACTGTGGTGTTGGGGAAGACTCTTGAGAATCTCTTGGACAGCAAGATCAAACCAGTCAATCCTAAAGGAAATCAACCTGAATATTCATTGGAAAGACAGATGTTGAAGTTGAAGCTCTTAATACTTTGGCCACCTTATGCGAAGAGCCGACTCATTTGAAAAACCTCTGATATTGGGAAAGATTGAAGGCAGGAGGAGAAGGGATGACAGAGAATGAGATGGTTGGATGGCATCACTGAGTCAATAGACATGAGTTTGAGCAAACTTCAGGAGATAGTGAAGGACAGGGAAGCCTGACATGTTGCAGTCCATGGGGTTGCAAAGAGTCAGACACTATTGAGTGATTGAACAGCAAAAGTCTTTTTAGATGAATAGGGGAGGTTTGGAGATTTGAAAAAAGATAGACTTTGAATTTCTTCTTGAGCTGCATTTTCTGTTCTTATAAAGACTCAATTTATAAGATGAGGACAGTTACTTTTTAATTCCTTGAAGAGTTAAAGAGAGAAAAAGAAGTTGCTCAGTCATGTCCGACTCTTTGCAACCCCATGGACTGTAGCCCACCAGGCTTCTCCAACCGTGGAATTTTCTAGGCAAAAGTACTGGAGTGGGTTTCCATTTCCTTCTCCAGGGGATCTTCCCGACCCAGGGATCAAACCCCGGTCTCCCGCATTGCGGGCAGATGCTTGAAGAGTTAAATTGCAACCAAAATGACTTCAAAGAGCTGATCTATCCATCCGTCTGGCTTTTCAATTTGCTTCCTTTTGTCAGAGAGAAGATCTTCAACTGAGATAGCAATCAGAAGATTCCTGTGTTCTAGATCTAAGCCTGTTTGTCTTTGGAATATTTCCTACCTCTCTGGGTCCATAGTTGCGTTTCATATCAGCTTAGGGGAGAAGGCCTAAAGTAAAGTTTCTGTCAGGCTTTGAGTATCAGCTTACAGTTTGGCCAACTTCTGACCAGAGAGCTACTTAAAAAAAAAGTCCTTTCAAATGTCTTACGTGGTTTCAGTCGAGACAAACAGTAAATATTCCTGGCAGTGTTGGATAACCCCTTAGACTCGAGGCATCTCCAAAGATGGTGCAAAATACACTATCTTCTCAAGACCCTGAGTCACTCCCAAAGGTAGCCAGAAGAACGAACGAAAGACTTATACAATCCTCAGGACCCAGAAAGACATACAAGAAGGCAATAACTGTCTCTAGGAGAGGAAAGATTAATAACCAATGGGTCTGGATTTGGAAAGGAAAGGATGACATTAAATTTTACCTTTCTCAACTGGGCACTAGAAACATGTTCAGGAGAGGTGATTCTGGCAAGAATTCTCATCCTTTGCCAGCTTCTGACAATTTCCCCAGGATCACATCTGTAGGCTTCAGAGTGGATGTTAAAGTAAAGAGTGTATCTTTGATGTCTACCTGGATTTGGCAAGGTTTTTCATTAATTTTAGTTTCCCACTGGCTGTTTAAGGGAAATAACCAGAAAATCCCTCAGAGTCTTGTCAACCCTGAGAGAGGCCTAGCTGGGGGCCCTCCTTGAGGGTAAATATGGGGGTGTTTGTAAGGCCATTTATTGGGAGATTTTTGTTTATGGTCTTGTAGTCTCTTCATAGTGGAAAGATGATTCAGACAGAGGATGAATTAGTTGAATGAGTGCTCAAGTAAAGTAGGGTAGAGTGGGGTAGTAGGAGTCATGTCAGTCTTGGGGTGGTGGTTCAGTTGCTGAGTCGTGTCCCACTCTTTGTGACAGTCAGTCTTGTAGTCTTTTGTTTTAGGTGCCTCTTGTGTCTCTAATTTTTCATTAGCATTTTACAGAGAATCTTTTAATGAAGCTATTTAGAATCTTGAAGCTTTTTTGAGGCTTCTGCACGCATCCTGTTCTGTTTGCTTGCTTTGCAAGTTCTTGCTTCCAGGTGCACCTTTTAAATGGATGATCTTGTTTAGTTGGAATATCCTCCTCAATGGCCATTGTAATTCTAGGTTGTCTTTGTAAGATTTTGCCATTTTCCTAGATATCAACAGCTTCCAGGACCACAGTTCGTAGAATTAAAATAAGCAATTGTGTCAGAAGGTGGTGTCCTCAGTCCTTTGAACCTTGAGGATTCCATTTAGCTATGCTTTAGGTCTGTAGGAGCCAAATTAATACCTGACAGGAATGTGCTGCTGGGTTGGGGGTGTGTGATTGATGTTTTAAAGTGTATCTTGTTGCACAGTAATTTTCTTGAGATTGGTGGGTGAGCTGGTGTTAATCTAAGCTCTTCCATGACCATCTTATTCCAGCATGAGTCTCTTAGAGTTTGGTGGTGAGTACTGTGACAGCTTTTAAGTATCTGTCTTGTACTCATCAATGTTGTCACTTTGGCTTCTGAGGTTCCCAGTCACAGTATATATGTTATTCCTTGACCTCATGTGCATAGTAACAGAAACTAACAGTAGCCAAGGAAATGGAACTGTGGACACCAGCAGTAACCAAAGAGATGGCATTGTGGACTTGTCAAGGGAAGGCCTTATGTGTTCCTAAGTGGAACCATTGGTAGTTGCTAATGTAGAATTTTGAAGTGAACTAGTAAATCCCAACAAATGGGCACTGTGCACTAACCAAGAACTGGAAAGTCACATTCCAAGTGGAACTGTTTGGAAGCTCAAACTGACCCCCTCAGCTTGGACTCAAAGGATTCACAAGTACCAATGCCTTTGTTTCTCATCCCCAGAGTCGGTAAAAATCTCCTTTGGATCCCATCATTGCCACCAAAGTGTTTAAAAGCAAAATTCAACTGAATATATTTTAAAGATCTTACTGGATTTATTCAGTGATTCAAGAATTGAGCAGCATTCAGTCTTAACAGAAAGGTGTGCCAAGGGGCTATACAAAAGGAAAGAGCTCTAAGCAGAAGGGACCAGGAACAAGGAAGTTATAGTAGACCAAAAGCGGATTGGTTATGGAAAGTGGAATGGTTATGGCAAGGTCACATTCCTTTAGGAGATGGCAGAGATCTTTAAGGCAGATTATCTAACTAGTGCTGATCGAGTGATTCTTGATTGGTTTAGCATTCCATTTCTGAAGGAGACCAAAACTGTAAGTCTCAGTTTATTACCATGGGACTTAGCAAAAATGACTCCATTTGGGGCCTGTTGTCTTGTTTTTTACAAAGCTTAGTAATCACCAAAGGGCTTAATGATAAATATGGTTAATGAATCATCATTGTCTCTCACACTGTGTAAAGACTTTCCATAATTAACCAAATTTTGTAGATCTTCAAGTTCATATAAATATAAAAGTTTAAAATTAAGGTGGATAAAGATGTGTTTTTAAATAAAGTTATATTGCATCATGGGAGTCCTTATCTTTTTGTACAAATGATAGGAAAATGTAACAGAAATTTGGTGCTTTTAGCACCAAAGAATAGAAGTTAGACATGTTAAATTTTACGTGTGACCCTTGCTCCATGCCAGCTGACTAAGCTTTTCAGACTAGTTTATTGAGGTTGCAAATTCACTGCCTTTATCAGAAGGATATTTTCCAGTCACAAAGGCCCTTAAATAAAGTACTTTGGGGCTCAAATGATTTTTTTAAAAAGTCTATTCCTTCTTAAAGAACTATGTGAATTTTCCTTTCTCACAGAGGGATTTTTACTTCAGATTCTCAATAAAGATACATGTAAATGAAAAGCACAAGTATAGTATAAGGAAAACTTGAAATTGGAAACCCATATTTCAAATTTGGGCTAATACTCTCTAGCTATGGTGTTTTGGTTAAATAATATATCTGAACCTCAGTTTCTTTGCCTGTAAAATGTATATGATGATAAATTACTCTCATATGGTCTCTATGAGGAGTAATTAAATCATAATGTATAAAAGTCCTTAGCAAAGTGGTTTATTTTTTTCTCCAAAAATATAAGGGGGTTTCCGTGATAAATTTCCCTGCAGCTTAAATTAGCAATAAAAAGGGTAGGTATTGAGTAAAAATTACAATCACCTGGTGGTTTTGAAAATGAGGATTGACCTTATTAGGTTCAGTAGGAAGATAGAATTTTTTTCTCCACCTACAATTAGTTGTTGTAAGAAACTTTATTAGAAAGAAAAAATGCATTCCGTGATGGGCTATTTTACTTTAAGCCTTCAAACTAAAGAAAATAGATTAAAGAGGAGAGTCTTAAGTTTTTTAATTAAAAATTTCTTCTTATAAGTAAAACATGTTTAAGAAAAATTAAAAAAAATAAGTACACACATATTTTTAGCTATGAGATAATGGATGTATTAACAACCTTATTGTGATAATCAGCAGTATGTATACATAAACTGTCATATTGTACACCTTAAATTTATATAATTTTCAAAGCTGGAAAAAATAACCAAAAAGGATTAAAATAGATGAACACTATGAATGGTGTAGGATATATTTTTATACATATTTTTGTGGGCAAATATATGCTTATATTTTCTCAAGAATGTGATCATGTTCTACATGACTTTTGGTATCTTGTGTTTTCTATTTAACATTGTATAATGGATATGGTCTCAATTCATTAAATACATTTTTTTCAGCTGTGGTTTAACTGTTTCCATGTACAAGCCTTCGATCAATTAAGTATCAATTATATGTAGTTATGCAGTTATTCTTGAGGATATGGGTTAAAAGTCTGCTTTCTGACCTTTCTGCAGAAAGTCACTGTTCTGTTTTTTATTTTTCTTTTTTATTCTATGTTTTTAATGACTATGTTTCACTGTATAGAGGTGCCATTATTTGTTTAACCAGTTTACTTTGTTGATTGATGCTTAGGTTGTAACTTTTTATTATTCCAAGTAGCACTGTGATCAATAGACACTTAGTTAAAACTTTTTCTGAGAAAGGGAACTTTCTCAAGGGAAAACTGTAAAGTGAAAAGATGAGCATACATAAATCAAGCTGTGCTTAACAATATTTGACTTTAAAGTGGAGGTCCTGATTAGGAAACTTCAAAGTTAACTGGTGTTTCCTAGTACTCCCCAGTATTCCTATATTGATCTGCATAAAGTTGGGGTTTTAAGAACTATACAATTTAATTAAAAATTTAAGTATCTCTTTTTAGATGTGCCTATAGGTAGCAATCAAAAACATAACATAAGCTTTTAGAACTTCATGGAATCTTATATCTTGATCAAATTACTTGCCTTAAAAGAACAGAAATTTTAAAATACTTCCCTTAAGATTCCATAGTATGTTTCAGTTTCTAATATATTAGTATCCTTGTCTAATTCCTACCTAAACACTCTTATCTGTAACAAGATGTCTAATATAAAGGTAATGAGAACTGTTTGCCTATGGGACATCCATGATGATTAATGCAGAGACTGATAAAGGCAAATTAATTATTGTCAGTTGTCAGGATGTACTTTTCTGTAAATTTCTAAGGTATTGATTGATAAGTTACTGTATTTTTCATCATTGAAATATTTATTTAGGTCCATTGTAGTGCAGAGGTTTTTATTTTTTGACAGTTCACTGGTTTTAGTATATTCATAGAGTTGTGTTATCGTTACCAGTATCTTATTTTAGAACATTTTATCATCCCCAAAAGAAGCCCTTTACTCATTAGCAGTAGTCTCTATTTCCCCATTCTTCTTGCTCCTGGAAGTGAAGTGAAGTCGCTCAGTCGTGTCCGACTCTTTGCGACCCCATGGACTGTAGCCTACCAGGCTTCTCCATCCATGGGATTTTCCAGGCAAGGGTACTGGAGTGGGTTGCCATGCTCCTGGAAAGCACTAATCTACTTTCTGTCTCTAAGGATTTATCTAATCTGGACATTTCATACAAATGAAATCATACTATATGTATACTATCTACTATATAGTATGATTTCATATAAATAAATCATGCTATATTTATTTCTAACTTGTTTCACTTAGCAGAATGTATGAGTACCTCACTCTTGTAAGTGGCTGAAGAATATTCTATTGCATGGACATACCATATTTTGTTTATGCATTCATCACTTTGGTTGGTTCCACTTTTTGGCTATTGTGAATAATGCTGCTATGAACATTTATGTGGAAGTTTTTGTTAGACCATGTTTTAAGTTGTTGGCTATATACATGTGAGTGGAATTGCTAGGTTGTATGTTAGCTCTATATTTAACCCTTTTGAGGAACTCTTGATACCAACTGTTTTGCAAAGCAGCTGCACCAATTTACATTTCCAAATGCAATGTGTGAGGGTTCCAATTTCTTTGTTAGAATTTGTTTTTTGTTTTTTTTTTCCTTATAGCCATCCTGCCTTGCCTGTGTGGTTAGTCATGTCTGACTCTTTGCAACCCTGTGGACTGTAGCCCACCAGGCACCTCCATCCATGGGGATTCTCCAGGCAAGAATACTGGAGCGGGTTGCCATTTCCTTTTCCAGGGTATCTTCCCAACCCAGGGATCGAACCCATGTCTCCTGTGTTTCCTGTGTTGCAGGTGGATTCTTTATCTGCTGAGCCATTGGGAAGCCCCTTTAACCATCCTAGTGGGTATAAAATGGTATCACATTATAGTTTTGTGTTTCCCAAATAACCAATGATACTGAGCATCTTTTCATGTGTTTTTTGGGCCATTTGTGTATAGTCTTTGGAGAAATGTCTGTTCAAATCCTTTTCCCTTTTAAAAAATTGGGTTGTCTTTTTAGTCTTTGTAGTTGTTGAGTTGTAAGAGTTTTCTGGATACTAGACCCTTGTCTGATTTATGATTTGCAAATATTTTCTCTCATTTTGTGGATTGGTTTTTCACTTTCTTGATGATGCCCTTTGAGGCATAGAAGGCTTTAGTTTTGACAATGTCCAATTTGTCCTTTTTGTTGTTGCTTATACTAGAAAACTGCTGCTTGATCTTAGATTGTGAAGATTTAATTCTTTGTTTTCTTCCAAGAGTTTTGTAGTGTTAGGTCTTTTTTTATCTGATAGTGTTTTTTCTTTTTTTAAAGAAATTTTTTTAAAGTAAAAGGACATGTGACAAAATTTCCAGCCTTTAAGGATTTATAATATATTTGGCTAAATTAAAAATATATGGTGAAAAAAGATAACTGGCAATATCATTCATTCATTTATTTGACACTTACTGGATAACCCTATGTAGGAATTAGGAGTGTAAGGATAAAAGACATAGATCCTTTTCTTATAATCTAGTGAGAGAATGAAAGAGATTACAGTACAGGGCTATAAATTCTGTTTTCCAGGTATACACAGGATGCTGAGAGGGTGACCAGAAAAGACAATGAATTGACCTAGGAGTGTACAGGTGATTTGGAAAGCTTTCAAGAACAAGGAAAGCTATGATAGCTGAGTTTTGAGGGATGAAGAGTGAGCCAGAGTAGTGATTTTTAGTAGAACGAGTGGTAAATATATAGTGTAGAGGTGGAAGGAATAATAAACTCAGAGATCTAGAGATTTTGGGTAAGATAAATTCTAATTGTGTATTAAAAAAATTTTTTTTTAAACCTAGAGCAGAACCAGGAAGGTTTAGGGTCTGAAAACTCTATAGAAATGGGGGTAGTGATGTTTCCTTATGAGTTGTGAGAAATAAAGGAGATAATGCTTTTGTACTATAAATAATATATGTGTTAATCCAATTACCATTAATTTTCTAGCATGAGTTTTTGATGATTGTTGGCTTTTTAGTATCTTTATTTCTAGGATGTCATGAAGTCCTTAACAAGTTGTTCCAAACTCCTTAATTAAATACACAGTGCATGTTATAAAGAAATGGTTGTGCATGATTTAAATGAGGAAATAGTAATTATGGAGATGTGAAAAGCAAGTATTTAAAATTGACTATGGTTTTTAAAAATAGTAATATAAGTTACGCAATTAGGAAAAGTAATTAGGTAATAAGGAAATAAGGAGAAAGTAAGAAATATTCAAAACCCCACCACTTTAATATTAAGAAATTAGAGATGATTGCTTAATATTTTGGTTCATTTCCCTCCTGACATCTTTTCATCCATTTGTGGTCTGTACACAGACACACATACTCACTTAAAAATTTACAGAAGTGCGATCATCCTATATATGTGGTTTTAATCTGTTCTTTTTTTAAACCTAAATGCTATGTTTGGTTATATCTTTCTGTGTTAGTAATATAGATTTATATAATCACTTTGAATGACTTTATGGTATTCCATTGTTTGTATTTTACTGTTATTGATAAACATTTAGGTTGTTTCTAGTTGTTTTTTTTTTATGATAGTAAATAATGCTTAGCATATTTGCCCACTTGTCTATCTCTTTAGCATAAATTCTTAGAAGCAGAATTGTTGGATTACAGCATATGCTCATTTTGAATTTAGGAGCATATTGCCACACCTTTCTCCAAGTAGGCTGACTTTACTTACACATCTATCAGAAGGACATAGTGCTGCTTCTTTCTCCTTACTCTTGCTCACGTTAGCTTTTTTCTGTTTATCTAGTTGACAGGCAGATGATATTCTGCTTTTATTTAATTATTCAGTTCAGTTCAGTCGCTCAGTCGTGTCCGACTCTTTGCGACCCCCTGAATCACAGCATGCCAGGCCTCCCTGTCCATCATCAACTCCCAGACTCCCTGTCCATCGAGTCAGTGATGCCATCCAGCCATCTCATCCTCTGTCGTCCCCTTCTCCTCCTGCCCGCAATCCCTCCCAGCATCAGAGTCTTTTCCAATGAGTCAACTCTTCGCATGAGGTGGCCAAAGTACTGGACTTTCAGCTTTAGCATCATTCCTTCCAAAGAAATCCCGGGGCTGATCTCCTTCAGAATGGACTGGTTGGATCTCTTTGCAGTCCAAGGGACTTTCAAGAGTTTTCTCCAACACCACAGTTCAAAAGCATCAATTCTTTGGCACTCAGCCTTCTTTACAGTCCAACTCTCACATCCATACATGACCACAGGAAAAACCATAGCCTTGACTAGACGGACCTTTGTCGGCAAAGTAATGTCTCTGCTTTTGAATATGCTATCTAGGTTGGTCATAACTTTCCTTCCAAGGAGTAAGCGTCTTTTAATTTCATGGCTGCATCTGCATGTGATTAATTTCACCATCTGCAGTGATTTTGGAGCCCCAAAAAATAAAGTCTGACACTGTTTCCACTGTTTCCCCATTTATTTCCCATGAAGTAATGGGACCAGATGCCATGATCTTTGTTTTCTGAATGTTTAACTTTAAGCCAACTTTTTCACTCTCTTCTTTCACTTTCATCAAGAGGCTTTTTAGTTCCTCTTCACTTTCTGCCATAAGGGTGGTGTCATCTGCATATCTGAGGTTATTGATATTTCTCCTGGCAATCTTGATTACAGCTTGTGCTTCTTCCAGCCCAGCGTTTCTCATGATGTACTCTGCATAGAAGTTAAATAAGCAGGGTGACAATATACAGCCTTGACGTACTCCTTTTCCTATTTGGAACCAGTCTGTTGTTCCATGTCCAATTCTAACTGTTGCTTACTGACCTGCATACAGATTTCTCAAGAGGCAGGTCAGGTGGTCTGGTATTCCCATCTCTTTATTATTTTATAACCAGAGAGATTGAATGTCTTCATTTGTGTATTGGTTCTGTGTATTCATCTTTGGAGTATTTTGTCCTTTTTTCCAACAGGCAGAATTGTATGGTGATTCCGATTGAGCTTTGAAGTTTTATCTGAATTCATAATCCCTGTTATACCATTTATTAGCTGCGTGACTTGGGCAAATTAACCCTGTGTCTTAGTTTCCTCACATGTAAAATGGGGAGTATAGTAGTCCTTAGCTCCTAGGATTGTTGTGGGGATTGCATGACAGGTGAAGTGCTTGCATCATTGTCTGACAGGTAAGCACTTCTACTAATCTTTGCATACTTGGGTATTTCTATAGGATAGGTATAGAGTAGGAGTGTTTAAAAGTAGATATCACCAAATTGCTGTCCTAAAAAGTTGTTTGTTCTGTACCCCAAACAGCGTAATAGTGTTTTTAGAATCATATCAGTATTATGATTGTATCCAAGCTCTCTGTTTCAATGATCTGTTTCTGTATTCATCTGTATTCTAGAGAAATCAAAAGATTTGTGTATAAAAGTGTATGTTTTTCTACCTTTTTATTGAAAAATTTCAAACATACAGAAAAGCTTGAAGACTTGATTCTGTGATCACCTGTATATCCACTGTCTACATCAGGACACAGCAATTTTTTTTCCATAAAGGGTCAGATATTTGCTGTACTTCTGTAAAGGGCCAGTAAATATTTTAGGCTTTGGAGGTCACATAGTCTCTGTTACAGCTATTTGACTGTGTAGCTGTAGAGAAAAAGCAGCTGTAGACAACAGGTGAATGAGTGGGCATGGCAGTGTTCTAGTAGGTTTATTTACAAAAACAGGCTCAGCTGGATTTGGCTTGGGCTGTGGTTTGCCATCCTCAAGTCCAGATTAAATCGTTAACAGGTTGCTGTATTTGCTTTGTCTGTAAATATGTTGGTACATACTTAAATATTTTTTCTGAACCACTTGAAAGTAAGTTGCAATCATCATGCACTATACGCTTTAGTATTTTAACATGCATCTCTTAAACGCATTCTTCTGCATAGCCATAATTCCATTATTATAGCTAAGAACCTGTTCTTTTTAATAAAACTTATATAGTGTAACACAAAAAGTATGAAAATCCTTAGATTTGCTCCTTAGCTACTGCAACCTGTTAAGCTTTTTTTGTCCTCACCCCTCTTTCCCTAACTTTTCTTCATTTATTTCTCTAGGTAGAAATGTGTATTGGGTAATGCTGTTTGCTGGTTTCATTTGACCCAATTGCACAATCAAATGAAAGGAATGTCTTCTTTTTTTTTCTTTCATGTGTTTGGTTTATATTTTTAAAAATCTGGGTTTTGTGTCTGTTTTATGCAGTTTGAAAGAGAATTATATGTAATTTATAATTAGAAGAAGAGATCTCATTAAGTTACATACAGTCTCTGTAATTTCCATATGGTTGTTTGTACTTGTTTACATAATATAAGAAACTGAAGGAAGGTAAATCCAATTATGTGCTTTGAAAAAGTGGCCAACTTTTGAATTTTCATGCTAAAAGAAGGAGGGAAATAATATAAATACTTGTACTATTTTCCAGTTTAACTTTATTATGCCTTTACTTGATAAAGATTTATAACACTTGAGATATAGCTGTTCCACTCTCCAAGAAGTTGTGCTGAAGATTTATCCAGGGTACTTGACCTGTTTTTCTCTACTCTTCAATCCCCCTACCCAAATTTAGCACGCTGCATCGTGCCTCTTCCCATGTCATCTCTTAGACTATGGATGCAAAGTGCCGTCTTATTTATCCTTTTAAAAACAGCAATTTCTTTCTGGTTAGAAGGAAAGAATTTAGTGTGTTGGTACAACTGTGGGACTGTAGGCTACAGTTAGAAATTATGTGGTGCACGATGAGGTAGATAAACCTGTTTTTTCTTTAATGACATAACTGTTAGTGGGCGCTTCCTGATGGGAGGGACTGGCTGTGGGGAAAACTGGGTCTTGCTCTGTGGGCAAGGCCATGCTCAGTAATTTAAATTTAAAGATTTAAATTGGATTAAATCTTTAATCCAATTTCTGCTGATGGGTGGTGCTGTGTTCCCTCCCTGAAGCCAAATGGTAGGATAATGGCAACCTCCTCCAAAAGGACTTATGCCAGTCAGTGTCCCTGTCCCCACAGCAGGCCACTGTTGACTCATGCCTCTGCCAGAGACTCCCAAACACTCATAGGAAAGTCTGGCTCACTCTCTTGTGGGGTCACTGCTCCTTTCTCCTGGGTCCTGGTGCGTACAAAATTTTGTTTGTGCCATTACTTCACCAAAAAAGTCTGTGTAGTCAAAGCAGTGGTTTTTCTAGTAGTCATGTATGAATGTGAGAGTTGGACAGTACAGAAGGCTGAGCACCAAAGAATTGATGACTTTGAATTTTAGCACTGAAGAAGACTCTTGAGAGTCCCTTGGACAGCAAGGAGATCAAACCAGTCAATCCTAAAGGAAATCAACCCTGAAAATTCATTGGAAGGATTGATGCTGAAGCTGAAAGTCCGATACTTTGGCCACCTGATGGGAAGAGCCAACTCACTGGAAAAGACCCTGGTGCTTTGAAAGATAGAAGGCAGGAGGACAAGGGGACGACAGAGGATGAGATGGTTGGATGGCATCACCGACTCAATGGACATGAATTTGAGCAAGCTCCAGGAGATGGTGAAGGACAGGGAAGCCTGGTGTGCTGCGGTCCATGGGGTCGCAAAGAGTCAGACATGACTGAGCGACTGAACAACAAAATTAGTGAGAGGCAGTTTGATTATTAGGAACAGACTCAAGATTATTGTTATATTTCTGTATTCCAAATGGAGGATGCTTCCTCTGTGTATAAAATTAGGATATTAAGGAACATAACAGTAAGTAATTCAGGATGGCTAAAGTATTCAGTATGTACTAGGGATGGAGGTTAGAAATATGTCAGAGAAAGGCAGAGCAGGGTTAGCCTGTGCCTGGCTCAAGAATGTGGCCTTTAACGTGATGTTAAAGTGGGATTTTGGATTCCAAATGGAATAGACTTTAATAGTTCCCCCAAATGGAAATAATAAAATTTTTTTCTGATTGTAAAAGGGCACTTGCTTGTTATAAAATGCAAACAACACAGAAATGTAGGCATTCACTAGAGATAACCACTGCTGACAGTTGGGTGTGTAGCCTTGTTGAATGGAATTTCATGATTAGTTTTGTAGCAATGTGGATGGTGGAGAGGACAGGAGAGGGGGGAGAGTGAAACAGGAGGCTATTAGAGAGTTCCAGGTGAATGAAACACGAGGCGGACCTACTTCTTAGAGGCGGCAGTGAGGGTGGAAGGAGGGTAAAGCTGCATTTGCAGCATTGGTTGGGCCTGGAGATGGCCGTACTCAGTGGGCTCGGTCAGACAGAGAAAGGCAAGTACCACATGATACCGCTTATATGCCGAATCTAAAAAAAAAAAAAAGAACAAATAGACTCATAGGTTTAGAAAACAAACTTAAGGTTAGCAAGGGGAGAAATGGGAATGGGGAGGGATAAATTAGGTGTTTGGGACTGACATGTACAAACTACGATATTTAAAAGAGATAACCAACAAGGACCTACTATCATGGATAACTCTGCTCAGTATTCTGTAATAACCTAAATGGGAAAAGAATTTGAAAAAGAATAGATATATGTATATGTAAAAGTGAGTCACTTTGCTGTACGCCTGACACTGACACAACACTGTAACTCAATGATAGTCCAGTATAAAATCAACATTTTTTAAAACGGGACAAAGCTAGGAGGAAGATAAAAAAATATTTAGGGGAGAGGTGGGATTCAGTGATCAGTTGGATGTGTGGGGGTGGGGAGTCTTCACACCTCCAGAATGGCCAGAAAGGTAGCTGAGTAGATTGCCAGAATTTGGGTCCAAATTGTGGGGTCATTGAGGTGGTATGGAGAAGGCAATGGCACCCCACTCCAGTACTCTTGCCTGGAGAATCCCATGGACGGAGGAGCTTGGTAGGCTGCAGTCCATGGAGTTGCTAAGAGTTGGACATGACTGAGCGACTTCACTTTAACTTTTCACTTTCATGCATTGGAGAAGGAAACGGCAACCCACTGCAGTGTTCTTGCCTGGAGAATCCCAGGGACGGGGGAGCCTTAGTCACACAGAGTCGCACGCGATTGAAGTGACTTAGCAGCAGTAGCAGCAGCAGCAGCAGCAGCTGGGGTGGTATAAAAGGAAAAATAGCAGTTTTTCCATCTGCATAATTCCAGAGTGGAAAGTGTATCTTTTGTTCTTATTTTCTTCTTGTAGTTACAAGTTTGTTTAGAAAGGGAGTGTAAAAGTAAGAATTCTGTTTTGACAAATAAGAGCTATTATATCATATCCTTTTCTCCTAATTGTGTTTTTCCCTTAAATTATTAATAGTTGAAGATAGGAGTTTCCTTTAAGAACTTGCTTCTGTTTTGGTGTACAGCTGTAGCATTAGCTTTTATATTTCACAGATTCCTGTTGGAATCTTTCAATTTTAATTCTGAGGAATTGGGATCAGAGTGCGGTGAGAGAGGCTTTTGGGCAAGTTGTTGGCAGGGGTTCTTTGACCCTGAATTAAGGATAGTTTGGGTCTCTGAGTAGGATCTGACTTTCACCAGGTTTTGCTGTGTGTCTGGCTGTTGGGAACAGGGCTATAGAATTCAGTGGGAAACCTCTTCTATGTTGTATAACAGTATGCATAGCAAGGCAGTATTAGCGTGGACTCGAAAGCTGAGCACCGAAGAATTGATGCTTTTGAACTGTGGTTGTTGGAGAAGACTCTTGAGAGTCCCTTGGACTGCAAGGAAATCCAACCAGTCCATCCTAAAGGAGATCAGTCCTGGCTGTTCTTTGGAAGGACTGATGTTGAGGCTGAAACTCCAATACTTTGGCCACCTGATGCGAAGAGCTGACTCATTGGAAAAGACCTTGATGCTGGGAAAGATTGAGGGTAGGAGTAGAAGGGGACGACAGAGGATGAGATGGTTGGATCGCAACCTTGATTCAATGGACATGGGTTTGGGTTGACTCCGGGAGTTGGTGATGGACAGGGAGGCCTGGCATGCTGCTGTTCATGGAGTCGCAGAGAGTCGGACACGACTGAGTGACTGAACTGAACTGAACTTGAGTTCTGGGAGCCAGTGAAGGATCTTCAGTATCCAGGTAATGAAAAGATGATTGGTGGCTTAATGTCTGGGGGCTACTGAACTAAGGCATTTGCCTTTGGTCCTGGGTGAGAAAGGCATGGGTTGCTGATGCCAACCTCTTTTGTTTTCAGATAGGATTAAACATGAACTTTCATATAGATAAAATTTTCTGAATTTTTAAGTATTCCCGTAGGAGGAAATTTAATACTCTTTTGATTATTCATCTTTGCATTAAACCATCCTCCTTGTCAGGAGCCTTTATCTAACTGAAATGCCTTGTGTCACCATTTTGGGGGCACTTCTTGTTTAGTTTTATGTTACGTCCTTTCATGAACCTCTTAAAAAGAATTGCCTGAATACACACACTGTCATAATAATACATCTCTTTTGAGGTTTGAGAAGATCTGGGTATGGATTGTCGAATCCCAAGATCACAGCATTACATTAATTTTTTCCCTAGAGTTATTTTCTTGTTTAGACTCTGTTATTCAATATGTTTACTAACCTTTTAATGGATGTAGTTACTCATCTAAGGTATTACTCTAAATATTATGTGGTGAGAAATAGGCAGGGTCACTGATTGGGATTGTTGAACATAGAATTTAGGAGAGACACTGTCCCCTGCAGTGTATTCTCTTACTTAATACTGGAGGGAATGAGAGAAGATTGTAATGAGAAAGATTTATTCTGGAATTTTGCTGTTAGTTTTTATTTATGCTTTAAAGCTTATTTCAGAAAGTTTGAATTTTGATTCTGTCAGTCATGCTCTTACATCCTCATCACTTAAAAACTGGCTTCCTTGTAACTCAGCTAAACTGTTGTAAATAGTGATGAAGCATATGGAGGCTAAGTTAATTGGTGAGTTATTTATCGATAATTCTCTCTTGGCCACTATATTTTATGTTTATATCTAAAAATTTAAGAGCTAATATGTAATGAATATCAGTTGTTAGAAGCAGATATTTCTGAGGTCAGAGCCTAGCTATTTAACAAATTATGTACTTCTTAGCCTTTAAAATGAGGTTAAGAACTATCTCATAGAAACTTTATGAGGCTTGAAAGAATTAAATATAAGGAACCTGATACAGGGCTGTCTGTGCTGTGCTGTGCTCAGTTGCTCAGTTGTGTCTGACTCTCTGTGACCCCATGGACTGTAGCCTGCTAGGCTCCTCTGTCCATGAGGATTCTCCAGGCAAGAATACCAGAGTGGGTTGCCATGCCCTTCTCCAGGACAGGGCTGTCCAGTGGGCACTAAAATTAAATCTCTCCTTTTCTTAATTTTCATTTTTCCTTAAAAATCTAAATGCCATCTCTTCTAAGGTTTCTCATATCATGTCTTCTAATGTATTCTTTGATATCAGAATTTTTGTGATTGGAAATGGAGGCAAGAGTGTGCCTTTAAGTGTTTGAGAACATGAAATTTTTGAAGTGTTTAAGAATGGCCGTCTCTCTGAACTTCACTGACTCACCCAACAGTTACTGAATTTGCATTCTAGACTCTGTGCTAAGGGTTATGGAAAGCCAAAGAATTACTGATGGTCTTTGTCCTTAGGGACTTTGACTTTAGTGACAAAAGCAGATAAGAAAACTAAAATTACCTTATAATTGGAAAGGACAGTAGTACCTATATAAGAAAAGTTCAGTTCAGTTGCTCAGTCGCGTCCAACTCTTTGCAACCCCATGGATTGCAGCATGCCATGCCTCCCTGTCCATCACCAACTCCCAGAGTTTACTCAAACTTATGTCCAATGAGTTGGTGATGCCATCCAGCCATCTCATCCTCTGTCATCCCCTTCTCCTCCCGCCTTCAATCTTTGCCAGCATCAGGGTCTTTTCAAATGAGTCAGTTCTTTGCATCAGGTGGCCAAAGTATTGGAGTTTCAGCTTCAGCATCAATCCTTCCAATGAACACCCAGGACTGATCTCCTTTAGGATGGACTGGTTGGATCTTCTTGCAGTCCAAGGGACTCTCAAGAGTCTTCTCCAACACCACAGTTCAAAAGCATCAATTCTTTGGCACTCAGCATTCTTTGTAGTCCAGCTCTCACATCCATACATGAAAAGTAGTCAGCAGTAAAAGTAGGAAGAGTGTCTATTCATATTTGTTGCACAAATGTGTTGTCTGTACCTATGTATGTGATGGGTGCAGTAAGAAAGCTTTTTGTAGGAGCTGAGGCTTGAGGGATGGATAGAGAAAGGTTTAGGAGAAGGGTATTACAAGCAGCTTGTGCAAAGGCTACAAGTGGTTCAGTTTGTTTCTTTTTTTTTTTTTTTTTCAGTGTAGGCAAAAGTTTTAGTATACCTTTCATAGTAAATGATACAATATACTTAGGAACCTTTGGGATTTTGACAATTTAGATGACACAGTTAATAAAGTTAATCTAATGGCATGGATAGTGTACTATATCCTAAGTGCAGAATACATATTTTCTCTTTCTTTTTATCATATCACCAGGGGCTTCCCTGGTGGGTCAGTGGTAAAGTCCACCTACCAATGCAGGAGAATCAGTTTCCATTCCTGAGTTGGGAAGATCCCCTGGAGAAGGAAATGGCAACCCACTCCTGTATTATTGCCTGGAAAGTTCCATGGACAGAGGGGCCTAGCGAGCTGCTGTCCATGGGGTTACAAAATAGTCAGACTTGACTTAGTGACTGAAGAACATCAATGTATAGGTACGAAATTCTTTTTTCTTATGATGAGAACTTTTAAGATCTATTCCCTTAGCAACTTACAGATATACAATACAGTATTATTAATGATTGTCACCATCCTACATGTGGTTCTTTATGGCTGGAGCTTAAGGCTAAGGTAAGGCTTCAGAAATAAGTAGAGGCCGAAGAAGTTATGAAAGGGCCCATGTGGAAAGATAAAGATTTTGACAGTTATGATTTGCATGTTAGAAAGATCAGTGATCAGTCCCCTTTAAGTAGCTTTCCTGAAAGTCCCATCCAGTGACTTCCACTTCTAGCTCACTTACCAGTCCTAGCAGTGAGGAAGGCTAGGATGTATAGACCCTTGCTTGGGTACATGCTGCCTAGAATAAAACCAGGATCTGTTACTAAGGAACAGGAAGGGAGAAGAGGTATATGGTAGGCAGCCATGTATATGGTATATGTACCAGGTATATGGTACGTGTGCAACAAAAAGGATTGAGAACAGAAGTAGGGAGACCAATTTAATATAATACCTAAGTAGTAGTACATGTATAATGTCTTACAAAAGAGATTTGACTGACATTCTTAAAATATGAGAATGTAATCTTTAAGCTCTTCTGCTGGGAAATCTAGAGGATTTAAACCGTTATTTTGTTATAAGAACTCTTAGGTTCTTGGAGCAAAAAATTATGCTTTAATTATTTTAACCTTTTAGTTAAAAAGTTTCTTTTTCCAATTAAACATTAGTAAAATTAAGTTGTTGCTTAGTCACTAAATTGTGTCTGACTCTTTTGAGACCCCATGGACAGTAGCCTGCCAGGCTTCTCTGTCCCTGGGATTTTCCAGGCAAGAATACTGGAGTGGGTTGCCATTTCCTTCTTCAGGGGATCTTCCCAGACCAGGGATCGAACCCGCATCTCTTGAATTGGTAGGCAGATTCTTTACCAATAAGCCACCAACGAGTACTAAGGAGATTAACATTGGTAAGCACGGCCTTGATAGAAATCACTTTAAAATATATATATATATATATATATATATATATATATATATAGTTTTTTTTAACCATATAGCAATCATACATTAAAAGGGATTTACATTAGTTTTTCTGGAAGATGAAATAACACATAATTTTTTTATACATATCTTTTTGGATGTTATACAATTAGCACCTATTACTGTTTTAAAGAATTGTGATGACATACGTGTATATAAAATAAAATTTACCATTTTAATCTTTTTAAGTATACAGTGATGTTGAATGCATTATTTGTGCCACCATCACTTCCATCTATCCACAGAATTCTTTTCATCTTGTAAAACTGAAACCCTATACCAAAGAATAACTCCCCAATTTTCCCCTTTACCCAACCCATAGCAAACACTATCCCACTTACCTGCATTGGCAGGTGGATTCTTTACTGCTGAGCTACCTGGGAAGCCCCTACTTTCTATTTGTATGAATTGGACTACCCCAGGTACCTCTATCGGAGAAGGCAATGGCACCCCACTCCAGTACTCTTGCCTGGAAAATTCCATGGACAGAGGAGCCTGATAGGCTGCAGTCCATGGGGTCGTGAAGAGTCGGACACGACTGAGCGACTTTACTTTCACTTTTCACTTTCATGCATTGGAGAAGGAAAGGGCAACCCACTCCAGTATTCTTGCCTGGAGAATCCCAGGGACGGGGAATCCTGGTGGGCTGCCCTCTATGGGGTCGCACAGAGTCGGACACTACTGAAGCGACTTAGCAGCAGCAGCAGCAGCAGGTACCTCTATAAGATGGATCATGCACTATTTGTTCTTTGGGGACTTCCTTATTTTATCTAGCATAATGTCCTCAAGATTATTCTATGTTGTAGTAATGTGCAGGCTTTTCTTTTTCAAGAAAAGCTCCACTGAGTGTGTATGTGTGTGCGTGCGTGTGTGTGCGTGTATGTATGTGTATGTGTATATATCTTGTTTATCCATTTATCTGTCAGTGAAGAGTTGAATGGCTTCCACCTTTTGGCTATTGTGAATTCTGTTATGAACGTGAGTGTACAGATATTTCTTTGAGAATCCTCACTTTTAAAACTTTTTGCTATATACCCAAAAGTGGCATTTCTGAATAATCATTCTATTTTTAATTTTTTGAAGCATTGTCATACTGTTTTCTATAGCAACTGCACCATTTTACATTCTTACCAACCGTACACAGGGGTTCCAGTTTCTTCACATCCTTGCCAACACTTGTTTTAGTCCTTGAATTTTTTTTTTTTTATAGTATTAATAGCTGTCCTAATGGGTATGGGTTAGTATCCATTTTATTGAATTTTTTTTGAAGGTTTAAAAATATGAAAGTGTGAGTTTAGTGTAATCATATGGCAGTAAGTCTTAATAAATGGAAATGGAATCACTCAATTTTGCTACTCTAATAAAAATATTGTTTGAATGTTATTTGGATATATGTTCTTCAGTCTTTTTCAGGCCTTTAAATTTTTTTTGAATTTTTTTTTTTGGTTTTATGTTGTAAGCATTTCTCATTTTTTAAACATGTTTTGTACAACCATCATTTGAATTTTAATTTTCCAAGGAAATGTTGCAAATGCAACGTGATTGAATACTTAAGAACATTTTGTAATTGTTTTTTATATATAGCTAAGTGCTTGGTTTGTGTGATTTTAATTTCATAGAAGACTGGATGATATAGCGACTAAAAGTGTAGTCTAGAAGTAGGCAGTCTGGGTTTGAATTGCACGTCTGCCACTTCAGGCTGTGTACATTTAGGCAAGTTTCTTAAGCTCCCTGTGTCTCAATTTCTTCATCTGTTAAGTGAGGATAATAACAGAACTTATCTCAAAGTTGTGAAGACCAAATGAGTTA
Organism: Bos mutus; assembly: GCF_027580195.1. NCBI lineage: Eukaryota > Metazoa > Chordata > Mammalia > Artiodactyla > Bovidae > Bos > Bos mutus. The sequence continues at coordinate 39,619,600 of NC_091625.1, forward strand.
GTACTTGTAGATCTTTAGGACAGTGACTAGCTCATCATACATCCTGTATAAGCCTTTTCTGCATAATTGTTTTATTAGGTGAGATCGTATCTCTTTGACTTTTAAAAAATATATGCGATATATAAGAAGTTACTGTGTCTTGGGTCTTTAGTTTAAAATGTCACAAGCACTGACTTAGAGGAGGGTGTAGTCTATTAAGGTTGTTTTGGGAGTTAAGAGAAGGTACATCTGAGGCAGATAGTGCTGGGCAAATTGCTGAATTAGTAACATGATATAACCATCTTTTGGGAACTGTGACCTTCTGGCAGGCATTTAGCCTTGTCAACTACTTTAGGCTCTTTTGACCAGCTCAGCCCTTTTGCTTTGCATCTTTGGGTTTCCTTGCCCACACAGCTCCCCAGATTTCTTGGCTTGGCACTTTATGTTTCCTCTGTTGCTGTTTAGTTGCTAAGTCGTGTCTGACTCTTTCGCGACCCCATGCACCGTAGCCTGCCAGGTTCCTCTGTCCGTGGGATTTCCCAGGCAAGAACACTGGAGTGGGTTGCCCTTTCTTTTTCCAGATAGTCCCTCTGTTTCTTAGTTAGCAACTTTTGTTGTTAATTTATGTCAAATGCACGATATAAAATTTTTGCAAAATGTAACATTCTGTGATTGTAATACCACATTTCATTTCATTCTCAGTAGCAGTCTGAGAGAGTAAAGTCAGTACAGGTTGGAGAGGTAAAGTCCTCATTGAACAACTCTCGTTATATTGAGAGATTAAGTGACCTGTCTGATGTCACAAAGCAGTTAAGTGATTTAGCTGGAACTTGAATTCAAGCCACCCGACCTCAAGGCAGTGTTTCTTTCTTTACATATTATCATGTTTTAAAAGAATACTTTTCTTTTTTTCCTAATTATTTGATAATATTTTAAATAATTTTTCTATATTACATAAAGATAACATCCCTCCCTCTTTTAAATTTAATAGCTAGTAAAATTTATCTGACTCCTTTTCTCATATACCAGCTGCATTTTGTAGTCCTTAAGCCCAGAATCAGTAAAGAATGAGATGAAATCTGAGATCTATGTATTTTACCTGATTAAGTTCTTAATCTTTTACATGAATGTTTTCTGAAAAGAGTTTCATGTTTCGTGCTTGTATTTATTTTATACTATTCGAACAAGGTAGATTTCCCCCATACTGCCTAGCATATGTAGTATCTGGCTCATTTCAACATTGCTGTCAGACTTAAATTAAATCTTGGCATTAGAGTATCTTTACAGTCTACTTTTCCCCTTCCCTCTCTGCAGATCTGTTTTTAATTATTTTTCTTCTGTATTCCGAACAGTCTCTGGTTCTAAGAATGTACCTTGAGCTGTCGAGTCTAGCATAGTTCATTATGTGAAGTATATTTTTCTACTTAATTTTTTATATATTCCTTATATTGGCTCTCTCACGTGATTTTAAAAATTTGTTGTTAGGATTTTCGATAGTGTAAATCACCTGTATTGGTGAGAATTATAATTAGTTAACTTTTGAATTACAATTTCATCTTTTAGAATTATAATTAGTTAACTTTTGTTTTTTTTTCCCCACATAATTAGTCATGTAATGTATACTAAACTCTGAATGATATCAATATATTATTGATTTATTCATTGTCAAATCCCAAATCTGGTTTCCTTGGCAGACATATAGACTTGTGATAGGCATTTGGCATTTTGTGTTTTGGGCAGTGTGACTTTAAATCTACATAAACTTCTCTGCCTTTTGCCTCTGCTGTGTTCATAGATTCCAGGAGGGCTTCGTGTATGGACCTCAAGCGTTGGAGGTAGCAGACTTTTCAGCAGAAGGTAAAGCAGAGTGTTGCCTTCTGGTGTCATTGTGTGTGTGTGCTGGGATGGGCATGGGACAGGTTCCAGAGCTTTGCACAAATGTCATCACAAAATAATTTATAATGGTGCTTTTCACAAAATGTAAAACCAAGCTAATACTTGGAAATTTTATTCAGTATTACTAAAATACATAAAAAGTAGAAAAGTTTGAATAGAACTCCAGACAAAATTTCAGTCTCTCTGCTGTTAACTGAAGAGGAAGAATGTATAGTGCATGCTATCTAACTTTCTCAGACTTAGTTTTACTATGAGTTCTTCCTGGGAAGGTGTCCAAATCATTATTCATATGCTGTATTCTTCCTTGCTGCTCCTTTTACTGAAAGATTGCTTCACAGTAAATAGGCAGCCTCGTTGGTGACTCATGACTGGAGGACAGACATTTTTACTCTAGGTCCCATGTGCCAAAAATCTTTGTTTCTAACACGCTAATTACCTCTCTTCAGAACTTGTTAATATGCTCTTCTCTCAAGTTAGTTCTTGTTTCAGTAGAGAAACAAACACATCCCACTCATTTGTAAAATATGTTTTTATGGAGACCTTCTTAATGAGTTATTTTTAAGAAAATAATATGACATAACTTTCCTGGGTAATGCTTCTTTGATTTTTTAAAAAAATACAAATATTTTGCCATTTAGGTGCCAGATGTTATAGATATTACTTTCTTTGAATTTATGAAACCATTTATGAATTTTATTCAGATGATACTTAAGTGCAGGTTTTTTTTTTAAAGACCTATAGCAGCTAATAATGTTGCATTCTTAAACTTAATAAGTTTTTAGATATATTCCTAATGGAATTAGAGGAATGGTTTTCTTATGTCTTCCTGAAATTATATTTGTATTGCTATCAAGTGGCTGCATCTTATATTTTTTTTTTTTTGCATTTTATACTGTATATTAAGGACATACACCTTATGTGATATGGGGTATTTAGTAAATAGCTACTCTGTGCCCTCCACAGAGTCTTTCCATGTTATAGTCAACTTAGTTTCACTATTTCATTTTTTTCCTATTCAGAGATACTGCTTTCCTTAGCTAGAAGAGTTTCAGGCTGTTTATTGAGGTTAGCTGCAATTTTACCACTGAAGCCCTTTCTCCTTTCTTTGGTTCTCTTCACTGGCCATTTGGAGGATATTTTGTATTTACCAACAATAGATTGGAAGTAATTTCTTGAAGGCCCTTTCATACTTCATTTTTAGGCTAGTCCGCTGTTTTCACTGCTGTTGAATTATGCAGCCTTCTATTTGTTTAGCTAATCTTTCTCTGGTGTATTTTGTTATCAGTTGAGTATCTCAATAGATTTTCTAGTGACTAACATAGAAAATGTAAAGTAAACTGCTCGTATCAAGGCACAGAAAGACTCTTCCCCAGGTCCTCATCTCTACAACTTCTGTGAGAAGGATGTGATGAAATGGTTACAAACAGTAGTTTCTCAAAGATAATTTATTTTTTAGAGCTGTTTTAGGTTTACAGAAAGATTAAGTGGAAAGTAAAGAGAGTTCCCATATGCCCCTTTACCACCTCAACCTCATTCTCCCCACACCCCATCTCCCTGTGACTAACATCTTGCTGTAGTGGTATGTTTGCTGCAATTGAACCAGTAGTGTTACATTATTATTAACTAAATCCACAGTTTTACCTTAAAGTTCACTCTTTGTGTTGTATATTTTATAGGTCTGACAAATATATAACATGTATCAACCATTACAGTATCACGTGGAATAATTTTACTGCTCTAAACATACGCTGTGTTATAGGAGAAAGGGGCACAAGAGGATGGTCATGTCACAAGTCTTGGGCAAGTCCCTGGAATGGGCAGCCTAGTGAGAGTCCTTGGCTTTGTGCAGGAAAGAATTCAAGCCATAGTAAAGTGAACACAAGTTTATTTAGATACATATTCCATAGGCACAATGTGAATGTCTCAGAAAGCAAGAGTGGCCCCTCACTGTGGGCAGTTTATTTCTATGGGAAAAAGTGGGAAGAATATTCTAACTATCTTGGATAAGGGTTGGGGATTTCTGGGAATCAGCCACTACCTACGTTTTGACCTTTTATGGTCAGTGTCTGAACTGTCATGGTGCCTGTGGGTGTATAGCAAGGCTGTATAGTGAGGCGACAGGTAGACTGGAAGTAGAATCTTCCTCCGTCTTGGGGCTAGTTGGTTCTAACCAATACTTGTCATATCCCTGTACGGCTGTGTCATTCTTTTAATGGTTGTGCCCTGCCCCCTTCCGTCCTCTCTCACTTGTGGTCCATCCATTCATCCCTGCCTTCCTTCCTTTGAGCCCCCAGCAAGCACAGATATTTTTTTGTCTATATAGTTTCCTCTTTTCAGAACATCATAGTTGTATAATGTAGTTTGTAGTCTTTTCAGTTTTGCTTCTTTCACTTAGTGGTAAGCATTTAAGCTTCTTCTCTATGCCTTTCCATGGTTTGGTAGCTCATTTCTTCTTAGTGCTGAATAACGCTGCATTATCTGGGTATACCACAGTTAATCTATCCATTCACCTACTGAAACACATGGTTGCTTCCAAGTTTTGGCAGTTATGAATAAAGCTGCTATAAACGTTCATGTGCAGATTTTTATGGGGACACAAGTTTTCAATTCATTTTGGTGAATGCCATGGAGTGCAATTGCTTTATCATATGAAAAAAGTATGTTTACTTTTGTAAGAAACTGTCTCTATTATTACCATATCAACTTGAGTTTGTCAATGTCCACAAAAAAACTGGTTGGAATTTCGATTGGGACTATGTTGAATCTATAGATCAAATTGAGAAGAATTGACATCTTGACAATTTTAGGCCTTCTTTGCTATATACATGGAATATCTCTCAGATCTTTTTTGATTTCCTTTTTCAGTTTTATCGTTTTCCTTGTATAGACCCTGTACATGTTTTGTTAGTCATAACTAGGTAATTCATTTTTGGACCTGCTGTTGTAAATGTTAAATTGTGTTTTTAATTTCTAGTTCCAACTTTTCATTGCTGGTGTATAAGAAAGTATTGGCTTTTGCATATTAACCTTCATCCTGCAGCCTTGCTATAATTGTTTATTTGTTCCAGGGGTTTGCTTGTTGTTCTTGGAATTTTCTCCAAAGACAGTTATACAAATACACTTTTATTTCTTGCTTAATCTCTGTAATTTTAATTTCCTTCCACATTTTATTGCATTGGCTAGGACTTCCAGTATGATTTTGAATAGGAATGGTGAGAGCAGATATTCTTGTCTTGTTCCTGATCTAATTGGGGAAGTCATCAGTTTTTCTTCATGAGCTATGATAACCACAATAGATTATCCTAATCAGGAGTATAGAAGATGTAAAGTATTGCTTATATCAGGCCACAGGAGGATTCATTCTCCCTCCCCACACTCCCTTTCCCTCACCTAAACTTCTTTGAGAAAAATAGGATTAAATTGATCGTTATAAAAATATTTTAAATGAGGGAATTAAGGCAGTTTTAAGGGGAAGACAGAGGATGAGATGGCTGGATGGCATCACTGACTTGATGGGAGTGAGTCTCAGTGAACTCCAGGAGTTGGTGATGGACAGGGAGGCCTGGCGTGCTGCGATTCATGGGGTCGCAGAGTTGGACACGACTGAGTGACTGATCTTATCTGATCTGATGAATATTACTTAGTTCCTTTACTCTCTTGTGAACTTCTGTAGGTTTCAACTTCTATGAAATTGTGAATTTCAGTATATTATTACAACCCTTGTAGTGTCCAGTATGCACTACAATTGGCATAACTATTTGTTGAATGGAAAACTTAATTTTTAGACTCTTAACTGTAAACCTCTATCTTATTAGAAAAGGCAGAAAACCGATAGCATTAGATCTCTAATATATTCAGTCAGTCAGATACTTGACAGTTGCAAGGTATCGTGATGGCTACAAAAGATACAAATAATAATGATACCTCCTCTCAGAAAACTTATTACCCGTTTAGGAAAGGTTAATTTCAAATTTCATGTTTCATTTTTGCTGATATGCATTTCTCAGAAGCTCTTATTTCTATATTTCTTTTAAGCATTCCAACTGAAATATCTGTTTGTGGACTTCTTGGGTAGAAGAAGTGGGTAGTGGACACTGTGCTAGATATTTTACATATATGATCTCATTTATCTTAAAAATTGTGCAGTGTTATTATTTTCAATTAACAGTGTAAAAACTGGTAATATGAGACTATGCGTAATTTCTTTGTTGTCTGATTTAATATATTAGGTGTATAATTCCATACCTTAAGCTCTTTAAATCACATACTGTGAAAAAGTAACTTTACAGAGTGGTATATGATGAATGTCGGGTGTATAGTATAGAAATGTGCTTGGTGAACACAGAGAAGAAAGCTTTGACCTCAGAATAGAACTAGTTCATAAAATTTCTGGAAAGCTTGACCTTGTCTGATGGATCGAAGACTAAGGCAAAGAGAGATCAGGAAGATCAGCCAATGTAGAAAAGACTGAGGGCCAAAAAGAACAAGTATTTTGTGATTTGACAGTGTAATATAAAAATGTAAAAATTTCTACTGTTGTAGTAAAAGAAATAGAACAAATTTTGTCTATTATCTTAAACAAGAACTACTCCATTTTTCTCTTAAAGTAATTTCCACTGAGTTTGCTTATTGTTTGTTGAAGACGAGAGAATAGATCACAGAACCACTGTGTAAATCTCATGTCATCAGTTGCCAAGGACGTCTTTGTCTGCTGAGTTCCAGTGATCAGTACAGCAAGTGCGGAGGGATTAAAAGCATGGAGGAAAAATGGAAGATCAAAGGAATCCAAAATAAAGGACTTTCCTAAAGTCAAGTGTATTTTATTTAGTCTTTTCCCGTATCTCAGTGGTTAAGTACCCCAGAAATTGCCTTTAACATGCTAAAATTTGTGGAGTTGCAATGGTGTCCTTGCTTTCAGTGAAGTTAGTGTATTTTTGGGAAGACCAGAGTATGGTTAACATAATTAGAAACCACTCAGCCGTGGGCTTCCCTGGTGGCTCAGTTGGTAAAGAATCTGCCTACGATGCTGGAGACCACCTGCAATGAAGGAGACCTAGGTTCAGTCCTTGGATAGGGAAGATCCTCTGGAGAAGGAAATGGTGACCCACTCCAGTAATCTTGCCTGGAAAATCCCATGGACAGAGGAAACTGGAAGGCTACAGTCCATGGAGTCACAAGAGTTGGACATGACATAGCAACTGCACCATCACCACCAGTCGTGTTAAGCACCATATAATGTAGACTGTTAATACTGTGGGGTCTTTCTCCTTAAATAATGTTCTTCAGGGTTCTCTTCTCTTTGCTATTCTCATAATTTTAATTTCTATCTATTTTCACACTCTGTCCTAGCCCATGTCTTCCTTCTAAGCAGTAGATTTATCCAAATGCCTTTTGGACATCTTCATTTAGACAGGACCACAGTGCATTCAGCTTCAACTTACAAAAGCTTTTGTCTGTTCTTTTTGACTCGGTGTATGGCACCCAGTTGACCAAGTGAAAAACTGACCCTCATTCTTACTTTACTTCCTCATTTCTAACCACATGTTCTGTTGATCAGTTCAGTTCAATTGCTCAGTCATGTCAGACCCTTTGCAACCCCATGTACTGTAGCATACCAGGCCTCTCTGTCCATCACCAACTCCCAGAGCTTGCTCAAACTCATGTTCATCGATTGGTGATGCCATCCAACCATCTCCGTCGTCCCCTTCTCCTGCCTTCAGTCTTTCCCAGCATCAGGATCTTTTCAAATGATGCAGTTCTTTGCGTCAAGTGGGCAAAGCATCAGTCCTTCCAATGAAAATTTAGGACTGACTTCCTTTAGAATGGACTGGTTTGATCTCCTTGCAGTCCAAGGGACTCAAGAGTCTTCTCCAACACCACAGTTCAAAAACATCAGTTCTTCGGCGCTCAGCTTTCTTTATTGTCCAACTTTCATATCCAAATATGACTACCAGAAAAACCATAGCTTTGACTAGACAGAGCTTTGTTGGCAAAGTAATGTTTCTGCTTTTGAATATGCTGTCTAGGTTGGTCATAACTTTCCTTCCAAGGAGTAAGTGTCTTTTAATTTCATGGCTGCAGTCACCATCAGTGATTTTGGAACCCAAGAAAATAAAGTCTGTCACTATTTCCATTGTTTCCCCATCTATTTGCCATGAAGGACCAGATGCCATGATCTTCCTTTTTTGAATGTTGAGTTTTTGCCAGCTTTTTCACTCTCCTCTTTGACTTTCATCACGAGGCTCTTTAAGTTCCTCTCTGCTTTCTGCCATAATGGTGGTGTCATCTGCATATCTGAGGTTATTGATATTGTTCCCAGCAATCTTGATTCCAATTTGTGTTTCATCCAGCCCGGCATTTCACATGACGTACTCCACATATAAGTTAAATAAGCAGGGTGACAATATACAGCCTTGATATACTTCTTTTCATATTTGGAAGCAGTCTTTTGTTCCATGTTCAGTTCTAACTGTTGCTTCTTGATCTGCATACAGATTTCTCAGGAGGCAGGTCAGGTGGTCTGGTATTCCCATCTCTTGAAGAATTTTTCACAGTTTGTTGTGATCCACACAGTCAAAGGCTTTGACATAGTCAATAAAGGAAAAATAGATGTTTTTCTGGAATTCTCTTGCTTTTTCTGTGATCCACTGATGTTGGCAATTTGATCTCTGGTTCCTCTGCCTGTTGATACTGTTTCCTTATCATCTTTCAGATCCATCTACTTTTGTTTCCTCTGCCACCATCCTAATTTTGACTGTAGTCATCTCTTAAATTACTGCAGAGGTCTTCTGTTTATTTAATTAATTTTTATTGGAGTATAGTTGCTTTGCAGTGTTGTATTTCTGCTGTGCAGCAAAGTGAATCAGCTATATCGCTCTCCCATTTTTGGATTTCCTACCCTTTTATGTCACCATAGCAGAGACCTTTTAATGTTATTCTCCCTGTTCTCTCCTCACCTCCTACCTATTCACAAAAGCACAGTTTGCTTAAAATCCTTTTCTTCTTGGGATGCAGTCCAGTTTCCTTAATGTGGCTTACCTGTTCTGTTTGAACTGGCCCTGCTTGGTTTTCCTTCAGCTTTATCTTGCTTTCCCCTTTCTAAACCAGCTGTACTAAAGTTCACATGCATTGTTCTCTTTTGCCTCTGAGCCTTGACACATTTTGTTCCTTTTCGCCAGTAGGGGAGAGAGAAGACATGAAGCTGTAGTGACCAGAAGCACTGACTCAGGTGAATCTTGGATCTGCTCCTTAACTAGCTGTGTCATCTAGAATGATCTAACCTCTCTGCTTTCAGTGTCCTCATTTGTAACAATGGAGAGAGTATAGTACTAGCTCCTTGGCTTGTTAATGAGGATTAAAAGAGTTAATGTAGTTGAGGTTCTAAGAATTGATGCCTACCTCATACTGAGTACTATAGAAAAATAGCTATTTTTTATAATTCTTACTATAAATGTGTTGGGATAGTAGACAGCATAACTTTTTATATTTTAAAGATGATTTAATGACAAATATGCTTTTTTCCCCTTCATAAATTACAAGTTGATTGGCTCATTATTATTGGTATTTTTGTTCTTGGCTGGGCAACAGCTTCCTTTTTCTAACCTCTTGTTTTTCAGTTTTTTAGGTTTTTAGTGACTAGAATTTGATCTTAGGTTGACTTTCCTGTGAAATGGATCATCTGACATGGATCATTAGGTCTACCTGAATTTTTATACAAACTAATCCAGGTCAACCTATATGGAAACTAAAAGAAAATTAATTCTTAATAACTAATAGCTGACTTTTTACTTCATGATATATGTCATGTTGATTTAAGTTTCAAGTAAAATCCTTTAAAGGAATTCACTTTTTCCATATTTCAGATTGTGGATTATAATGGTTCAAATGGTTTGAATTCTAGCAAAGATACTATGTTAGGAATAGACTCTCTGAAAGGAAGAACTCTGTTTTTCTCGGTATTCATAATTCTGCTTACACTGAATACTTCCCAGAATACTTCTGACACCAGAAATGTACAGGTTTTTTTCCCATACTGACCAGTTCTCAGACACCAGCTGGGAATCCTACGATTTAACTCAGTTTCGACACTAATTGCTCAGAGTTGATACAGAGCCAAGATTAAGGGCTTAGTCCCACTAGACTGCCCCTCTTCAGATGCCGGTGGCAACTGATGGGTCCCCAAGTTGCCCACAACCTCTCACTCAGCTACCAACTAGAGGTTCCCGCGACTCTCTCCTCAGGTTCAGTCATGTACTAGCATGGCTCATAGAACTCAGGAAAACAGTTTACTTACTGGGTTACTTGTTTATTACAAAGGATATATTAAAGGATACAAATGAACAGCCAGATGAAGAATATATAGGGTTAGGTCTATGTCTGGAAGTGTCCCAAGCACAGGAGCTTATATTCCTGTGGAATTTTGGGATGTGGCAACCGCCCGCCCCTCCCCAGCAAGTGGATGGGTTCTTATTCACTAACCCAGAAGCTCTCTGAACTCTGTACTTTGGGGATTTTTATGGAGGCTTCATTATATAGACATGATAGATTAAATTACTGACCATTGGTGGATAATTAAATCCCCAGGTCCCATTTGGGTTGGGGCAGCAGTAGGGGACACTGAAAGTTCTAATCACCTGGTTTGTTCCCCTTGCAGCCGGTCCCCATCCAGGGGCTATCTAGGGACTTTCTGAAAATCACCTTTATAACATAAACTCAGATGTGGTTGAAAGGGGTTTGTTATAAATAACTGAAGAGCTTCTTTGATTTTTATCCTTCTGGAGATACTCCATGAGTAAAAAAACGGATAATATAATAAAAGATGCTCCTATGCTCTAATTGCTTAGGAAATTACAAGTATTTTAGGAGCGGTGATCCAGGAGCCCTGGAGGAAGACCCCACAATATGTTTCTTACTCTATTACAATATCACATTCTCTATTATCATGGTACTTAAAATCAGCCAGGAGAAACATGCAAAAACTTAAATCTTATCAAAAGAGGATTCCTCAGTGGTCTAGATTTGGCTGAACTTGTAGTAATACGGTGAAAAATGTGTATGTATTTAAATTTTAAATGTTGATTTTGATATCTTGCTAGTTTCTCTTTTGAATATTTGTTTTTCATTGATACTTACAATTTGATATAACTTTGTGAAGACTGACATCTAAAAGTGTAACTAAAGAAGCTGGTTGATGATCTAGTTCTTTCTGTTCTGATGGTGCTAGACTAGAGAATGACAAAATATTGATACTTTTCTTCTCTCCTAGGAGATTGTTGCTTTCTGGTGAAATTTTAAATATGCATATGTTTCCAATAGATACCGGTGTTTGATTCTTACTGTCATTTGAATTTTATTCCCCAGAATATATTTTTTTTTATCTTTAGGATATACATTTTTAAAAGAAGATTTTCCAGATTTTCTGTTATGCTGAAAATATTTTTTAAGTTGATCAAAGCTAATAAACAAGTTTATTTCAGTGCAACAAATGTTTAGTTTCTGCTATTTGTGAGGTACTTTGTTAGCTCCTAAAAAATATACAAAATGAGTAAGATATTTTTTCTCCATCTCCAAAAGAGGGAGGAGACTATGAGTCAATTTTAGGTAAGTGTAATAACAAAATAGAATTTGTACAGTTTTTTTGTTTTCCTTTGAGAGAATTTTGAACAGAATCTTTGCTCTACTAATCATGCTCTTTCGAAACATCAGCAACTGTTGATATGACCACCTCCTTTCCGTTCTTTCCAGTTTGACTTCCCTTCTGCATTTGATGCTTTTGCCACTTACTTTTTGATACTGTTCTTTGGCTTCTATATACAATTTACTCTTTTTCTTTTACTTCTCTAACTACTGTTTATTAGTTGCTTCCCTCCTCGGTTTTGTTTTTTTTTTTTTAATTAAGAAAAATTTTGTACATAAATAAATAAGGGAATAATTACATTATTTGAAAATTCTTTGGGTTTAGTCAGAATTTGCAATAACCCCATGAGTGCAGTGAGTCCGGTTTAATTATGCCATACAGCAGTCTGTGCCTAGTTTCTTCGGTTTTACCATTTATGGTTTTATAAAAGCTATCCATATGGGTCCACTTGGTTTGGACTCATAGACAAATTGGTCTCCAGCCAGATACTCCATCTTGTTATGTATCACACCTCTCCATAGAGCTGAAATGCTCCCTTAAAGAGAAACTTTAAAAAACCCCACAAACTCCAGTTTAGATTTGGCAGTCACTGTACTATGGTGTTTGAGTATTTTTGACTTAGCAATAAATAGTGTTTAAAAAAAAAAAAAGATTTTATAAAATCAGAGATGTTCAAAGTTCAAACTCTAGAACAATAATACCCATATAAGCTCCATCTAGGTTTAGCTGTTATCATTTTTGTATGTTTTTTTCTCTTACTCTTTTTATATATGTAAATTATTTTTTGTTATCATAGAACCATATGAAATTAAGTTGCCACTGTCATGACATGGTACTCCAAAATACTTCTATATCTCCTAAGAGTAAAGATATTCTCCTGCATAACCATGATGCCATTGTCCTGTGTTTAAAACAAGTAATTAAAAAAGAAAATTTACCACGGTAAAATAATATATAATATCTAGTCTATGTTTAAAATTTCCCAGGTGTCCTGAAAATACATTCTTATAGCTATTTTTAATGTGAATCACAATCTAGCCAAGGTTTTCATGCATAATTGCTTGTTACATGTCTTGAGTAGACTGATTCTCTGACCTTTTTTTTGAGTCCTTTTTGGTTTGTTTTTATTTTTTAGAAGGCAGACCAATTTTCTGGTAGTGTCTTACATCTAGATTTGCCTGTTATCAAGGACCCTGATGTTTCCTACAACCTGTTGAAGAGTGGCATTCAGTAGAGACGGGCCTTTGAACCCCTGTGGCTTTGCTACTGTGAATAGGTTATGAGTCCCATTATTAATCATCTTAAGTTCTTTGGCCACTGGTGAAATTTGGATCAGCGAAAGCCCATGCGTCCTTTCGCCTCCACCCATGAGCATTGTCAGTTTACTCTGGTAAACAATATACATGTTAGCATTAGGTAGGTGCCAGGCTGAAGGTGAAGTTCCAGTACTTTGGCCACCTGATGTGAAGAGCACACTAATTGGAAAAGACCTTGATGCTGGGAGAGATTGAAGGCAAAAGGAGGATGAAATGGTTGAATGGCATCACCAACTCAATGGACATGAGTTTGAGCAATCTCCGGGAGATGGTAAAGGACAGGGAAGCCTGGTGTGCTGCAGTCCATAGGGAGGCAAAGAGTTGGACATGACTGAGCAACTGAGCAACAACAACAGGATGTGAAGAGCCCAGGCCACCACCTTTCATCTCTTTTCTTCTGTATTCTTTCTCTTTGTGGCCACGTTTACTCCTCTGATTTTAACAGTTGCCTGTGTAACGAAGTTTTCTAGATTGCACTTTATTTCCTTTTGTTCATCTTCTCCTGGCTATCCAGTAGTCACCCTAAAATTTACACTCCAAAATGAATTTATTCTTTACTTGCTAACTGGCTCATTGTCAGTACTGTGCTCTGTGTGAGTCAGTGGGAGTAGAAGGTATAGTGTAACTAGCCTTGCTTTCATTGAGACAACACACCGACTGGAAACCTCAGTCTTCAGCTGTTTCTCTGCTTAGCACTCTCGTTTACATGTACACATATGTGCATATGTATTTATTCATCAAATACTTCTTTAAGTACAATGTTTCTATATATATTTGGCCACAGTAGATAAGACTATATCTGGATGGCCTCTTGAATGGATTCCTTCCATTCTTACCATATTTATTCTAATTTTGGTCTTCATCAATCCTTCCTAGAACTTTTACAATGTTCTCTCTACCTCTGGCTTAAACCCTGTGATTCATTCTACATTCTGTCTTATTGAGAATACTTGCTTGATCATGTTTCTTCTTTTTTTTTTTTTTTGATCATATGTTTCTCTTGCTTGAAAACCTCTGATGGCTTCCCATATTATACAGGAAAAATGCTATCTTTTTAGCATATCATACAGGACTATGCTAATTCCATCTTCTTTGCTCTTTTTATGTATTTCTTCATGTTTTGGGTTCTAGCTATACCTGTCTTCTGCTGATTTCTTGAGTATAATGTGGATTTTACTCTTCAAACTTTGTTCATACATTTCTGGTGTCCATAAGGCTCTGACCCCTCTTCTTTGTTTAATGAAATCCTGCTTATGTTTCAAGGTCAGCTTGGAGTGTTCCCTTTGAAAATTATTTACCTAATATCCCTCTATCTACTCCCTGCACCAAACCAAACCCTTAACATTCTTTTCTGATGTACTTTGCACATTTGTCTGTTATAGTGCTTATCAGATTGTATGCCTTGCTTTTGTGTTTCTCAGTGTAAAGGTTCACAAGGGAAAGAATCATCTTGTTTTTTCTTCTGTTCTTAGAGCACAAAGCTTGGCACATAGCACATGCTTGGTAAAGCATTTCTGAAAGGAAAGTCTGACATTCCATGTTACTTTACTTTCTGTAGCAGGTGAGTCTAATTTGAGATTATGAGTTCTCAAAGGAAGGTGATAGTTTATATAAAGTAATTGGTTTACACTAAATATCTGCTAATGATTGAGTTTAGTTCAGTTGCTCAGTCGTGTCCAACTTTTTGTGACCCCATGAACCACAGCACGCCAGGCCTTCCCGTCCATCACCAGCTCCCAGAGTTTACCTGAACTCATGTCCATTGAGTCGGTGATGTCATCCAACCGTCTCATCCTCTGTCGTCCCCTTCTCCTCCTGCCCTCAATATCTCCCAGCATTAGGGTCTTTTCAAATGAGTCAGCTCTTTGCATCAGGTGGCCAAAGTATTGCAGTTTCAGCTTCAACATCAGTTCTTCCAATGAACACCCAGGACTGATCTCCTTTAGAATGGACTGGTTGGATCTCCTTGCAGTCCAGGGACTCTCGAGTCTTCTCCAACACCACAGTTCAAAAGCATCAATTCTTTGGTGCTCAGCTTTCTTTATAGTCCAACTCTCACATCCATACGTGACTACTGGGAAAATCATAACCTTGACTAGACGGACCTTTGTGGACAAAGTAATGTCTCTGCCTTTTAATATGCTGTCTAGGTTGGTCATAACTTTCCTTCCAAGGAGTAAGTGTCTTTTAATTTCATGGCTGCAGTCACCATCTGCAGTGATTTTGGAGCCCAAAAAAATGAAGTCAGCCACTGTTTCCATTGTTCCCCATCTATTTGCCATGAAGTGATTGGACCGGATGCCATGATCTTAGTTTTCTGAATGTTGAGCTTTAAGTCAACTTTTTCACTCTTCCTCTTTCACTTTCATCAAGAGGCTCTTTAGTTCTTCTTCACTTTCTGCTATAAGGGTGGTGTCATCTGCATATCTGAGGTTATTGATATTTTTCCCAGCAGTCTTGATTCCAGCTTGTGCTTCATCCAGCCCAACATTTCTCATGATGTACTCTGTATATAAGTTAAATAAGCAGGGTGATAATATACAGCCTTGATGTACTCCTTTCCCAATTTGGAACCAGTCTGTTGTTCATGTCCAGTTCTAACTGTTGCCTCCTGACCTGCATACAGGTTTCTCAGGAGGCAGGTCAGGTGGTCTGGTATTCCCATCTCTTTCAGAATTTTCCACAGTTTGTTGTGATCCACACTGTCAAAGGCTTTAGCATAGTCAGTAGAGCAGAAGTAGATGTTTTTCTGGAACTCTTGCTTTTTGATGATCTAATGGATGTTGGCAATTTGATCTCTGGTTCCTCTACCCTTTCTAAATCCAGCTTGAACATCTGGAAATTCACAGTTCACGTAATGTTGAAGCCTGGCTTGGAGAATTTTGAGTGTTACTTTGCTAGCATGTAAGATGAGTGCAATTGTGCGGTAGTTTGAGCATTCTTTGGCATTGCCTTTCTTTGGAATTGGAATGAAAACTGACCTTTTCCAGTCCTATGGCCACTGCTGAGTTTTCCAAATTTGCTGGCATATTGAGTGCAGCACTTTCACAGCATCATCTTTTAAACTTAACACTTAAATATTTGTTTATTTTTGTCTCCGCTGGGTCTTCATTGCCGGGTGTGGCTTTCTCTAGTTCTGGTGAGTGGGGGCTACTCTCTAGTTGTGGTGCATTGGCTTCTCATTGTGGTGGTTTCTCTTGTTGCAGAGCATGGACTCTGGGGCACTCAGGCTAAATAGTTGTGGTGCATGGGCTTAGTCTACCTCATAATGTGTGGAATCTTCCTGGACCAGGAATTGACCCATGTCCCCTGCATTGGCAGGTGGATTCTTAACCACCGGACCACCAAAGAAGCCCCTATTTTTGATACCTGAACCCAAAAGCATTACTGCAGATATGTTTGTTTTAATTAAAATCACTTCTGAGCAGTAAGAATTTGCCATAAATAGGAGTTTCTGAAATTTTATTATTTTAGAGCTTTTAAAATAGTAAATGTTTATCTGAATTAGAATTCTGAATGAAACAAATAGTATAAAATGAACATTGTTTAGAGTAAGAGAAGTATATTAATAAATCAGTTTTAAGAAAAGAGATTAAATAAAAGTGGTCTTTCTAAAGAATGGAGGTTAAAAAATAGTCAGATTTCCATGTTGCAAGGAAATACTGGACTTGAATAAGGGAGACTTTAACTGTACTTTGGTGATGTTTAGAGAATGAGTAGGTGAAATATATGACAGATGAAACATAAAGAAGGTGCTGGTGTTATTTGACATTATTTGTTAATAAGGGGAATACAAAATAATAACAATACCCTGTGGTGGTGGTGGTGGTTGTTTATTTGCTAAGTCTGGTCTGATTCTTTGCAACCCCATAGACTGCAGCACTCCAGGCTCCTCTGCCCTCCACTATCTCCTGGAGTTCGCTGAACTTCATGTCCATTGAGTTGGTTAACCCTGTACAAGACTTTTAATATTTTAGAATTATTTTTGAAGGAATATTGTAATTTAAGTTAAAAATCCTGCTAATTAACAATGCTATGGTGTTGAATTTTATGGCAAGTCAAATGATATGACGTCTGGGCTTTGTTTGAAAATAATCAAGAAAAGTGGAAGTAGTAGGAATAAGACTGGCCATGTGTTGGTAATTGTTGTAGCTATATGATAGAGTATCACTATCATTTATTTTGTAAAGGGTTTCCAAATAAGGACTCAATACTGAGTGAATATAGAGTGATATTGAGTAATTCAGAATTACCAGTGTAAAACTAAATGATACTTCTTTAGTTTTGTTTTCCAAGTTTTTATTCCATATTGTTTTGTTCTTCTTTTTCTATGAGATATGGAAGCCTCTTAAATTGCTAAGCCAAATCATCACATATTGAGGGAAAGAGATATAACATTGATTTATGGCAGCATTCTTCTTGAATAAAACAATTATTGACAAGCCCACAGCTAACATCATACTCAGTGGTGAAAAGCTGAAAGCACTCTAAGATCAGGAATAAGATGAGAATGCCCACTCTCACCATGTTTATTCAGCATAGTTTTGGAAGTCCTAGCCATAGCAATCAGAGTAGAAAAAGAAATAAAAGGAATCCAAATTGGAAAGGAAGAAGTAAAACTGCAGATGACATGATAGTCTCTGCAGTTTTACTGCAGATAGTCTAGAGACAAGATGTCTCTAGAAAACTACTAGAGCTCATCAATGAGTTCAGTAAAGTTGCTAGATTCAAAATAAGTACCCAGAAATCTTTTGCATTTCTATACACTATCATCAAAATACTAGAAAGATGAATTAAGGAAACAGTTCCATTTACCGTCGCAACAAAAAGAATAAATACCTAGGAATAAACCTACCTAAGGGGGCAAAAGATCTGTACTCCAAAATCTGTCAGACACACAAAAAAGATGATGCATGTGGAGAGATAAACCATGTTCTTGGATGGGAAGAATCGGTATTGTTAAAATCACCATACTGCCCAATGCAGTCTACTGATTGTATGCCATCCCTATCAAATTACCAATAACATTTTTCACAGAACTGGAACAAAAAATCTAAAAGTTTGTGCAGAAACACAAAAGACCTTGAATAGCCAAAACAGTCTTGAGAAAGAGTACTGTATTTCTGGTGATTTCATTAATTTGAATTATGTTCTTAAAGTTTGGCAAAGAAAAAGGACGAATTCATAGAATTGTTTGTTTTCTTAAGGGATGTGAGACAGAAGTTCAGAAATTGTTCTTTCTTCTTCCTGTTCTCTTTTTCTCCTTTCCTCATTCCCATGTTGCCTCAGTTTCTTTTTGAGGTGCCAAAAAAATTATCTATGTGCTGCTTCCTCCAATCCAGTATCACATCTGTGGGCTCAAGTCCTTTAAATCTGAAACTCCCTCAGTAAATTTTTTTTTTTTTTTAACTGAGGTATATTGACAAGCAATACTGGTTCCAGGTGTAAAATACTGTAATGATTCAATATTTGTATATATTGTGAAATGATCACCACAATAAGCCTGTTAACATCTTTAGGGCATCTCCCTTTTGGACTTCTCAGATATTTTATTTTTGATTAGAGTTTTTCTTTCTAGCTAAAAGAAAGATTTACAAGCTGAAGAATCTTCAGAGATGTGACCTGAGTCTCCTTAATGGTATCATCCCCTGCATCAACCAAGCTCAAGAAACCCAGACTTATCCTGGATTCAGACTTCTTAATTTTCATTATTTGTTCATTTGGTCCTGCCAATTCCTCTTCTAAAATGACTATCACAAGTATTCCTTCTTTTTGCCAGTCTTACTATTGCCATTCTGTTTTGGAGAATGTTGTGCTTGGAAAGTTTCATCTGAGATCTGCTTCTGGCTGCTAGCCTAGCTTCTTCATTTTCATGAGGAGGTTTTAACAGGATTGTCGTAAGCCCCTTTTGGAAGCTAACATTCTGTTACACTGATCCAGGGTCTTTCCTTGTCACACTTTCATTGCAGTAATCTCCTAGTTGTTTTCCATACCTCTAATCTCAGTCCTTTCTAATAAGATTAATCTTTGTACATAACTTTGCTTGCCATTAGGATAAAATCTTATATTTACTGGTCTCTATTCATGTTATCATTTTTCTGCTTAGTTGTTATTGGCACAATTAGACAAAATGGAAGTTTCACCCATCTTCATAGTCTTTCTCTCCTTCACCTACATAATCAAATTAGTTACTAAATTCTGTCACCCCTAATGTTATTCAGTTGCCAAGTCATGTCCGACTTCTTGTGACCCCATGCACTGCAGCACGCCAAGCTTTTCTGTCCTTCACTGTCTCCAGAGTTTGTTGAAGTTCATGTCCATTGAGTTGGTGATTCTATCTAACTAACTCATCCTCTGCCACCCTCTTCTCCTTTTGCCTTCAGTTTTTCCCAGCATCAGGGTCTTTTTCAGTGAGTTGGCTCTTCACATCAGGTGGTCAAAGTATTGGAGCTTCAGCAGCAGTGTTTCCAATTCATATTAAGGGTTGATTTCCTTTAGGATTGATTAGTTTGATCTTGCTGTCCAGGGGACTACTCAGGAGTCTTCCTCAGCACCACAGTTGGAAAGCATCAATTCTTTGATGCTCAGCCTTCTTTATGGTCCAACTCTCACATCTGTACATGACTACTGGAAAAACCATAGCCTTGACAATACGGACCTTTTGTTGGCAAAGTGCTGTCTCTGCTATTTAATATGCTGTCTAGGTTTGTCATAGCTTTTCTTCCAAGGAGTAAGCATTTTTTAATTTCATGGCTGCAGTCAGTCCATAGTGATTTTGGAGCCTAAGAAAATAAAATCTATCACTTGCCACTTTTCCCCCTTCTATTTGCCATGAAGTGATAGGACTGGATGCCATAATCTTAGTTTTTTGAATGTTGAGTTTTATGTCAACTTTTCCACTCTCTTCTTTCACCTTCATCAAGAGGCTCTTCAGTTCCTTTTCCCTTTCTGCGATTGGAGTGGTATCATCTGCATCTGAGGTTGTTGATATTTCTCCTGGCAATCTTGATAGTGATTTATCCAACCCAACATTTCACATGATGTACTCTGCATATAAGTTAAATAAGCAAGGTGGCTATATACAGTCCTAACATACTCCTTTCACTATTTGGAACCAGTCCGTTGTTCCATGTCCGGTTCTAACTGTTGCTTCTTGGCTTGTGTACAGATTTCTCAGGAGGCAGGTAAGGCTGTCTGGTATTCCCATCTCTTTAAGTATTTTCCACATTTTCTTGTGATCCACACAATCAAAGGCTTTAGCGTAGTCAATAAAGCAGAAGTAGATGTTTTTCTGGAATTTCCTTGCTTTCTCTGTGACCCAACAAATATTGGCAGTTTGATCTGGTTCTTCTGCTTTTTCTAAACCCAGCTTGTACATCTGGAAGTTCTCGGTTCATGTACTGCTGAAGCCTGTCTTGAAAGATTTTGAGAATAACTTTGTTAGCATGTGAAATGAGTTCAATTGTATGGTAGTTTGAATGTTCTTTGGCATTGCCTTTCTTTGGGATTGAAATGAAAACTGACCTTTTCCTGTCCTGTGGCCACTGCTGAGTTTTCCAAATTTGCTGGCATATTGAGTGCAGCACTTTCACAGCATCATCTTTTACAAATTGAAATAGCTCACCTGGAATTCTACTATGTCCACTAGCTTTGTTTGTTTTAATGCTTCCTAAAGCCCACTTGACTTTACACTCCAGGATGTCTGGTTCTAGGTGAGTGGCCATACTATCGTGATCAACTGATTCATTAAGACTTTTTTGGTATAGTTCTGTGTATTCTTGCCACCTCTTCTTAATCTCTTCTGCTTCTGTTAGATCCTTGTTGTTTCTGTCCTTTATTGTGCCGATCCTTGCATGAAATGTACCCTTGATCTCCAGTTTTCTTGAAGAGATTTCTGGTCTTTCTCGTTATATTGTTTTCCTCTATGTCTTTGTCTGTGTTCACTTAAGAAGGCTTTTCGTGATATTCTGTGGAACTCTGCATTCAGTTGGGTATACATGCATGCATGCTAAGTAGCTTCAGTAGCGTCCAACTCTGTGCGACTCTATGGACTGTAACCCGAAAGGCTCCTCTATCCGTAGGATTCTCCAGGCAAGAATACTGAAATGGATTGCCACGCCTTCCTCCAGGGGATCTTCTTGACCCAGGGATCAAACCTGCATCTCTTAAGTCTCCTGCATTGACAGGTGGGTTCTTTACCACTAGCGCCACCTGGGAAGCCCTTAGTTGGATGTATCTTTCCCTTTTTCCCCTTGCCTTTTGCTTCTTTTCTTTCCTCAACTATTTGTTAAGTCTTGTCAGAGAACTACTTTGCCTTCTTGAATTTCTTTTGCTTTGAGACGGTTTTGGTCCCCACTTCCTGTACAGTGTAATGAATCTCTGTCCATAGTTCTTCAGTCACTCTGTCTACTAGATCTAATTCCTTGAATCAAATCCTCACTTCCACTGTATAATCATAAAATATTTGATTTAGGTCATACCTGAATGGCCTAGTGGTTTTCCCTACTTTCTTCAATTTAAGTCTGAATTTTGCAATAAGGAACTGATGGTCTGAGCCACAGTCAGCTCCAGGTCTTGTTTTTGCTGACTGTATAGAGAGCTTCTTCATGTTCGGCTGCAAATAATGTAATTAATCCGTTTTCAGTATTGGCCATCTTGTGATATCTACATGTAGACGTGTCTCTTGTGTTTTTGGAAGAGAGTGTTTGCTCTGACCGGTATGTTCTCTTTACAAAACTCTGTTAGCCTTTGCCCTGCTTCATTTTGTACTCCAAGGCCAAACTTGCCTGTTACTCCAGGTGTATCTTGACTTCCTTCTTTTGCATTCCAGTCCCCAATGATGAAAAGAACATCATTTTTGGTGTTAGTTCTAGAAGGTCTTGTAGGTCTTCATGGAACCAGTCAACTTCAGCTTCTTTGGCATTAGTAGTTGGAGCATAGATTTAGATTACTGTTGAATGGTTACTGTTGAATAGATTACTGATGTTGAATGGTTTGCGTTGGAAACAAACCAAAATCATTCTGTCATTTTTGAGGCTGCACCCAGTACTCCATTTCAGAGTCTTTTGTTGACTATGAGGGCTACTCCATTTCTTTCTAAAGGATTCTTCCCCACAGTAGTAGATATAATGGTCATCTGAATTAAATTTGCCCATTCCTGTCCATCTTAGTTCACTGATTCCTAAGATGTTGATGTTCAGTCTTGCCATCTCTTGTTTGATCAAGTTCAATTTACCTTGATTCATGGACCTAACATTCCGGGTTCCTATGCGATATTGTTCTTTACAACCTTGGACTTTCACCATGAGACACATCCATGACTGAGCATTGTTTCTGCTTTGGCTGAGCCTCTTCATTCCTTCTGGATCTTTTAGGTATTGCCCTCTGCCCTTCCTCAGTAGCATATTAGACCCCTTCTGACCTTTTTGCTCCTCACTGTTTACATAAGAAGTACACGTTATTTTGTGGCACTTCCTTGGTTCCTTCCCTCTTCTTTTCCAACCTAATCTCGTCTCTTGCCCTTTGTCATAGTGCCCTCAGCTTCCAGCTATACTGAATACCAGCTCTTTCCTGAATATGCCTCTGTTAGTTTTTTCATGCCCTACTTCTGCCTGAAATTCTCTGACCCTCCCATCATCCCTTCTCTTTCCAGGAAACTCTTCCCTCAAAGGCATTACTCTGTAGTTATCTTCCTTAAATACCAGTGGCATTTTCTCTGTGCTTATAGTGCATATATCTTGGGCACAGAGGCAGTCGTATCAGAGTTATCTGTTTATGTTTCCTACTCACTCAAAATCTCTTTCCAGGTGGGTTGTGAACTCTGATATCTAGGGTAGCTAGTCTCTAATTTTGTTCATCCTCAGAATTTGGCACAGTGTTGGAATGTAAAATATTGACTCTGCGTTTGTTTGTTGCTTGATGTAAAATAAAATAGTGAGGACCTTCTGTTTTCCTTTGAAGCAAAAAGAATTTTAACCCTGTAGTTTGAAGACTGAAAAATTTCCCTTGACTTTGCTTGCGCCTGAATTCCCTCATCTTTTTTTAAAAAAATTTATTTTAATTGAAGCTAATTAAAATATTGTGGGTTTTGCCTCCCTCATCTTTTCTTAAAAGAGTCTTCTAAATTGTTTGTCTGTCATACATTCTTGGGACCAAAGATGGCCCAGGCTGAGCTGGACAGCTGGTAGTATTATTGATAGGAGCCAGAAAGCCCTGGACATGTCTAATTATAACAAGTGAGGTTTGGCCAAATCTTAACTGCACTCATGCATACAGGCTGTTGAATGATTCTTCAGCTTGCTAAAAGTGACTGGTTGCTGGATACCAAGTTTGAGCATTTCTGAAAAATATAAGACTATGTTTTTCATTAAACTGGTTCCTAATATTTCAGTCAAAAGATGAACCTGCTTCTTGAGGCTTGAGAAGTTCTTCCCTGAATTGCATTTAAAATTTCCCATTGAGCCTAGTTTTCTAACTGGGATAAAGCTTTCATTTTAAGGCTGCCATTTCTACAATTTGCACAAGTATGTGCTTCTTATTTTTTTCTACTATCTCTAGAATTGCTTGCATCAAGAGTTTTCCAGAACATAGTGTCTCAGATGGAAAATGTAATAGAATCCCAGTCTCTGCCAAATTAATTTTTCTATTTTGTTGTTATATAATGTTCCCATTGAACAACTTTTGTGTGTGTGTGTGTGTGTGTGTGTGTGTGTGATGAATGCTGAGAAGGAAGCTGGCATGCTTTTGATACAAATTGCAGATGTATAGGAGAAATGTCTTAAAACATTTTTTTTTAATTTATTCTTTTTGGCTCTGTTGCATGGCATGTGGGATCTTAGTTCCCCGATCAGGGATCAAACTTACACCTCCTGAAGTGGAAGCTCAGATTCTTAACCACTGGACAACCAGGGAAGTCTCAGGAGAAATGTCTTTAAAGCATTCTGTATTAAATAAAACCAGGTTTATACTATATATTTACTTTTAATTCACCTGGATTTACTTAGTAAACTCCTTTAATTATTTTCAATGTGCAGTTGCTCTAACTGTAGTATCTAATATACACTAAAATTTAGCAAGCAGTTTCCCTGAAGGCTTTGGAATTACTTTGTCTGTCTTTATTATAGTAAATAATAACTTCTTTTATTTTAGAAATAAAATAGTTTTAAGAAAGAATTAAGCTGCCTCTAAAAACTAGGTCATCATAGCCATGGAGGCCAGGTTCACCTGAGTTTCAGCCTTTTCAGGTAAAAGAGTAAATTATACCTTTATGATACTTCATATTATCTGTGCCTGAAACATATGAGCTGTGTGGTATGAATTTTCACATGAATCCTGGAGAGGGGCTCTCACATGGGATGGGAGCGATGAAGCTTCTGTGTCCCTTGTGCTAGTCATCAAAATACTTGTGGGCATTGTGGGAAAGGACAGATCTTCAGTGTTCATAACTAAGGTATTGGCATCTGTCCACAGATTGGCATTGACATAGTGCAGTGATGAAAGTGAGTCCATATGCCCTCTGGGTTTCTGCCAGTTCTTCATATGGTGAACCTCAGAGGTGCCACATCATCATTTTATCATCTACAGTTAACATAGAAGAGAACTGGTAATCATGTATGCATCTTCCTTCATTCTCAACACAAAAGCTGCAGATAAGCCTCAAGTCTGCAGATCTTTGAGTATTTTATTAATTCAGCAGATGGAAGTTATATTTAAACTTATTAAGTGAAATAATTACTGGGTTTGTTCATAGATCCTATCCATATAATTCAGAGCAAGAGGCCTATGTTTCAATCTATTCTGCTCAAGCTTTCAAATTCCTTTGACAGCCTGGATGTGAAATTCAAAAGTCATTAATGTGATGTGTTAATTTTGCACTTTTTGACTTACTGCAAAAATCTTATAGTTTCCATAGCAACAATAACCTATCCAGATTGTGTAATATTCTTTACAGTATTAAAAATAAAACTATGCAATTACATGAGCTTCTGGAGCACTTCATTTAGGGAACTGAGGATTGGAATATTTCTTTAAAAAGAAAAGTATAATTTCATGTGAAGATTTTGTCAGAAATAGTTTTTAACTTTAGGAATTTATTTAATTAAATACTTAGTAGTAGATACCTGATGGTAAATTTAATTACTGATTGTGTGAAATTTGCATTGTAAGCATTGTGTTAAGCATCGCAGACACAAAACGCTTTCACAGGCATACCCACACGTATTTTCAAGGTAGGGGGGATATTTGGCTTTAATTACATTCAGTCACCTGCTGCTGGTGTTGATACTTCTTAGTGGCTTGTCGGGGGTCTGAAAAACGTTTAGTTTTATGTTTGGAGGAAACAGGATAGAAGAAAAGGAAAATGGGATCACCTATCTTTGACGTTGCTCTTTAAAACATGTCTGAAACATGCCTAAGATATTACTTTGAAAATACTAAAGATTATTTTAATAGTCAACTGTTTTCAAAGCGTCAAATTACTTTTTTTTCTTTTCCCCTCTAATTTAAGAGACAATATGATACTAGTACTAAAGCTGGTTAACATAACTTTCCACATCTTAACACAACTGTTTTTCTTTTTATGTATCACCTTCAGTGGTCTTCAAGCCTGGTAGCTCAGTTGGTAAAGAGTCTGCCTGCAATGCGGGAGACCTGGGTTCAATCCCTGGATTGGGAAGATCCCCTGGAGAAGGAAATAGCAACCCACTCCAGTATTCTTGCCTGGAGAATTCCATGGACAGAGGAGCCTGATGGGCTACAGTCCATGGGGTCACAAAGAGTCTGACATGACTGACTGACTAACACTTTCACTTTTCACCTTCAATATATTCACACACACTCGTATATCTGAGTGTATTTTTTTAATACAGTATAATTTATATATTTTCTCAGCAGTGTATGATAAACATTTTCATGTTTCTAATGATTTTCATGATTATCATTTTAGTAATTGCAGAGCAGTCTGTTGACATGTGGTACAAATTCTGTTTATCAAAATGCTGCTTGTTTCCTGAATGGCATATATTGGAAGAAAAATGTATATAATATTCAGACTGTTGGAAAAAGTAACCGTAACTCAATTATTTGCCCAAAACACAGATGATTGTGAAAATCTTTAAAATGCACATGAAATGATGTTTTAAAATGCATATTATGAATACACTCTTAAACTGCTTTATCTGCTAGTAAACAGAGTGGGGAAAATGAGCAATAGGTAAGTAAGACGTTGAGGCACTACTGAGGTACTATCATTTGACGAAATCTTTATGATATGATGATACAGTGTTGAAGCTCTAATATAATCAAAAGGCAAAACTCAGACGGCATGGGTTATACTCCTCTTGTCAGAATAACCAGTGATAGGACTCACATTTGTTACATTCAGCTGGGGCCTTGCTTTGGCTGGTCGTGTTGTTGGTACTCTGAAGATACCTCATTGCACTGGACACTCATTGATACTATTTTTATGGATGGTATCCCCATTATTGAGCCGCTGTCTTCCCTTGGTTAAGCACCCTGGTAACTACTGACACCAGAGTCTCCCAGAATTCCTAATCCTACCTCCATTAATTGGAAAATTCACTGTAACTACCAAGTTTTTCCTAGGGATCTTGAGAATGAGGTGTTGGTGGCTAGTTTTGAAGTCTTTCCAAGGCTTTTGGTTGAGGTCTTAGGGCTTTTGAATGTTGCCTATCCTTGGTGAAAACTAGTGTGCCTCAGTGGGTCAACAAGGCTTCCCTGGTGGCTCAGATGGTAAGGAATATGCCTGGATTGCAGGAGACCTGGGTTTGATACCTGGGTTGGGAAGATCCTCTGGAGGAGAAAAGAGCAATCAAGTATTCTTGTGTGTAGAATTCCATGGACAGAGGAGCCTGATGGGCTACAGTCCATGGGGTTGCAAAGAGTCAGACACGACTGAATGACACACACACACACACACACACACACACAGTGGGTCAACATTCTTCTATAACTCCTCCATTTATTACATGGGTCTTATACTGTGAAATTATTTTGAATAAATATAGAAGTTTACATCTGTCATTTATTTTTAAATTAATGTTTATAACAGAATGCTTTCATAGACTCCAGATAATTAAGACAGTAGAATTATCTTACAATATGCTTGAGTTTATATTTATGCTTGTTTACTTTTTGAAACTCGTGTTGTGTTTAGTATCCTGTTCATTTCAATTTTGTAGTTTGTGTTTTGGCTCTATCTAATGTTTTCATTGTGACATGAATTTCTTTTGATATTTTACATTTTATAATTGAAATGTTATCAGAAATAATAAGCAATGCATGCATAGTGAGTGTTTACATATCACTGAGGCTGGTACATTTCATTTTTCTTATAGTTAAAATTTTGAATCTGAAAATATATAGAAATAAATAATATTTTTTGTTCCTATGCAGAAAAGATGAAAAAGAATATGCATTGAAGCAAATTGAAGGCACAGGAATATCTATGTCGGCTTGTAGAGAGATTGCAGTAAGTGGACATAAATGTTATTTATTTTGTTATTTATATTTGGTGATGATATTAATATAAATGTTTCATTAATATATACAATGCATGGTTATTTCAAAGATGTTAGTTTAAGAAAATTTTCTATGAGAAAGGTTGCATAAACTTTTTAATTACTTAAAAGTAGTCTTTGAACATTCTCTTAATTATATTTAGGATTTATAATCTTAAGAATACAGAACTGAATGATTTTTTGAATTTATTTAATTTATAATTGAGTATAACTGTTAAATTAGTAATTAATGTCTGTCTTTCCTGTAATTTTAGGACTGATACATGTCTTTATAGAGAAGGGGGTGATACTGTTAGATAGTGTGCATATTAAACATTTTCTGAAGAGTTCATGTTTTAGTGTTACATTTTGCTAGTTGCTAAAAAAAAATGACTATCATAATAATAGGATAATTGCTTAAAGATCATTCTTTTTTTTTTTATCTTTATATGACACACCTGTACATTTAAGAAATGATTGTCCATAAGAACACCTAACATTTCTTGAGTATTTACCAGGTACTATGCTTACTAAGTGCTTTTAAGTATTAATTTAATTTTCCTAACAATCATATGAAATAAATACTTTTAGTATTTCCATTTTACAAATCAGTAAGCAGAGGCAAAATCCTAATTATGGCTTAGAAGTCTTAATATTATATTACCTTATTTTAGTTCTTCAGTTTCTTATTTTAGTGCTTTAGTTTCTTATTGGGCCTTTATCATGATATCACCAATCTATTAGGAATTTCTGTCTCTAAATTATTAAACATATTGTCCATATTCATTAGGCATTTCTGTCTCAAATTTGGTAACTATCTCATGTTTTACTCACAGCTCCTTATTTGTAGTTCACTCACATTGAAGCACTCCATCATCACTAATGAGAAAATAAATAGTGCAAAGAGCACACGAGGTGGGATTTCTGTAGACCTGAGTGTCTGTTTGCCTTTGTGGTTTAAACTAGCTGTGAGTCTCAGTTTCCTTATATTGAAATAAGGGAACTATAAGATCCCTTCTACTCATAAATTCTTTGATTTCAGAATGGGAGCTTCTCACTAGGCTGTGTACACTTTGGGGGTAGGGACCTTGTCTTTTTGTCCCTAGTTTCTTGCATAGTACCTGGCACATAGCAGGTGCCCCATAAATGCTTGTTGAATAAATTAATGAATAAACAACAAAGTTCTATATAATCCTTAGTTTGCTTTAGAATATAAATTTATTGTTTAAAGTGTTCATTTTGTCATTTTTCCATTAATTATAAATTGGTAATGCCCTACCAGAGTGAGCATTTGATAATTGATTTTTAACTTGCTAAAATTCATAGAGTATTATTTCAACCAATGTGAATATCACTGGTTTGCAATTTTGCTAGAGTTCTATAATTTAATACAGCATTAAGTCAGTGTCCATGAATTAATTGGGTAAATAGCTGAATTTAAGGTATTGATTATTAGGAAATGAAAATCTAATTCTAGATATCTTCTGAGGAATCCATGGATTCCCTTTTCTCAGCATCCCCACTAACATTTGTTACATCTTGTCTTTATGGTGGTAGTTATTTTAACAGATGTGAGGTGATATCTCACTGTGGTTTTGATTGTATTTCCTTGACGATTAATGACATTGTGCACTTGATGTATCTGCTGGCCATCTGTGCATCTTCTTCTTTGGAAGAAGTCCTTGTTCAGTTCCTTTACCCATTTTTGAATTGAATGATGATATTGATGCTTTTTGCTGTTAAGTTGAGTACATTCCTGATATGTTTTGGATACTAACCACTTATCAGATAAACAGTTTGCAAATAGCTTCTCATACTTTGTACTTCTCATACTTTCCTTTTTATTTTGTTCATTGTTTCTTGTTGTGCAGAAGCTGACAAAACGTAACTCTGAAACTCATTTACAGTCTTCATATTTTTATTGAGGGTTTGCTTAGTAGAACTTTAGAAAGTATGCAGTTTCTGAATTGAATAATTTTTTATATTACCTGGATGACTTAGCCCCAACATGATAGGGATTTCGACATGAGTTTAACATGTATGTTGCTGCATAGTGGCTAAGTGCATACATCTTTGTACATTATAAGCTCACAAACATAGCTTTGTAATTATTGCTTAATGCAGTTGTCTTTTAAATCACATAGAAGAAAAATAGTTAAAATATACTTAATGCTATTTCTTCTATTTACTTATGTTGTTACCGTTGCCAGTGATCTTTATTTTATGTGTAGATATAAGGTACTTAAAAGTCCTTTCATTTTAACCAAAAGTCTCCATTTAGTATTTTTTTTGTAGCGCAGATCTTCTAGGAGTGAATTTTCTGTTTTTGTATTTAGGAATATCTTAATTTCTTCTCTTTTTCTTTTTATCATTTGTTTCTCCTTTGTTTTTTGCAGAATAGTTTTGCCACATATAGAGTTCTTGAATGACAGTCTTTCTTTTTTCACTTTGACTATGTTATCTCACTGCCTTTTGGCCACCATGGTTTCTGATGAAAAGTCAGCTGTTAATTCATGAGAATCTCTTGTATATGAGGAGTTATTTTCTTGGTACTCTCAAGATTTTCTTTTTGTGTTTGTCTTTTGACAATTGGACTATGATAATGTGTAGATGTGAAATCTAATTGGAGTTTGTTGTTTCTTGGGTGTAGAGAGTAATGTTTTTCATCAAATTTGGGAAATTTCCAGCCATTATTTCTTCAGATATTCTTCCAGACTTCTCTCCTCTCTGTTTGAGACTGCCATTATGTGTATGTTTTCAGTCTTGATGGTGTCCCAAAGGGCACTGACGCACTGATGATTTTTGCTAATTCTTTTTCTGTTTATTGCTTAGACAGGATACTTTTAATTGCCTGTCTTCATTTGCTGATTATATCTTTTGCCAGCTCAATATGCTCCTAAGCCTCTCTCCAGTGAAATATTCATTTTAGTTATTTTACTTTTCAATTCCAAAATTGCTATATGGTTCTTTTTTCTTTGAATAGACTTTATTTTTTAGAGTAGTTTTACGTTTACAGCAAGACTGAGTAGAAGTTCTAGAGATTTCCTATACACTCCCTACCATCACACATGCATAGCCTAACTCATTATCAACCTCCTCCACCAGAGTAGTATGTTTGTTATAATTGATGAACCTGTGTTGATACCCAAAGACAATAGTTTACATTAGGGTTCACTCTTGGTGTTGTATATTTTATGGGTTTGGACAAACGTCTAATGACATGTATCCACCATTATGATATCATGCAGAATAGTTCCCCTACCCTCAAAATCCTCAGTGTTCTATTGATTCATCCTAGACCATCCACCTCCTCAGGTAATCACAGATCTTTTTACTGTTTACATAATTTTGCCTTTTCCAGAATGTCATATAGTTGAAACCCTATAGTATGTAGCCTTTTGAGATTGGCTTCTTTCACTTAGTAATAGGCATTTAAGATTCATCCATATCTATCATGATTTAATAGCTCATATCTTTTTAGGACTGAATAGTATTCCATCATCTGGATGTATTACAGTTTGTTTACACATTGATTTACCAAAGTACATCTTGGTTGCTTCAAAGATTTGGCAGTTATGAGTACAGCTGCTGTAAACCCTGTGTGTTGGCTTTTGTGTGGACATAACTTTTCAATTCCTTTGGGTAAATATCAAGGAGCAGAATTTCTGGACTGCCTGGTAATAGTGTGTTTGCCTATCTTCCTAAGTGACTAGACTCAGCAATGGGTGAGAGTTTCTTTTGCTCCACAACCTTGGCAAATTTGTTGCTGTCAGTGTTCTGGATTTAGTGTTCTAATAGGTTTGTACTGATATCTCATTGTTATTTAATAAAACTGTGCTTTAGCCATTAAGTCGTGCTTGTATGGCTTTAAGAGCTATGCGATTAGAGTCTTTCAGATAGTTCCTGGACATACCCACAGCTTTGCATATGGACATGGTTACAGTCTTTACTACCTAGTTCCATTTATAGAAAATTCTAGAAAGTGCGCACTAATCTGTAGTGGTGGACAGTTGATCAGTGGCTGTGTGCGGGTAGGAAAGAAACAGGGGTGTATTACAAAGGAGTATGAGGAGCCTCTTGGAGGTGATGTAAATCTTCATTATTGTGATTGTCATGATGGTTTCATGGGTTTATATCCATAATAAAACTTGAAGATGGTATACAGTTATACCTCAGTAAATTTGGGGGAAAATCAATAAAGGTGTATGAGATTATTAGTGGGTCAAGGGTCGGTTAAAGAGGAATTTATAAGATTTTGTGGATCACAAGACAGCTGGAGGGATTGGCCTTGAATAGGAAATGGAACAGATAGTTTATCCTCTGAAACTACAGAGGCAGAAGAAAGGATAATGTCAACATTAGTCAGTTTACTAGGGAGATGATGAAGTAGGTGCATTCTTGTGTGCCTCTCTTTGTGTGTGTGGATCTTAAATGATGAGTGTTTTTAATTATTGATGAAGGCTCTATGAAAATTTGCTGATCAAAGATAAGATTATAGAAGTGTTATAGTCTACCTAAAGTAGGAGACCAGTCATGTCACTAGTCTGGCATGACTGTGTTGTTTTCTTTATTATAGGCCCAGTATAAGAAGGGAGAATTAGAGTTTTTCTGGTTGATGAGGTGGAAGGACGGACAATGTAAAGCGGTTGAGAGTCAGAGAGGTTAGGAGGGACTGATAGGTTGGGGAGAATGTAGACAACACCATAAATTAAAAAGCAGATAAAACTTGTTCTTTGCCTTTTCCTTCTATGTCCCATAATATTATGCCTCCTGGAATTTTCTAGTTTATATACAGGCACTTAGATAAGAGGCGTTTGATTTGGAGAAGATTAGTAACATTTCATTCATTACTCTAAAATGATGGGACTGTGATTAAGACACCTTCTGAGAGCAGAGTTGGATGATGAGTAGAGAAGTCAGAATTTGTAACCATGGAATGAACTTGAAGAATGTGTACAGAATGGGAGGATGTTTAAGAACTAGAATGAGGGACTTCCCTAGTGGTACAGTGAATAGGAATCCACTTGCCAATGCAGGGGACAGGGGTTCAATCCCTGGTCCCAGAAGATTCCACATGCCTCAGAGCAGCTAAGCCTGTGCGCCACAATTACTGAGCCCTCATTCTAGGGCCTGCGAGCCACAACTAAGAAAGCTCACGCTCTATAGAGCCTGTGCCCCGCAACAAGAGATGTCATTGCAATGGAAGCCCCACACATTGCAACGAAGAGGAGCCCCCCACTCACCGCAACTAAAGAAAGCCCACACATAGCAACAAAGACCCAGTACAGCCCAAAATAAAAGAAATAAATTAAAAAAGAAACTGTCATTACTATAAATAAACTAGAATGCATTGCTACCTCAAGTCTCACTAATAAAAGTCATTTCACATTTTAATTTCATTTGAATCTTATTGACCAGAGGTGAATTATAATACCATATCTTTATACAGTGCTTTACAGTTAACAATATACCATAACAAGGAATAATTCTGGGTGATGAACATACTAGGAGCATGTAAACATGAACCCTTTTAGTCTGAGATTACAGGGGAGTTCTAATTTGATGTTTTTTACATTTGTGGCCTGTGTAATCATAAGGTTGCTAGGCTGGAAATGTGGTAAACAGCATTAATTCTGATCCCATTTGTTTCCTGATTTTACAATTCAAATATGTTTATTATAAAACTCTCAATGTGGAAAAAGCATGTTAAGAGCATCTGTTACACTAACACTTAGAAATAATCACTATTATTAATATTTTGTGTATGGTCTTCTAGACTCTTTCCTTTATAAAAAAACTGAAGTTTTTTTCTGTAAGAGTGGAGAGTCCATTATTTTTTATAAAATGTAATTTCATCCATGGTAATACAAAGCTAAATTTTTAACTATCAAAATAATAATCATGCTAGTTCTGTGGGATATAAGAAAGATTATAAGATCTAACTCCTGAGTACTTTTCAAAAGATTGACACAGTCCCAAAGAAAGTGAAGATAGACTGAAAGGAAAATTAGTCAAAGGGAATAGGGTGGAGGGCATAGATTGAAGAAGGAAGAGAGAGAAAACCTCACTTCACATCAGAGTGCTGTCTTCCTCAGTTTTGGCTTGAGAAGCCACCGCCTCAGACCCCTCTGCCCAGCTTAGCCCAGCGTGTGTCCACCAGCATCCCAGCGTGGATGCTCCCATGGTGACACGTGGCCTCAGCTGTCATGGACTGTCACTTGCAGTCTTTCTCATAGCACAGAGCAGGCAAGGTAGAATGGCAGTTAAAAGATTATTTGCTACGTTTTTTTTTTTTCCCCTCTTTTGCCACCATGGTGGTTTAGCAGGCTGCTATGTCAATATCAGTGGAATGCTTGGAACTTCCCCTTGTCTTCAAGGAATAAGCCCCCCCCCCCTTTTTTTTTTAATTTATGAAGGGGAAATGATAAAATATATGTTTGCTGTAGATACCTTGAGAACTATAAACTGTCTATAAGCATGGCTCTAATTCTTACTAATACTTTTCTAAATGTTTTTTTTTTTTTTTTTAATTTTTGGCTGTGCTGGGTCTTTGTTGCTGCGTGGGCTTTTCTCTGTAGTCCCAGTGAGTGGGGGCTACTGTCCAGCTGTGTTCCGTGAG
This sequence comes from Bos mutus, assembly GCF_027580195.1. NCBI lineage: Eukaryota > Metazoa > Chordata > Mammalia > Artiodactyla > Bovidae > Bos > Bos mutus. The sequence goes on from NC_091625.1 coordinate 39,653,563, forward strand.
CTTTTCACAGTAGTGATTTCTCTTGCTGCTGAGCTCGGGCTCTAGGGCACAAAGGCTTCAGTAGCTGTGGCTCAAGGGCTCTAGAGCACAGACTCAATAGTTGTGGCCGGGCACGTGGGATCTTCCTGGATTAGAGATCGAAGTTGTGTCTCATGCATTGGCAAGTGGATTCTTTACCACCAAATCAGCAGGGAAGCCCCTTACTAATACATTTATTTTTATCAACCTTAAAATTATTTTGTTAAATTTCATAAATTGAGAACTGCCTGTTTATTCTCATTTAGATTATTTAATTATATCTCAGTTGCTTTTATGTTGCACTGAATGCAAATTTTGCTTTTAACATGTGTTCAGTTTTATTAGAGTGTATAGATTTGTGGAAATACACCTGTGATTCAGGTAATTTACCCTTTCTATGTCTGGGACAAAATCAAAGTATTTTTGTGAAAAATATTAAAGGTAGAAAAAGTTTTCTTTTTTCAGTAGGCTTTAAACATGATCTTTAATAATTATTTTCATAAAAAGTTTGCATGATTTTGGAGACTGGAACTAAATCATATATGAAATCATCTTTGAGCAAAAATCTGTTCTTTGGTATAATCCTTGTGTTTGCCTTAGAAACAAACAGAAGTTTACTCTTGGGATTGAAGATTCAGGATATATATATATTTTTCTTCTTTAAAATGTGTGTGTGTTTTTTCCCCTTTTCATTGGACAGTAATAGTTACTACTTTTCTCATTAATATATTTAGTTTCTTTGGCATTTAGATATATATATTCTTACTGACTCATAATGAAAAGTGAAATCTTGTATGAGTTGGGGAATGATTTGGGATTATTATAGGATGAACCTGGGAGATGCATATAGAGTCAGCACAGAGGGAGGGACCAGCATAGGATGGAAAAGAAATCTTTTTAAAAGCTAGAAAGGGACAAGGGGCAAGTAAAAGGAGTTAACCAGCAGACAGATTCTCTAGTCCTCTGGTGTATCTATCTATCTTGCTATAGATGTTAAGTTTTGAGTCTTTTAAAAGTTATTATTGGACTTCGCTGAAGGTCCAGAAATTAAAACTCTGTGTTCCCAATGCTGGGGGTATGGGTTTGATCCCTGGTTGAGGAAGATCCTTGCATGCTGTGTGGCATGGCAAAAAAAAAAATAAAGAAAGAAAGAAAATGATTTGTGTGAGTGCATGCATGCCCCTTTTGGAGTATATTTCAGGTTGCTTTGTTTCCTCTGAGAAGACTAAGTGACCAATCTTTGTATTCTCAGAAGCAGATTTAAATACTGTGCCATATGTAGGTATCTAGGGTTTTGTTTAAAGATGGCAAAAGTGAGAAGGAACCGTGAGAAGAGATAATACTGTTTTTGCTCACCAGTTTCTCATGTGTGTGTATTTGCATGTGTGTGTGTGTTACTGTGAAGGAAGATGGATTGATGTGGTAACACTAGTCACAGAAGTAACTCAAAGCTCTCCACTTCCCTCTTTCCCAACTCTAGGGGAATAGACTAGTTGGTTAAAGTAGTACCTTTAGGCACCTATGGTTGCTGTGACTCCTTTCTCTCTGCCAAGAACTGGTAGGTTATCGTCAAAGAGTTGACTGTGTCAGTAAATCCCTCCCTACTTAAGAAAATCAGTTATTTCAGTTCTCTTAAAAATATGAAAATGATCAATTTCATATTCCTGCTCTGATTAGATTAGATTTAATTGACTATTAATTCCCTATTTTTAGTGTTGTTTCTCTTTGTCTTGAATAATTTTGAAGCAAAAGTATGCTGATGATATAATGCAGAGTAAAGAACTGAAAATAAATCTGACAGTATTCAAAGGGCTTAGCTCAGAACCTGAAAAATATTAATAAATGCACAGTAAATGTTGCTTTATTATATTATTCGTAATAACTTTATCCTATTTAAACTGTAATAAAAATATAATTTTTAGTTAAAATTGTTTTCACCAGTCAAAGTAAATTACTTTTAGCATCTATACATTTCATTTTTAAGGTGTATTATTATAAAAAATAAAGTATATTATTATAGAAGGTACTGAATTATACAGTTTAACGTAAATTTGTTAATTCTAGATTCAAAATAAAGGATTGATATGGGAAAATAAAGTACTTATTTTAAAAATGTGCCTTAGGCTTCAGGTTGTAAAGTGGGAGAGAATATGGACTTGAATATCAGATAGACTTGATGATGTATCTGAACTTCACCCTTTTTCCTCCATATCTTGGGCAGGTTGCTCCTAGATGAAGCCGTTTTCAGGGGGAATGAGGCTGTATCAGTTTTGCTTTGAGGGCTGGCAGTGCCAAGGAAGCAGGCCATGTGGCAAGCCACAGATTGCCCCGACTCTCAGAATCCCTGAGTGTCTTCACTTGCTAATGTCCCAGGCCATTCTCAGCTTCACCCTCTAACCAGAATCTCATCTCATGGAATGTTTGACAAAGCACACCTTTCCATATATGTTCAGGAGTCGTATCATTTTTTAGGAGGGAGGAGTTGCCTGTGAAAGGTGAGTCTGACCCTTGCATATATATTAGTGGTATATGCTGCATCTAAGCTCTTGGATTAAAATATGGCTAATTTCTACTTTTATTTCTAGTTCACCTTTCATATTCCTTACTCTGATTTATCTGGATTTGGAATTCAGTATCATTCTCAATCTGTGCAATTTCTCTTTTTCTTTTTTGGCCTAATTATTACTCCTATAAACCAACTTCAACATACCTGGTTTTTGTGAACCTTAGTTTATTCACATCTAAAATTGACTTAATAGTTCCTAATTTCGCAGAATTGTAGTAAGGATGTATGTAAGCCTCTTGACTCATAATCAGTTCCCAGTGAAAGCTTAGTTTTCTTCCTTTCTCTTAAGTTGAATTCGTTAGTGTCATAAAAAAGTAAATTGTGGGCCTCCTTAGCTTAGATCAGTAATAATAAATAAGAGGCCAGGAAATGTGTTTTAAAAATTTAGTGACTTTGCCCTGGTCTTTGAATGTTAAATTACATTTAAAATGTACTATAGCAGCAGATACAGTTGTTCCTCCACCTCAAATATATCAGTCAGTTAACAGATACTGATCAGTGCTTGTAACACATAGTGTTGCTTGCTGAGAGAATAGTATTTTCAGTAAGGTGGCAGTCTTTTAAAGTCGGTTATTTGGAATGTGAAATACTTTTTTCCCTTAGGAAACATTGATATGAATGATGCCTAGCTTAACTATCTACCCCACCAAAACTGGCCTCCCCCACCATTTTTGGCCTGTGGGTAACCATGGTACTCTAGTGTCATCGTACTTGAGGACTGATAATAACATTGTCTCTATGGAGAAACACATTCAGAATTAGAAGCATACACCTTGCCTTGCCATAATTTTTAAAATGAGAATAGGCTCTTCAGATCCAGGTCACTAGGGAGATAAGTTGTGTCACAAGATAGGTAGGTGGTTTTATGGCAACCAGAGTTGGAACGGAAATTGTGTTATCCAAGCAGTGGGAATTGGGAGCTAGGTCTCTACCTGGGGGAGAAAGAGTTGGGTTATAGTTAGGGCAGGCTGGCAGACCTGGGAGGCAGCTGGTTGAGTTTCAGGTAGAAACCAGGAAAACGAGGAATGGAGACACTTGGCCACTCAGTAGCCGTCTGGAGTCAGTGGAGCTAGCTAGTGGATAGGGTAATCTAAAGTGATACGGATCATGAACACGGAAAGCCTGTAATTAGGATTTTGGTATTATAGCAAAGGATTTAGCATATTTGGGGAAAGAAGTTTAGTTCCTTCAAGTATCAGTGGATTTATCATAATGAAATAATCTCACATATTACTCTTCTCTTACTTTGGCCTCACATGACCTCTGGTGACACAAACTGTTCACATTTTTAGTATAGATCTTTGACTTAATAAACAAAACCCAATCAGAACAGTGCACAGTCAAGATAAAGTAGAACTTCAACAGATTACAAACAAGAGAATAGTCTGCATTTTTAAAGGATGAAGATTATAGTTTAAAAATAAATAATTGTATTTTATTAACAATGGGCAGTTGTATATTATTATAACAGGACTGAGATAAGATGATAAAATATAGATATTGGTTTACAAGTTTACTAGTATACTCAGCAGCTTGGTGATTTCAAAGTTTGAATGGGCTATTTGTCTAATTGTCTAAAGAATGTTCTCATTAATTGGCAAATTCTTCAGTTTGTAGATTTTAGTGTTGTTAGATAACATAGCATTCAGATAATTGAAGGAAATAAGTATTTAAAACAAAATGACTGTCAAAGGATTCTTTTGTTGTCATTGTTTTAAAATTTATTTATTTTTAATTGGAAGATAATTGCTTTACAATACTGTGTTGGTTTCTGCCATACATCAGCATGAAGCAGCCATAGTTATACATATGTCCCCTTCCTCTTGAACCTCCCTCCCACCTCCTACCCCGTCTCACCCTGTAGGTTGTCAGAGCACTGGGTAGAGTTCCTTAAATCATATTGCAAATTCCCACTGGCTGTCTGTTCTACACATGGTAATGTATATGTTTTCAGTGCCCCGCTGTCAATTCGTCCCACCCTCTCCTCCTGCCACCCCCACCCCCACCGCACTGTGTCCACAAATCTGTTCTGTATGTCTGTGTCTCTTGCTGCACTGCAAATAGGTTCATCAGTACCATTTTTCTAGAGATAATGCTCAGTATTCTTGACAGCAAAATAATATCAGAAAAGAAAGATATTTGAAAATCTTATTTTCAGAGTAGTAAGTAACTGAGGTTTAGGTATAAACTGGATTTTCTTTTCTTTTTTTTATTTATTGACATATAGTTCATTTATAGGTACAGGCTGTTTTGTCACCTTTTTTCTCTATAAATACTAATTTTTTTTTAAAAGTGCTTTTTCTTTTTTCCCTGAATTGCCTGCCTGTCTTTTGTTTTCCTTTCAACTTGCCACCTGTTTGATTAATAAGTTTAACTTTATTAATGGTCTTTGGATGTTCCTGACATGGTTTTCAATTTAATCCTCCTCAGAAAGAATTTTTAAAGTCAGAGTGTTTTAATCCAGTAGAAAAATAGGCTAAAGAGTTAAACAGGAACTTAAAAAAATTTGAAACATTAATAGCCAATACATAAAAAAAGATGCTCAGTTATACTAATGATCAGAAAAAAAAATAAAACCACAATAAGATATATTTTTTGCTCTCCAAATCAGTAACGGTAACTGGCAATGATGTAGAATATTGGGGAACTGGCATATAGTGTTAGTGGAATTGTAAATTATTATATTGCAACCCTGAGGAGAACAAGTTATTTACCTAAAAAAATTAGTATACCTTGTTACTCAGTAATTTCACTCCTAGACATCTATGCTATAGCACTGTTTCTCAGCCCCAGTGGACCCAGTCCCCTGTTTTATAATAATTAATCTCCAGTCCCCTTTACCATCCTGAACTGAAATTCATAGATGATGTTCATAATTTAAAAAATCATTATAATGCCTTACTTTATTATAACAGAAAATAATTTATAATGAAATCATTTATTTAAATATGTCAGAATCACACATTTTTATTATATCTAAATGCTAATCAAGTCATAGATGCATGCCACTGTTGGCCATGTAACTGAATTGATGCTCAGTGTGTGGTTTGGGTAGTGATGCATTACTATTTTGTGTGTGTCTTTCTCTAAGTCTATACTGTGGTACATGTGAATCGATGAACTTGTGGCTTCACAATTCAATAGGAGATCCTGAAGAGAGATTTCAGGTGTTTCCCAGATTCTTATCTTGAATTCAAAACACTGAAGCTTATTATTTTGCTAAGTAATATTTTTATCCTATCATTTTATTTTTCATTTTATTTCTTTTTCTTCTGTTGCTTAGCCTATTTGTTGTTTTCTTATTTTTTTCTTTATGTCTTATGTAAATATTTTCGTTTTTCCTACTATTTGCCAAAAGTAGGCCTGTCCCTTGACTGTAACTGTTTGTGACTCCACGAAGAATGTCTGTACTTGTTTTATCTGTTTTTCTTCTTATTTGGGACTGTCTTACTATCTATTCAGTTATGCATGGTATGTAGGTTAATACTCAGATGGTATGTAGGTTCATATGTAGGATTTCCCCTGAAGCATAAGGAAATTTTTTATTATATAAATAATAGCTGAACTGAGTTATTAATTAATAATTTGAAATGCTTTCATTTTCCTGTAAAACAAAAGTTAACAATTCAGTGGGCTTTATGGAGTTGAGATTATCCTTGTTGTGGGTTTTTTTTTGATTCATGCCTGTTGTTTTAGTCTCTAAGTCATGTCCAACTCTTGTGACTCCATGGACTGTAGCCAGCCAGGCTTCTCTCTCTATGGGATTTCCCAGACAAGAATATTGGAATGGGTTGTCATTTACTTCTCCAGGGGATCTTTCTGACCCAGGGATTGAACCTGCGTCTCCTGCATTGGGGCAGTTTCTTTACCGCTAAACCACGTGGGAAGCCCTCGTTGTTTGTATATTAGCATTTTAAAAATAGTGTAGATTGTCTTTGCCTTTATAAAATTAAGGTCAGGGATAATATCTGATATGTTCACTTTTGAGTCCTTGGGTTCTATCTAATACTGTGCTTAGAACAAAGTGGGCCCTTAATATATTACTTAATAAATGAAATAGTTTATTTGAATTAGTTATTTTAACAATATTAACAATGGTTAATCTTGTTGTTGACTCCTAATGAAGTCAGAAATAGAGGCATAGTTACCCATAGCAAGGCTCACCTTATACTAGTAAGGAGCCTTGCTTCACATCAATGGAAGCCCGTTTCCCTAGCTATTTAGTTCCAAGACAACTACCTCTCTATTTCTGGGACCTAGTTAGTAACCCTGCTATGTGGGTTAACTCAGTGGGTGCATATCTCCAAATTAAAAGAAACTCTGAAGAATTTGTTTGCCATTATTCTTTATCTTAACGTTCAGTTCAGTTCAGTTGTGTCCAACTCTTTGTGACCCCATGAATTGCAGCACGCCAGGCCTCCCTGTCCATCACCAACTCCCGGAGTTTACCCAAACTCATGTCCATCGAGTTGGTGATGCCATCCAGCCATCTCATCCTCTGTCGTCCCCTTCTCCTCCTGCCCCCAATCCCTCCCAGCATCACTTTTCCAATGAGTCAACTCTTCGCATGAGGTGGCCAAAGTACTGGAGTTTCAGCTTTAGCATCATTCCTTCCAAGGAACATCCAGGGCTGATCTCCTTTAGAATGGAGTGGTTGGATCTCCTTGCAGTCCAAGGGACTCTCAAGAGTCTTCTCCAACACCACAGTTCAAAAGCATCAATTTTTCGGTTCTCAGCTTTCTTCACAGTCCAACTCTCACATCCATACATGACCACTGGAAAAACCATAGCCTTGACTAGGCGGACCTTTGTTGGCAAAGTAATGTCTCTGCTTTTCAGTATGCTATCTAGGTTGGTCATAACTTTCCTTCCAAGGAGTAAGCATCTTTTAATTTCACGGCTGCAATCACCATCTGCAGTGATTTTGGAGCCCCCCAAAATAAAGTCTGACACTGTTTCCACTGTTTCCCCATCTATTTTCCATGAAGTGATGGGACCAGATGCCATCTTCGTTTCTGAATGTTGAGCTTTAAGCCAACTTTTTCACTCTCCTCTTTCACTTTCATCAAGAGGCTTTTTAGTTCCTCTTCACTTTCTGCCATATGGGTGGTATCATCTGCATATCTGAGGTTATTGATATTTCTCCCGGCAGTCTTGATTCCAGCTTGTGCTTCTTCCAGCCCAGTGTTTCTCATGATGTACTCTGCATAGAAGTTAAATAAGCAGGGTGACAATATACAGCCTTGATGTACTCCTTTTCCTATTTGGAACCAGTCTGTTGTTCTGTGTCCAGTTCTCAATGTTGCTTCCTGACCTGCATATAGGTTTCTCAAGAGGCAGGTCATGTGGTCCGGTATATCTTAGTGTAAAAGTATCTTAGCAGGTATACTAAGCAGATAGATATCTGCTTAGTTTGAGTAGACATTTAAAATTATCAACAAATATATATTTAGTCCCATAGGTAATGGTTTGAGGGAGGCAAATTCAGTGATGGTAATAAGAAGGATGAGTTTGACAGATTGAAGTTCCTATCCTAGCTCTTAATACTTAGTGGCCCTGTAATCTTGGATAAATTACTAATCTCTCTTCATCTGTAAAAACAGGGATAATAATATTATTTACTTAACAGGGATTTGGAAGATCAAATGAGCTAATGGATGGAAAGATTTAACATAGTGTCCAGTATATATGCTGTGTGCTAGGCTCTGTAAGTCTGTTGGGGAAGATAGTTAATAAGCAAATCTTTAAATAAACACATATTTGCACAATTTGACAAGAGCTAAGGAAAAGCACGTGGTGGAATAACTAGAGTATATTAGTTGATCCCCCAAGGAAGCGATGCTCGTGCAGGGTTTGAAGGATGAGTAAGCACTGACTAGGCAGAGAAGAGGGAGCTTGTGTACAAGCATGAGGCAGCATGGCACTTTTGAGGGTACAGAGGATGCCAGGGTGCCTGGAATGACAGGTGAGGGTGAAAGTGACCTAAGAGAGAAAGATTCCTTAACAGCACCAGCACTTGCAGCTGTGTAGTCTATGTGGAAGATTTGGGACATGAGCAAATTTGTTTATTTTTAAATTACTGCTCTCATCTGGTGTCAACAGATGAGAGTGGAGAAGAGGAAGAAGATGTAGGGAGGATAGTTAGAAAATTATCACAGAAGTCCAGTCTACAGGAGGTAGAAAGAAGTGGAAAAATTTGAGATACTTCTGAGGTCAATTGATGTGGGCCGTAAGGAAGAGAGAGATGGCTTAGAGTTTCTAGATTTCTCTGGCTCTAATAGCTAGTTTAGTAGATGGTGATGGCTTTTTTTGAGAGGGGAATCCTGGAAGAGAACTAAGTTGCAGAGGGGAAGGAGGGATTTTTCTTTTTAAGATGTTGAGTTTGAGATGCCTAGAGGAGGAGGAGGGAGAGGAGACAAGGACAATCTGGATGGTGAAGATGATTGTACAACAGATTGTAAAAATAATATGGTTCTTTCCCTCACTGAGCTTGTATGTTGGTCAGGGAGTTAAGTCACATTTTCAAGTGTAATTAGTACTATGATGATGTGAATGAATACATTCTGAAAGAATAGTACAGTAAGTGGAGTGAGGCCACTTAGGACAGGCATTCTCAAAGTTTCATAGATTAAAAACAAAAAAAACCAGTTAAGTGGGCTTTAAAGGATGAGTAGTGAGGAGGGGAGAGGAAAGCATTACAACAGTAAATGGGGAAAAGGTCAGTGGAAAGAAGGGAATAACAAGGGTCTGGGTGGTCAGTTAACTATTAACAGTTCAGTATTTGTCACAGCTCAAAGAATTTTTGGTACCTAAGTTTGATATCCCTCATGAGGAATTTTCTTAAATAGCATAATTCTATCTTGTATGGTTCTGCCTTTCCTATTTATTGGATAGTTCATACTATTTAAAGTCTGTATTATTAATATATTGTTGACTTACATGCTTTTTAATGCTGTTTAGATGTGCTGTAGTTATCTTTCCAGCCCTACATTTTAAGTGGGAAAATATGAGAGTACATTGTAGACTTGTATGGAATTATGCAGATGCAAATTGTTATTGTTATGAACTCTTCCATATATTCCATTTGTCACTCTCCAGAACCTAGAAGTAAATATTTTCTGTAGCAAAAGGACCACAATCAGTGGACTTTTCTCTCCTAAATCTTTGTCTAACTTTGGGGTCTGAAGAGCCTATTCTTTTCAGGCAAGGTTCATTTTGAGAGTATTTAGTACTCTTTCTTTCCCACTTAAGTATGGTTTATTTGCTATAAACAAAAATATAGTTGTCTATTACTACAGGTAGACTTAAGCCACTAGTTTAAAGTATTTTTCTAAATTACCCAATGAAGGGAAAAAATTACCCATTAAGGGAAAATTTTAAAAATTTTTTAAAAATTTAAAAATTCTAAATTACCCATTAAGGGAAAAAATTAGGTATCTCTAATTAGGTATGGAACATCTTAGGCTCTTCCTCTTTTAACTGATTCGCCCTGCCCCATTTTCTTCTGGCCTGAGCTTAGAGAACATCCGTCCTTTGATTCTGAGGGCTTTGCCGGATTATGAGTGGGGATGGTCCTTTAGTAGTTGTACCTCATGTCAGGATCCCTTTCTTTAACTGTTGAGAGAAGGACCTCATAGCATCTGTTTATTCTTCCTCTAAACAGCTGGAATTAATTTGGCTTTGTTAATACTCTCCTGTTAGCTCTTAAAGTGTCTCCTAATACTTTCCCTCTAAAGTACAGAATGGAAAAAGTTTGCGAAGCTCTGTTGCAGCATGATTATAATAGTTGTATTGCAAAATACTAGGATGATCTTTTCCTCTTTTCTTTTACCTCATTGTTCTTTGAAGCTACTGGTGTTTTAAAATGATATTAAAATATTGTTGTCATAGCAACACCCTACCAATTTCTTATGGCAACTACTATATCTTTTACAAATGGGGTTGAAAAAAACAAAAGCTTTCTGAAAGAGTTTATTTATAAAATCAAGCCAACAGAATGTAACTTTATTTTTTTAAAAGTATTTTTAAGCAGACTGTAACAAAGAATTTTACATATTGATGTAAAGTGAGCTTTCCAGTGAGCTTTTTAGTTATGTAAAAGTTCACTTTTGAATTTGTCTTAAATCTATTTTCCCCTCATATTAGACTTGAGCAGTTTAAATTAAAACAATGAAATCCTGCTAAATTTCAGTTAAATAATTCCTAAAGTTCTACTTAAATGTAATACTTGTATCCAGAAGTTTATAGGCTGCTTATGAGACTGTTAGAGCAGCCCATAATACCCTTATGGGGATGTTCTAACCTCTTAAGCTGCACTGTGGATTTTGTTCCGGATCTGTTCTTCTGATTTATTTATTTGGTCTATCAATTTTGTAAAGTAAATGTCAAGATATTTTAAATCTTTTTACATTTAAATTATATTACCCATTTTAAGCTGCTTCTTACTATCACTTATTATTGATCTTTAGTAATACTCAGTTTCATCTCAGCATTTAATTCATTATTTTTTCAAGAGGATTTGGGAGAGACATATTTATAATTAAACTTGTTTTTCTCTAGTTACTTTAGTTTTCTCCCTCATAGTTTGGTTTAGTTTCTATTAACTCAGACTTTTTGGCTTTTTCTAGATTCCAAAAGCACAAACTAATTCCATGTGTTCTAGTTCGGCTGCCATTCTTTTTCGTTTCCATTCTTGATGGGATTTTTGAAAGCTATGAATCCATAAGAAATCCTTTGAAGCTATCATAGATTGTATTTTATGGAAATTTTACTTAATGTACTTTAATCACTGGTTCATTCAATAAATTCCAGATGGTAGAGCTACAACAGTGAAAAAAACATACAATAATAATTCTGTCCTACTGTAGCTTACTTGGTGGATGGATATCAGCCTGAGACTTAACTCTTTCGAAGGCTTTTGTCAAGACCCTTTGCATTTGCTTACCTGACGCTACTCATCTCTGTATTCACAGTGCCATTTTCAAAGACTCTACTGGCGGATACCATCTTTATCTCTGTATAATTTGGAATTCTAGGTGATTGTGTATATGTCATTAACAGCTAGATGCTTGTATATTAATACTCCCTGATTTTCCACTATAGTTTCATATTTAATTCAGGCATGTAAACCAAAAATTTTTCTTGTCTAGCTATGGATCTTCTTTAATCTATTTGAAAGGAGTTTTTTATATAATCAGTTCAGTTCACTTCAGTCACTCAGTTGTGTCCGACTCTTTGCAACCCAAGCCTTCCTGTCCATCACCAACTCCTGGAGTTTATTCAAACTCATGTCCATCAAGTTGGTGATGCCATCCAACCATCTTATCCTCTGTCATCCCCTTCTCCTCCCACCTTCAATCTTTCCCAGCATCAGGGTCTTTTCAAATGAGTGAGCTCTTCACATCAGGTGGCCAAAGTATTGGAGTTTCAGCTTCAACATCAGTCCTTCCAATCAGTCCAGTCCAATATTCAGGACTGATTTCCTTTAGGATTGACTGGTTTGATCTCCTTACAGTCCAAGGGACTCTCAAGAGTCTTCTCTAACACCATAGTTCAAAAGCATCCATTCTTTGGTGCTCAGCTTTCTTTATGGTCTCACTCTCCCATCCATACATGACTACTAGAAAAACCATAGCTTCGACCTTTGTTGGCAAAGTAATGTCTCTGCTTTTTAATATGCTGTCCAGGTTGGTCATGGCTTTTTTTCCAAGGAGGAAGTGTCTTTTAATTTCATGCCTCCAGTTACCATCTGCAGTGATTTTGTAGCCCAAGAAAATAAAGTCTGTCACTGTTTACATTGTTTCCCCATCTATTTTCCATGAAGTGATCGGACCAGATGCCATGATCTTCCTTTTTTGAATGTTGAATTTTAAGCTAACTTCTTCACTCTCCTCTTTCACTTTCATCAAGAGGCTCTTTAGTTCCTCTTTGCTTTCTGCCATAAGGGTGGTGTCATCAGCATATCTGAGGTTACTGATATTTTCCCAGCCATCTTGATTCCAGCTGTGCTTCATCCAGCCCAGTGTTTCTCATGATGTACTCTGCATAGAAGTTAAATAAGCAGGGTGACAGTATGCAGTCTTGATGTACTCCTTTCCCAATTTGGAACCAGTCTGCTGTTCCATGTCTGGTTCTAACTGCTGCTTCTTGACCTGCATACAGATTTCTCAGGAAGCAGGTAAGATGGTCTGATATTCCTATCTCTTTAAGAATTTTCCACAGTATGTTGTGATCCACACAGTCAAAGGCTTTGGCATAATCAATAAAGCAGAAGTAGATGTTTTTCTGGAATTCTCTTAATTTTTCTCAAATCCAGCTGATGTTGGCAATTTGATCTCTGGTTCCTCTGCTTTTTCTAAATCCAGCTTGAACATCTGGGAGGTCTTGGTTCACGTACTCTTGAAGTCTAACTTGGAGAATTTTGAGCATTACTTTGCTAGCATGTGAGATGAGTACGACTGTGTGGTAGTTTGAACATTCTTTGGCATTGCCTTTCTTTGGGATTGGAATGAAAACTGACTTCGCAAGGATTTTTATTATTTCCTTTTAAATCTGGTTTGTTTAGAATGTTAGTGTATTTTCTTAGCTTTCGCAGTAAATGACTGCCATCGATTGTAGACTATATATATATATATATATATATATAAAAGACTTAGTAGGATTTATCAAGTTTTGTTAGTCATTCTAAATAATGCAAAGATAATACTCAGCAGGGGAAAATATCACAATTTATATGAGCAGTTTATCTAGGATATGGGCCATGATTTTGTTGTTATAATTTCTGTGGGACTTATTTAAGGTTGAAGTATAGGGAATTTCCTGGAGGCCCAGTAGTTAGGACTTAGTGCTTTCGCTGCCATGGGCCTGAGTTTCTTTCCTGGTTGGGGAACTAAGATCCTGCAAGCTGTGCAGTGTGGCCAAAAAAAAAAAGTATATTTAAAAAATAATATTAAAGATCTTTAATGTTAGTTGTGAAAATCAGGAGTTGCTGTTAATAGTATGATTTATGGGAACCCTCCTACACTGTTCGTAGGAATGTAAGTTGGTGTGGCCACTGTGGAAAACAGTATGGAGTTTTCCTCAGAAAACTAAAATTAGAACTACCATATGAGTCAGCAGTCTTACTCCTAGGCGTGCAGTTGTGCATGTATGCTAAATTGCTTCATTCTTGATTGACTCTTTTGAGACCCTGTGGACTGTAGCCTGCCAGACTTTCTGTCCATTGGATTCTCCAGGCAAGAGTACCGGAGTGGGTTGTCATACCCTTTCCAGGGGATCTTCCCAACCCAAGAATCAAACCTCTTATGTCTCCTGTATTGCAGGTGAATTCTTTACTGCTGAGCTACCAGGGAAGCTTGCTTCTAGGCATATATCCAGATAAAACTTTAATCCAAAATGATACATGTACTCCTGTGTTCATAGCAGCATTATTCACAATATCCAAGACATGGAAACAACATAAATGCCCATCAATAAATGAATGGATAAAGAAGTGGTACATATATACAGTGGAATTCTACTCAGTCATAAAGAATAAAATAATGCCATTTGTAGCAACATGGATACAATTAGAGATTATCATATTAAATGAAGTAAGTCAGAAAGAAAAAGACAAATACCATGTGGTATCATTTATATGTGAAATCTAAAATATGACACAAATGAACCTATCTCCAAAACACAAACCATACCATGGAATAGAGAACAGACTTGTGGGTGCCAGGGGGAGGGGACTGGGGCAGGGATGGGTTGCGAGTTGGATGTTAGCAGGTGTAAGCTATATAATATATATTAATAGGATGGATAAACACAGAGAACTCTATTTGGCATTCTATGATAAACTGAAAGTGTTAGTCGCTCAGTCGTGTTCTACTAGGAATGAGATTTAATTTCCCCATCTGAGATAGCTGTTCCAGTTAGAGTTGCAACTGAACACCTAGTCCAAAACGTAGAGGCATAAAAAACCTTTTTTATTATTTATGGATTCTGTTGAGTTGGGGACTCCAAAAGGGCACAGCAGGGATGGTTTTTCCAGCTGTATGATGGTTGGGGTTTCAGTTGGGAAGACTTGAAGGTTGGGATCAAGTGCTGGGGCTGGAATAATTTGAATAAGCACTTGATAATTTGAAGGCTTGTTCACCACCATGTCTGGTGCTTGGGCGGGGAGAACTTGAACAAGCTGGGACTGTTGACCTCAGTGCCTACCTGTGGCCTTGCTTCTGCATGGCATGGTGGCCTCAGAAAGCTGGGCATTGTTACTTTCACTCACTGCGTTGGTGGTTCCAGCTGAGGCACTTACACACCTGAGTGTGTCACCTCTTGCTGGGAGAGTTCTGCAGTTTTAGAAGACCATGTGGTACCAGAGTTACTGTTGTGGCCGTCTTGGAAAACAACATTCTGCCACAACAGTCAGGCCCAATACTTGCCAGTTTTTTTCTTTGTTTGTTTCAGATCCATATTTTATGGCTTGAGAGATAAGAAATCAGGAATTCTTTGCTCATATCCCTGAATAGAGTTTAAGACTTTAGGAGTTTGTGAACTGAATGTTGAAAACAATTTTTTTTAAAGGTTTTTAAAAAAATGTTTTTCTATTACTTTGAAAATTGCCTTTCTAAAGTCTTTCTTCCCCTTAAAGTCAAAACTGCATAGGTATTTTTTCCCCCTTCCCTTACTTTAAACAAGTAAATGGATCATTAGTGTATCCCTTTAAATTGTGTGTAGTTTTCATTGTTGCTGTGTGTATAGGAGACTATATTGAACGGTTTCCCATTGATAAGAATCAATGAAAATGTACCATGTCTTATTTAAGCAGAGTCAAGTTTAGATGGAAAAAATACTATATTAAAAAAGGAAAGGAGAAAAGAGAAACCAAAAAAGAAAGTTGGACAAAACTTGCGTGTTTTTTTGTCTTAACTATAAAAGGTTGAGGGTGCAGGCATACAGAACTGTGCTTTTGCTTGTCTGACAAAGTTCTTGGTAACAGAAGCTGGAAGCCTACAAAGCTCAAGAGGCCCCTAAACCTGCCCAGATAGAAAACTTACTGGATAGTGTGAATTGTTTTGACAAGAAGGTGGCTTAATTTGAAAAGGCTGGAACCTTACCTCAACTTGGAATTTCCCCAACTCACAAGCCTTATCTTACAAAATCTTGTAAGCTAAAGTAGCAGTAAGATTGGAGAGGCCTAGGTGAAGCTCTCTGAACTCTGGATGGTTCGTGACCAGGAGCGGAACATGAGGACCTCTTCTAGAATCATGAACATTTTTTCCTCATAGTCTTTCAAACAAGGCTTTAAAAGAGTCAGCAGTTACTCTATTTTCTTTCAGCATGTAGCCGAATGAATGCTGATGATACTTAGTGAAGCTAGTTTCTCTTTTTTGTCCTTTAAGAGCGTGCTGATGCCATCAAGAATTCTTGTTTGTGAGCTCGTTTTGAATACTGGAAAGACCATTGAGAGATAAATTGGTGAAAAGTGGCTTGCCGTCAAAGCTGCTGGAGTACCTGGTCCCACATCTGGTTTTGCTGTTTTGGTGAAGGAAGAAGCTCCCATAGTTCTCTATGAATCATTGCTTTTACATTAGCACTAGAGATTCTGCCAAGTATTCTGAAAGAAGTCTTGTCCAGTGTCTTGAAAGTCACAATTTATCCCAGTCAGGGCCTTGAATCACTGCCTTGTCAAGAGCTTCTTTTGAGAAATAGGAGTGGAATATAAGGTTGTTTTCTATTGCAGAGAAGTTCATTGATTCTCCAAAGAACAAGTCTCAAAGCACTGGGGAATTCAGATTCCATTTGCTGCTACACAGCTTCATGAATCGGGATTTTCAGAACACTTGTAATCTATCAGATTGTTAAAATCACTGGCCTGTTAAAAACCATTCTGCTTACTATTCTAGCTCTTTATTCCTAAGAAATAGCAACAGCCTTCTAATTGAAATGCATTTGTGTGGAATTATTATTTTTAAAAATTATTTTTTATTGAGTTGTAGTTGATGTACAATATTATATAAATTTCAGATGTACAATACAGTGATTCACAAATTTTAAAGTGGAAATATTTTTAGTTCTCTTAAATTTAGTATCTTTTTCTTGTCTAAGCATCCTTTTTGGATTGGGAAAATTTAATCTGTTTACATTAATTTGCTTGTTTGTATATTTAGATTTATTTCTGTCTTATTCTCATGTTTTCTAGTCTCATGCATTGATTTCCCCATCCCCCGTTCTGACTTCTAAAGTATAGATTGAGTTTTCCTTGTTTCCTTTTTTTCTAAACTTCTGATTTGGAAATAACTTATATCCTTTCTGGGCTTCCCTGGTGGCACAGATGGTAAAGAATCTGCCTGCAATGTGGGAGACCCAGGTTTGATCCCTGGGTTGGGAAGATCCCCTGGAGAAGGGAATGAATGGCAACCCACTCCAATATTCTTGCCTGGAGAATCCCATGGACAGAGGAGCCTGGTGGGCTACAGTCCATGGGGTTGCAAAGAGTAGGACATGACTGAGTGACTGCAGTTACACTTTGTATCCTTTCTGATTAGTAATTATAATTACTCTTGCATTTTTACATACACAGTTGACTTAAATTTTCAAGTTTTCCCAGCTTCCTCCAAGTATAAGGATGTTAAAACTCTTTAACTCAGTTTTCTCTCTCCTATTATTTGTTATTTTCTTCTACCTTCTTTTTATTTAACCACTGCACCACCACCTCCTACTCCTGCCCTGTATATTTTTAGTTTCTTTACAATCGGTTTATTTCAGTTCATTTCAGTTCAGTCACTCAGTCATGTCCGACTCTTTGCAACCCCATGAACTGCAGCATGCCAGGCCTCCCTGTCCATCACCAACTCCCAGAGTTCACCCAAACTCATGTCCATTGAGTAGGTGATGCCATCCAGTCATCTCATCCTCTGTCGTCCCCTTCTCTTCCTGCCCCCAATCCCTCCCAGTATCAGAGTCTTTCCCAATAAGTCAGCTCTTTGCATCAGGTGGCCAAAGTACTGGAGTTTCAGCTTTAGCATCAGTCCTTCCAATGAACACCTGGGACTGATCTCCTTTAGGATGGACTGGTTGAATCTCCTTGCAGTCCAAGGGACTCTCAAGAATCTTTTCCAACATCACAGTTCAAAAGCATCAATTCTTCGGCGCTCAGCTTTCTTCACAGTCCAACTCTCACATCCATACATGACCGCTGGAAAAACTATACCTTGACTATACGGACCTTTGTTGGCAAAGTAATGTCTCTGCTCTTTAATATGTTATCTAGGTTTATTTAGATTTACTTAAATAATTCTTTTTTGGTGCACACTCCTTATTGAGGTATATTTTTAGTGTTTTTTCATCAAGGTCTTGTTTAATGACTTTTTTTTTTAGTCTTCAACTGAAAATGTCTATTTTGCCCTCACTTTTGAAATAGAATTTAGCTGGATATATAATAAGAAGTTAATTTTTTCAGCACTTTGAAGGTTTCTCCATGGTCCTTTGGCTGATGTGATGTTTGCTGTCACTGTAACATCTTGCCTTTCTGGATAATCTGTTTTCTCTCTGATTTTGAGGTTTTCTCTTTGCCTTTGATGTTTTTTACGTACTGCATAACTCAAGGCCCAGGACAAGCAGCAGACTTCTTACTGCTTTGCCAGGCCAGTGGAGGAAGCTTTTCTAGTCCCCTTTTCACCACTTCTCACTGTCATTCTCTCTGGGCTGTGTCGGGGAGGATCATTCCAGTGCCTCAGACTTACACACCTAGATAGCATCTTCTGTTTTTGAGGGGGAATTTAGAACCCCAGTTCCTAGGGCCATATCCCGGTCTCAAATCCCCATGGGCTTTTCGTATGAGCTTATTCTTTTGTCTCTGATTCAGTTTCTCTCTTCAATCCTGGCACCTGGTAATTTCCCTTTTTGTCTCTTCACATTCACCATTTAAAATGTGTTCAACAGGAGGAATCAAAAAAATGTGAGTCTTGAAAACAAGTTATTTTCTAATGGAACTGAAGACTTTTGAAATGAGATTTATTTCTCCATCTCAGATTTCCAGAGTGCTATTGTAAATGTTAGTTGAAGTGTATAATATGAACAGAGCTCTAAGTTCTTATTGATTGATTGTCTGCTTTATTCCACCAGAGGATTTAAAAGGCTGTTTTGAGAAATACATAGGCTTTGTGGAATGCTACACTTGAGCTCCAGTTCCCTGTTTAACATGAGTGAGTCTATCAAAGCCTGCAGCTATCCTAGGCCTATCTGATTAAATATTCTACAAAGATTATTTAATACTCTTTAAATGTGTCTTTCTGTAGGAAGACTCTTTGCCATGATCTGAGATAGTGGTTCTCACAGTGTGGTTCCTGAATCCTCAGCACCAGGCTTACCTGGGATCACATAGTAAACACTGTTCCCAAGCCATTTATTAGATATTCTTCTTTAAAAAAATTTTTTTGAAGTATAGTTGCTTTACAGTGTTGTGTTATTTTCTGCTGTACATCAAAGTGAATCAGCCATAATTTATACATGTATGCCTTCTTTTTGGATTTCTTTTACGTTGAGGTTACCACAGAACATTGAGTAGAGTGCCTGTGCAATACAGTAGGTTCTTATTAGTTATCTGTTTTATACATGGTGGATATAGGTCAATCCCAGTTTCCTGATTCATCCCACCTCTTCTTCCCTTCCTTGGTGTCCATGTTTATTCTCTATATCTGTGTCTCTATTTCTGCTCTGCAAATAGATTGATCTGTATCATTTTGTATTAGTGTATGATATTTGTTCTTCTCTTTCTGATTTGCTTCACCCTGTATGATAGTCTCTAGGTCCATCCACATCTCTGCAAATTTCATTCTTTTTTATGGCTGAGTAATATTCCGTTGTATAAGTATGCCACATCTTCTTTATACATTCCTCTGTTGATGAACATTAAACTTGCTTCCACGTCCTGGCCATTGTAAATAGTGCTGCAGTAAACACTGAAATGCATGTGTCTTTTTCAGTTATGTTTTTTTCTGGGTATATGCCCAGGATTGGAATTGCTGGATCATATGGTAGTTCTATGTTTAGTTTTTTAAGGAACCTCCACACTGCTTTCCATAGTGGCTGCACTGATCCACATTCCCAACAACAGTGCAGGAGGTTCCCTTTTCTCCATACCCTCTCCAGCATTTATTGTTTGCACATTTTTGATGATGGCCTAGGTATTCTTCTTTGTCATGATTTTCAAATTAAAGTTTGATAAAATGCTTGAAGTCATAGGTGGTTCAGTGATGGGTACTTTTTATAAATAAATGAAGTATGAGTTTTATGACTTGATTTATTTATTTTTTATATCCAGAGAGAGTGCTTTTAATTCTACTGTATAATATCATGGTAAATACTCTGATAAAAATGATAAACATGTTGGTAAATTTGTAATTACAAATTTGCTTGAGTATTACTTATATTTAAAAAATCCTTAAAAGTGTTAGATATGGAATTAAGGAAACATTTTACTTTCTGTAGATTAATTACCTTGTATACATTTTTCATTATCTGCCTATCCCAAGCTCAGAAGAGAAGTTACAATATTACTTATGTAACTCCACTTGATGGTCCCCATGGATTAAAAACACAATTAGCATTGTTATACTTCCTTCCATAGAGAAAATGTATGCTTTCTTAGTAAATGTAATATGCTTTTGTTCATGAAGAATGTGACCAAGTAGTGCCAACTATGTTAGGATGCTAAAATAAAAGCATTTACAATCCAAAAACACCTTAAAATTACTCTTACAAAAGAAAGATATTCCATTGTTTTTGGTCGATTACTTAATCATATAAAAATGCTGTTAGAAACAAACAACATAACATTTCAAGATTCAGAGATTTGATGATGGTTTAAATAAAGTTTTTGCCAAGGAACTGAATACACAAAATGAATGACAGCAGCGTTGTAAAGATAAGTTAGATACCGTGAAGTCAAAGCTGCTGTGAGATCCCGTTTCATATCCACTGGTATAGCAGCAACAATAATAATAAAATGGAAAGTAATAACTGTTGATGAGGACATGGAGGATGGAACCCTCGTACATTGCTGGTGGGAATGTAAAATAGTTTAGATGCTGTTGAAAATATATTGATGGTTATTCCAAAAGTTAAACATAGAATTAAGATACAATCCCAAAGTTCCACTCCTATATATATACCCAAGAGAACTGAAAACAAATGTTCAAAGAAAAACTTGTACACAGATGTTTATAGTTGCATTATTCATAATAGCCAAAATATGGAAACAACTCACATGTCTAACAGCTGATGACTGGATAAACAAAATGTGGTATCTTCATATAGTGAGTATTATTCACCTATAAGAAGGCATGATGTACTGATACTTGCTGCAATATGGATGAACCTCAGTAACATTAAGTGAAAGAAGCCAGACACAGAGAGCCACATATTATATGAAATGTCCAGAATAGGCAAATCCATAGAGTCAGAAAGCAGATTAATGGTTACCAGGGGCTGGGAGGAGGGAAGAATGGGGAGTAATTGTGTAATGAGTATGGAATTTGTTTTGGGAGGATGAAAATATTCTGGAATTAGATGGTGGTGATGGTTGCACAGTACTTTGAATGTACTTGAAGTCACTGAATTGTATACTTTATAATGATCAAGTATGTGTTATATAAATTTTAGCACAGTAAAAAAAAAAGTATATTCAGTATGATTATAATGATTATAATCCCTTTCTTGGTAAAGTATTACCAAAGTAGAAATTTTAAAATTAAAAGAAACTTTATTTCAACATTGTTATTTTGTGCTTATGAAATTTACAAAACATTATGATTGGTGAAAATATTTATGAAGTCAAATTAACCTTCTTTTAGAGCTATCACTTAAAGATATGCCTGTTTTGGGCCTTATTCACAGGAGTTTTGTGAGGTACAAAGAACCTTAGAATGGCTGTCTTATGTGGGGTATTGTGCCTCGTCCATGGATTTTTTTTACTAGCCAGCTCTCTTTTCAGGGATTAACAGTGTCTCGTGACCTTCTGTCCTTTACTTGCTAAAAGTTACTCTACATCTGCTTGGTTTCCTAATGTTCTGAGCTTCATGCGTGCCTTTCTGACATGAAACTGTATTCTTGATTAGCACTGACCTAGCTCCCTTGTTTCCTGCCACTGTGGATAAACATCTTATTTATCTTGCTTCCCCATGGTCCTGTTCACTTACACAGATCCATGTGTTTCATCATCTATGCTTCCTCTGCCTTACCAAGAAAACCTGGGTAGCAAGGACCCTAAAGTCAGGAATAAGAAAGAGGGGAGAATGAAAGCTAATAAATCAAAGGCCCTGTCTTCTTTATGAAATCTGTTAGAAATTGTCTGTAGATGATAGCATTGTGGTTCCACATAGACCTTTGATTTCAAAAAAGCCAATGTTACTTAATATTTATTGTATGGCTTATCTAGTAAATTTTTTAAAAAATTTTAATTAATTATTTATGGCTGTGCTGTATCTTTGTTGCTCTGTGGGCTTTTCTCTAGTTGCGGAGCGGAGGCTTCTCATTGTAGTGGCTTCTCTTATTTTGGAGCACGGTTGTGCCGGGCTTCAGTGGTTGTGGCTCCTGGCCTCTAGAGCACAGACTCAATAGTTATGGGACAGGGGCTTAGCTACTCTGCGGGTATGGGATCTTCCTGGATCAGGAATTGAACCCGTGTTTCCTGCACTGAAAGACTGATTCTTCACTACTGAGCCACCAGGAAAGCCCTTATCTAGTAAATTTATGTTTCTACTCAACATAGAACATGTGGTTGTCTGGAGAGTAGTATTTCTCTCCCAAATTATGTTCCACTGAATAGTGATACCCGCAGATAACATGGGAAACTCTGCTTTAGACAGGGGAGGAACCGTGTTCAAATATCTTAGCAAAGGTTGCTGGAGGCCCATAGCATACCTCAGTATGGTAAGGGCTAGAGATGTAAGCTAGAGACATTACTTTGCCAACAAAGATCCATCTAGTCAAGGCTGTGGTTTTTCCAGTGGTCATGTATGGATGTGAGTTGGACTGTGAAGAAAGCTGAGTGCCGAAGAATTGATGCTTTTGAAATGTGGTGTTGGAGAAGACTCTTGAGAGTCCAATGGACAGCAGGGAGATCCAACCAGTCCATTCTAAAGGAGATCAGTCCTGGGTGTTCATTGGAAGGACTAATGCTAAAGCAGAAACTCCAATACTATGACCACCACATGCGAAGAGTTGACTCATTGGAAAAAACTCGAATGCTGGGAGGGATTGGGGGCAGGAGGAGAAGGGGACAACAGAGGATGAGATGGCTGGATGGCATCACCAACTTGATGGACATGAGTTTGAGTAAACTCCGGGAGTTGGTGATGGACAGGGAGGCCTGGTGTGCTGCGGTTCATGGGGTCGCAAAGAGTTGGACACGACTGAGTGACTGAACTGAATATAGCTATCAGTGTCTTACATTAAGAGCGTCAGTTGGGGAGACACTGTCTCAGGGCATTGCAAATCTGTACAACTGTAGTTTTTTTTTTTTTTTTTAAAGCTACTCTTATCAGCTGGTACCAAAAACTACCCATGGATCATATGATCTGTTGAATAAACTTCAGTTCAGTTGCTTGGTTGTGTCCGACTCTTTGCGACCCCATGGATAGCAGCCTGCCAGGCTTCCCTGTCCATCACCAACTCCCAGAGTCCACCCAAACTCATGTCCATCAAGTCGGTGATGCCATCCAACCATCTCATCCTCTGTCGTCCCCTTCTCCTCCTGCCTTCAATGTTTCCTAGCATCAGGGTCTTTTCAAATGAGTCAGCTCTTTGCATCAGGTGGCCAAAGTATTGGAGCTTCAGCTTCAGCAATCAGTCCATCCAATGAATATTCAGGACTGATTTCCTTTAGGATGGACTGGTTTGATCTCCTTGCAGTCCAGGGAACTCTCAAGAGTCTTCTCCAACACCACAGTTCAAAAGCATCCGTTCTTCAGTGCTCAGCCTTCTTTATGGTCCAACTCTCACATCCATACATGACTACTGGAAAAACCACAGCTTTGACTAGACAGATATTGATTGGTAAAGTAAGTCTGTGCTTTTTAATGTGCTATCTAGGTTGGTTGTAGCTTTTCTCCCAAGGAGCAAGCATCTTTTAATTTCATGTCTTCAGTCAACATCTGTAGTGATTTTGGAGCCCCTAAAAATAAAGTCTGTCACTGTTTCCCCATCTATTTGCCATGAAGTGATGGAACCAGAGGCTATGATCTTAGTTTTTTGAATGTTGAGTTTTAAGACAGCTTTTTCACTCTCCTCTTTCACTTTGATCAAGAGGCTTTTTAGTTCCTCTTCACTTTCTGCCATAAGGATGGTGTCATCTGCATGTTGATATTTCTCCCAGCAATCTTGATTCCAGCTTGTGCTTCATCCAGCCCCGCATTTTGCATGATGTACTCTGCATATAAGTTAAATAAGCAGGGTGACAATATACAGCCTTGATGTACTCCTTTCCCAATTTGGAACCAGTCTGTTGTTCCATGTCTGGTTCTAACTGTTGCTTCTTGACCTGCATACAGATTTCTCAGGCGGCAGATAAGGTGGTCTGGTATTCCTATCTCTTTAAAAATTTTCCACAGTTGGTTGTAATCCACACAATAACATAGTCAAAAGCTTTGGCGTAGTCAATAGAGCAGAAGTAGATGTTTTTCTGGAACTCTCTTGCTTTTTTCAGTGATCCAGCGGATGTTGGCAATTTGATCTTTGGTTCCTCTACCTTTTCTAAATCCAGCTTGAACATCTGGAAGTACTCGGTTCACATACTGTTGAAGCCTGGCTTGAACAATTTTGAGCATTACTTTGCTAGCGTGTGAGATGAGTGCAGTTGTGCAGTAATTTGAACATTCGTTGGCATTGCCTTTCTTTGGGATTAGAATGAAAACTCACCTTTTCCTTGGTGTTGGTCTTGATCATTGCCTCCTGTACAATGTCACGAACCTCTGTCCATAGTTCTTCAGGCACTCTATCTATCAGATCTGATTCCTTGAATCTATTTGTCACTTCCACTGTATAAATGTAAGAGATTTGATTTAGGTCATACCTGAATGGTATAGTGGTTTTCCCTACTTCCTTCAGTTTAAGTCTGAATTTGGCAATAAGGTAGGAGTGCATGATCTGAACCACAGCCATCTCCCTGTCTTGTTTTTGCTGACTGTACAGAGCTTCTCCATCTTCAGCTGCAAAGAATATCGTCAGTCTGATTTAAGTATTGACCATCTAGTGATGTCCATGTGTAGTGTTGTCTCTTGTGTTGTTGAAAGAGGGTGTTTGCTATGACCGGTGCGTCCTCTTGGCAAAAGCCTTTGCCCTGCTTCATTTTATACTCCAAGGCCAAACTTTAATAAACTTACTGTACATATATTTAGTTAGCCTATAAATTCTCCATCAAGATATATCTTGTTTTTTTTTTTTTTATTTTACTTAAAAGCATCAGGTGGTTGTCTTTCAGTGATTTTCTTGCTCCTTCTTACTTAATCATACTGAAATATTTTTTTGAGGGAGTGGATAAAGCACTAGGACTTTCCCAGTTTTAATTGGTAAGTAAATTTGCTTACTTACCTCTGTTAAAGCTGTAGTACATAAAAGTCTATTTGTGAAAGCTGTAGATCATAAAAGTCTATTTATTGAACTGGGTATAAAATGTAAGACTTGTGTAATTCAAATGCTCTTTGAAATCCAAATCATGTTTTCATTTACTTAGCATTTTTGTCAAGACAAGCCCTTCTTTTAAAAAGCAATTAGCCTTGTGTGCAGAAGGTGTAATTAATAAATAGGTATATTTCATTACTTCGTTAATCCTTCCCTATAGCACATAGCTGGCATTCAGTGTTTATCTATTAGCATATAAATATGTAGACACTAATATTACATAATATATCCCTAAGACACCTATAATAGGTATCATTTTTTTCTCTTTTCATTAAGTTTAATTGGTGTAGGATTTTAGCTTTAAAAAGCTTCAGCTTTTTCATATACTTGAATTTCTTTTCTCTGTAAAATGCCTTGCATTTCTTACATTGTCTTTCTTGCTTTTGAGAACTTCACAGGTTATAGTGGCCACCTCTAGCAGTCATAAATTATTTTTAAACTCTTATTATAGACAGGATAAGATTAGATCAGATGCCCTTTTTTTTTTTTTTTTTCTTTTGTTTTTTGGATGCAGTACTTAAATCTAGTGGGAAGTGAAGTCTGCAGCATTGTGGACTAAATTCCTCTTGTGTGTTTTAGGGGTGTATTATATTTCTATTTAGACCTGCTCTATCTTTTGACTGGTGACTCAGGGCACTATTAGAGTTGTTTCTATGTGGTTGGCTCCTCATCCCATATACAAGTCAGCTGGGTCTAGCAGTCATAGAACATGGTGGTTCAAAAGCTTCTTCCACATGAGCTAAAATGACTCCCAGGTGAGCTATTGAAGAGCCAGAACGGATCATCCTTCACAAGACAGTTTTGGCACTGAGATGAAGCATAAAGTGAAGGCTTATATAACAAAGCTGTTTTTGTTTGAGTTGGCTTGAAGACTAATCTTGTTTGTTTAGAAATTAAAGTCCTTGTATTGTTTTTGCTTTCTCTAGTCACAAGCAAGCTTTCTTCTTAGGTGGTGTCTAGTATGTACTTTGCATTGTTAAATATGATCTACTAGTTGTATGTCATGGGCTTTCCAGGTGGCTCAGTGGTAAAGAATCAGCCTGTCAAGCAGGAGATGCAGAAGATGCTGGTTCAGTCCCTGGGTCGGAAAGATCCCCTGGAGAAGGAAATGGCAACCCACTCCAGTATTCTTGCCTGGGAAATCCCATGGTCAGAGGAGCCTGGTGGCCTTAGGACAGTCCATGGGATCACAAAGAGTTGGACAAAACTTAGCAACTAAACTATCAATTTCATATTGCAAGGTAGTGATTCACCTTTTATACTCTTACCAGTTTTCTGTTGAAAGAATCCAAATGGTAGAATTCAGAACAGTTTATTTTACCCTTGGAAAATTAAAAAAGGGCCTCATTCCAAAGGATCATCATACTGAAGAGCTTTGGTACAAAACAGTAAAACCAAGAGCAGTTAGGGCGCACATCACCTTCCAGTTGTCAGCCAGGAACATGCTGGTCAAGGTTGGTCAGACAGCCTGCCCCTCCATATAAACCTAGTAACATGTTCAGGCTGGGAGATAGGGCTAGAGAAAAGAATAGGAACAGTGATGTCAGTAGGTAAATCTCAATCTACTAGCCTAGGGGAAGCTGCAGAAGGAGGGAGCTGACGCTCAAGACCCATCCATGTGCCGCAACTGTAGGATCAGTGCAGAAGTCACCGTGGAGGGTGGTCCTCAAGAGTAAGTGGGTGTAGAGGGGCTTCCTACCCCAACCAGCTTCACGTTAAGAGGTAGAACAATGATCTTCATGATCTAGAACATTCTAGACCAGCACTGTCAAGTGGAACTCTTCGCAGTAAGGGAAATGTTAAATATCTGTGCTGTCCAATATGGTAGCCACTAGTTGTAGGACTTTTGAGCACTTGAACTGTAGTTAGGAACTGAATAAGTACTAAAAGCCTTAAAAAGAGCTTTTCTCTTTTGGTTCTTTTTATCTTATGGAGTTAATTAGACAAGTGTACAAAACTATTTATCATAGCATTATTTATAATATTAAAAAGCTTGTATTGGAGTAACACAAATGTACAATTTAAAGCAGTCTATTTGATAACCAGATAGTGGACAACTGTGTAGCTGTTAATAATGCTGATATAGATAGACATTTATTGACAGAAAAGTTGTTTCTAATATGTTAGGTGGAAAAAAGTTGGTTACAAAACTGTGGTTAGTGTGTTCCTATATTTTGGTGTACATATTAGCAAATATTATGTGTATGTGTTACCTGCACATGTACATGGATAGGATCTGGAACCTAGGCATCAAAAGGTGTATCTTAATACTTGTTCTGCCATCTATTACCTTTGTGACTTTGTGTAAGTTGCCTAACCTCTGAGCCTCCTTAGGGTTTTTATATATAATAGTTACCTAGCTGCGCCAGGTCTTAGTTGTGGCATGTGGGATCTTTGATCTTCCTTGTGGCATGTGGACTCTTCGCTGTGGCCCGTGAATTCACTCCTGTGACACGTGGGATGTAATTCCCTGACCAGGGATTGAACCTGGGCCCCCTGCCTTGGGAGTGTGGAGTCTTAGCCACTGGACCACCAGGGAAATCCCAAGCCTCCTTCATTTTTCTACTGTGAAAGAGAGGGAGAAACAGTACCTATCTCATTGAATTCTCTTAAAGATTAAATGAAATAATGTGGCTGAATTACTTAGCTTAGTTCCTGTATAATTCTGTGATAAGGTCATAATAAATGGCAGCTTTTTCATGGTCATACTGATTGCTATTATTATCTCATGTGTGTGTGCACAGGAGAAAGTTTAGGAGGTACATATCACAGTATTACCAAGTTGTCTTTGGTGGGATTACAGGTGATTTGTATTTTCTTCTTTGTGATTTTCTGTGTCTTCTGATTCAAATCTTGAAATTGAGCGTATATTAATTACCTTTACAATTTAAAAATGTTTCAAACTTTCTGTGTCATTAACATAAGACATACCAGTTAAGCAAAAATGACTTATGGAAAAACCAAAAGAGTTCCAGAAAAACATCTATTTCTGCTTTATTGACTATGCCAAAGCCTTTGACTGTGTGGATCACAATAAACTGTGGAAAATTCTGAAAGAGATGGGAATACCAGACCACCTGACCTGCCTCTTGAGAAACCTATATGCAGGTCAGGAAGCAACAGTTAGAACTGGACATGGAACAACAGACTGGTTCCAAATAGGAAAAGGAGTACATCAAGGCTGTATATTGTCACCCTGCTTACTTAACTTCTATGCAGAGTACATCATGAGAAACGCTGGACTGGAAGAAGCACAAACTGGAATCAAGATTACCAGGAGAAATATCCATAACCTCAGATATGCAGATGACACCATTCTTATGGCAGAAAGTGAAGAGGAACTAAAAAGCCTCTTGATGAAAGTGAAAGAGGAGAGTGAAAAAGTTGGCTTAAAGCTCAACATTTAGAAAACGAAGATCATGGCATCTGGTCCCATCACTTCATAGGAAATAGATGGGGAAACAGTGGCTGACTTTATTTTGGGGGGCTCCAAAATCACTGCAGATGGTGATTGCAGCCGTGAAATTAAAAGATGTTTACTCCTTGGAAGGAAAGTTATGACCAACCTAGATAGCATATTCAAAAGCAGAGACATTACTTTGCCAACAAAGGTCCGTCTAATCAAGGTATGGTTTTTCCAGTAGTCATGTATGGATGTGAGAGTTGGACTGTGAAGAAGGCTGAGCGCCGAAGAATTGATGCTTTTGAACTGTGGTGTTGGAGAAGACTCTTGAGAGTCCCTTGGACTGCAAGGAGATCCAACCAGTCCATTCTAAAAGAGATCAGCCCTGGGATTTCTTTGGAAGGAATGATGCTAAAGCTGAAACTCCAGTACTTTGGCCTCCTCATGCGAAGAGTTAACTCATTGGAAAAGACTCTGATGCTGGGAGGGATTGGGGGCAGGAGGAGAAGGGGACGACAGAGGATGAGATGGCTGGATGGCATCACCGACTTGATGGATGTGAGTTTGAGTGAACCCGTGAGTTGGTGATGGACAGGGAGGCCTGGCGTATAGCAGTTCATGGGGTTGCAAAGAGTCGGACACAACTGAGCGACTGAACTGAACTGATGTGACTGAAAGATTTATGAGTTATAGATTTCGTCACTCTTTTTAGAACTGTAACAACCATTTTTGTGGCTATAGAAAATCTGTAAAATTATGGCCGATGGAAATATAGTAATATAGTTGAAACACATTCCTGCACGTAGAATTATAGTTTTAATCACATTTAAATCTGGGAAGAAACATAGTATACACTGAGTTACGTTTTAACCTGCCTCCTTCATAATCAAAGCAAAAAATGTACATTTATTTCTATTTGGAAATGTTTCTGTTTTGTAATTGCTTATTTCTAGGGCCCAAATTCAGTAGCTCTAATGGTGGATTGTTGGCAAAGCAATAGATACCTAGTTAGGGTGTTGCTTTGGTGGATAGTCTTGAATTTTGTATTTATAAAATTTTTGACAAGTAGTCTTTTATACTTCACTTTACTTAGAGTTCATGTTACATGTCAAGTTCTGTCCTAGGCTCTGGGGAATAAGATGAATGAAAAAGGAGGATTCCTGCCTAGAACAGTGTCTGATCAGATTCTGTAAAACAGTGAGATGGTATAAGTGGTATGATAGAGAGATAAGTAAGAATAGTAAGGTATGTCAAAAACCAAAGTCTGCATACTCAGTAAAACAAAGCAGAAAGATGAGTTTATTGTGAGGCTTCAACTTGTAAACTGGGAAACTCAAGGCTATGGGAGCAATGAGTTCTGAGTTGCTCGTAGACTAAGGAATTTTTACGGGATAAATGTGAAAGTTTTTGGCTTTTTCAGTTGATTCGTTGCCTGGTGGTTTTCTTTTTTGACTTTGGATGGTTGGCTGAGTCATGTGAACAAGAAAGTCCAGGAATGGCATGAAATACTTGGCACTTGGGAATTGGCTGGTGTCCTCCATTGATTTCTGATAGGAGCTATAAATTCCTGTAAGTCAGGTTGCCTTTTTACTTACAGTGGATCAACTTGGGTTGATCAACTTCACTTTATCTCTGTATAAGAGACTCTGTTTTGTTTTGGTTCTATAGGTACTAATGAAGAGTGCTCAGCTGTATGTTGAGAGAGGGTGGGTGGTGGGCAGAGAAAGATAAAAAGGGGCTATCAGGAAAAGGCTTCAGAAAGGACAATATGCTTGAGCTATTAATAAATCTTGAAGCTGAGTATATGAGCATTTACAGATTGGTGGATTACTTTCTGGAGTGAAGGTATGAGGCAGCGTGGTGCATCAGGTAGCCTAGGGGTGGTTTGGTGTGGCCTGAGGTAGAATGCAAGCGAGAGGCCAGCCAGTGAGAAAGCAGGAGAATCAGGGCTGTCCAGGAGCGTCAGTGCTGATATTTTCAGGAATATTTTTAGGATAAGAGAAACTGCTGACAAAGTAGCATTATTTTCTTTGATCAGATCTTTTTAAAAAAGTACTCACATTTAACAGATTGTGTAGATTTAGAACTGAGGAGTTCTGAACCATGGGAGTTCATGTGAGATCACGTTTTTTGTTTTTTTATGTGAGTGGATCTTACCATATCACTACATTGACAACTGAAACTATGTTAGGAGTTCCTGACTTGAGAATACCCTTCCTGAAGGATCTTTCAGCTCCTTCTTCTTCTTTCCCTATTGTCTTAGTTCTTCCCCCTCCTTACCACCTCAGCCTTACCAACCAATGACTTTCACAAGGTCTTGTTGCCACTGTTATAGGGACACCTTTAAAGAATTTGTGGGTTTACAAGTTAAGGAAGGGAAAGAAGTTGGAAAAAGATATCTGGGTTTAATAGTTGATTTTGCCATACTGACTTGCTCTTAAGGAGGCCATTCTGTTCTGTATCATAATCCTATGTTGCTTGATTTGGTTTTTTCCTATTCTTTTTAAAATATCAAATCTTCAACCAATTAGATATTCATTTGGGCTAATGTTAGCAAAAATTCTAGAAAGGGTCGTAAGTGAACATCTGAGCATTCCTTCCCTATGAATTTTTCTGTCTCCATATTTAAAAAATATTGAAGTCTTACCTATTGTAACAGAGCAAAACATATAAAACCACCTCTCTGAGCCATTTGTGCCCCTCTATTCATAGCCAAGTGGTTTCTCCTCACCAGTGACTATCAAGGGCAGCCTGGCTTTTATTGTTATCTGGCGTTGTTTCTACCTTTCACCTTGGTTCAAAAAGTACGGATTGCCCACCACATGATTGGCCTTGTTCTTCTCCTTGCAGTAAATAACATAAGGCAAGCATGATATCTGTCCTCATGGAATTTATAGTTTCAGTGGAGAAAACTGTTCCTTTTAAGCTTCCTGAATACCTCTGATAGAAGTTGACAAATCAATAGACATTTCTCTCAACAGTTGAAATCATGATCTGTTTTCCCTTCTGAGAGAAAGGAAATTCTTTTTGGGTTTTACAACTGTACATATTCTTTCCTGGGAGAAGGCAGCTTCTACTTCTTGAGCACATATTTTGAGTTTTTGTGTGAGCCTCTTTCTCTTAAATATCTCTTTTGCAGTTCCTTAAATTTTTTTTTTCTTTTTTTCTCCCCTCAGAATAGCTCTCTGCTAATCAACCTTCTCATCTTCTGATGAAAACATTTCCTAGCAGTTTCATCTCTATGCTGAAAAGCTGGCAAGGGTAGTGGAGGAGGGGGGTGGATAAAAGGGAGAAAAAGATAATGGAAGGCAAGCAGTAAACTGAAGTTAGTAAAATTAAAAAGCAAGCTTTCTGTGGATGCTCTGGCTGCACAAAATATCTGATGTGGTTGCCATGTTAGTGAAAACAGTCTTTTTTTAAAATTTAATTTTTATTTTATATTGAAGTAAAGTTGATTTACAATTTGCGTTAGTTTCAAGTGTATAGCAAAGTGGTTCAGTTATACATATACGTGTATC
This sequence comes from Bos mutus, assembly GCF_027580195.1. Taxonomy (NCBI): domain Eukaryota; kingdom Metazoa; phylum Chordata; class Mammalia; order Artiodactyla; family Bovidae; genus Bos; species Bos mutus. Next base: position 39,685,733 of record NC_091625.1, read on the forward strand.
CATTCTTTTTCAGATTCTTTTCCCATTTAGGTTATTACAGAATATTGAGTAGAGTTCCCTGTGCTATACAGTAGGTTCTTATTGACTATTTTGTTTATAGTAGTGTGTGTGTTGGAGAAGGCGATGGCACCCCACTCCAGTACTCTTGCCTGGAAAATCCCATGGACGGAGGAGCTGGTAGGTTGCAGTCCATGGGGTCGCGAGGAGTCAGACACGACTGAGCGACTTCCCTTTCACTTTTCACTTTCATGCATTGGGGAAGGAAATGGCAACCCACTCCAGTGTTCTTGCCTGGAGAATCCCAGGGACGGGGGAGCCTGGTGGGCTTCCGTCTATGCGGTCGCACAGAGTTGGACACGACTGAAGTGACGCAGCAACAGCAGCAGTGTGTGTGTGTTAATTCCAAACTCCTAATTTATCTTCCCCCGTACCTTTCCCCTTTAGTAGCCATAAGTGAAAACACAGTCTTTTGATTTCATTCCCCTGCAGTCCTTTAATTTTACTTAATTTAGGTACTGGACTATGTTCTGAGTCCTAGCTAGTCATTTTGTAGTTATCTGCCCTTATCAAACAGGCGATTGGGCAATAAATTGCAACCAGAACAAACACATCCTTCGACACCAAAAAACACACAAAATACATGCCCTCATGATTATTGTACATGCTGTACTTGTATCTCAGCTATTTGATCTTTTGTCATCATTGTAAAATTCTGAGATAGCCTAGCATTTTTAAAAGTCTGTTATTTAACTTTGTATCTACTTTTGTGAAATGTCTATTCAAATTCTGTACCTACTGTTGAAGGGTTTTTCTTTTTTTCTTAATGATTTTTCATAAGCTCTTTAAATCAAGCAAATTAGTCCCCTGATGGCTTACAGTTTGGTGATATTTTCCAAGTTTGTTGTTAGCCTTTGTTTAGAATATGTTTTCTGTACAAGATAGTTTTATAGTCAGATTAATCCACCTTTTCCTTGTGGATTTTATTTAAAAGGAGCTTTCCCTAAAGTGGATGTTTAAGTTTACTGAAGAGTGGAATCAGAATTTATGTTGGAGAAGAACATTTCAAAGAGGACAGTCTAGTAATTTTGACATTTTATATGTTCATTGTAAGGAGCCTTGAGTAGACATTAAATCTCAAAGCTCCAAAATCATTCCAAGAAAGCTTACTTTAAGATTAATTTGTCCTTTTTGCATATGTGCTCTGCTAAACACAAAATTATGGAAAATGATAATATTGTGAACTATTTTAACTATTATAGTGATTTCTAGTTTTTTCCTAATCATTGTTTAACATATTTTCATAAAAACCACATATGTCAGTCACATTGTGGCTCTTTTAAAAAATTAAAGTTACACTCAAAAGAAATAGAATTTATTGATTAAATCAAATAGACCTTTAATATAAAAGAAATAATTTATTTCATTGTGGAAACTCATCCCCCTCAGTGTTTTCCCATAATACACATAAAGATTTCTTAGCAGAGTAGGAAGGAAATAGTCTTTCCATTTAATGGAAACAATGTAGGGGACATTTCCTGAGTTATATTTTGCTCAGATCATTTAGTAGCTTTCCTTATTACTGTTGTGAAAATTCCTGTGAGATCTTCAGGAACTATAAATGGTTAATTTATTTGAGCCTTGACTTTACTGCTTTTATCTTCTCTAGAAGCACAGTGATATGAAATATGTTGAATTATTGGTACTGGTAATTTAGCCATTAATACTTAATCAAACCCATACCTATAAATTGTGTTAGTACATTTTCTTGAAAGATCTGGGGTAGGTTGTCTGACAATTGATAATGCCTGTCATTGTGAGAAGTGGAATATCTAACGTGTTATTAGATAAGTTACTTCAGAAAGAAAAAGTCCTACCTTCTCCCTATACATCCTCAGTCAGCACCTTCTAGGACCTGGGGGTGGGAGGGAAGAGATGAATGCCAGGGCTACTTGGTTGCCTGGTTTTACTAAAGAAAGTGGAAACTGTACATTTTTAGAAATGTAAGTTATGAAAATATGAGTTAGAGGTAATACCAGGTAACTTGAGAGTATACTGACCTAAACATAAGGTTTATCTAGGATAAAACTTGATAAAACTACTACTACTTTATTTTGCTGAATTAATTAATTACCAATTTCAAGTTATTTTTTAGGCTTATGAAATTTCTTGAACATTCTTACCTAATTTTGTTTGAAAGTTTCTTGTTGATAAAAAAAATAATGGCATTTTTGAAAACAGTATTCTCTCAATGTGGAATAAATGTCATGTAACCATCGTGTTGGAAATCACTTCTTGTACTATTGTTTTCATTTTCTTATTCAACAGAACTTGTTGAGTGCCTACATTGTGCCCAGGTCCTGTGTTGTAAGTGGCTTTATAAATATTCATCTGAAAAGAAGAAGAGCTCTGTTATAGATCATAGAAGTCTGCCATGGCAGATTTAGAATATAGAGGGATTTCATTTGACACTTGCTCCTAGAAGATGAATAGTAGAGGAGTTCTTCGATTCAGTGTATTCATGGCCTGATGAGAATGTCTGTTAGTACACTCTTCTTGCTGGTTGAATCTCTGTCATTCTCCGTTCTCTCTTTCCAACAAGCATACTTCATTAGGAGTACCTTCTCTGATTTTCCAGACTAGGTCATGTCTGCGTATATGCCTATTCTGTATTTTTCTTAATAGCCTCATCGTGATTATAGTTTTAAAATTTGATTAATCTCTTAATCTGCTTGTCTCTGTTAAGCCATTAAGAGAGGCTTAACAGAGGCTCCCTGTGCCTGAAATTTGCTGGGCACTTAAATATTTATTAATGAACTGTGACTTTTAAGTCATTGCTACCTGCTGGGTATCTTCCAACATGTTTTTGCTTCATCTCCACACCCCAGGGCAAGGTTTTACGGGAGATGATAGGTAATGGGCAGAATTCTGTGCAGTGGAGACCTTGGGAATCCGATCGAGATTGTATAGGGAGTATTCCGAAGGTGAAGGCCGCAGTGTATGTCAGTTATGACACCCACTTTACTAGGGCAAAGTTCACTGTTCCTAACCTGGGTCTTATCTACCTGCCTCATCTTTGGTTAAAATCTTTACAATCTAGTTTTATCTTGAATCTCAGGTTCTCCCCCTGTCAATAAATTATTTATAAGAAAAATAGATTTAGCCTTTGGCATGCATGCGTGCATGCTAAGTCGCATCAGTTCTGTCCGACTCTTTGCAACCCTGTGGACCGCAGCCCACCCAGTTCCTCAATCCATGGGATTCTCTAGGCAAGAATACTGGAGTGGGTTGACATTTCCTACTCCAGCCTTTGCTGTAGATAGTCTTAAATGTTTTATTTCCAGGTTTAACCTTTGGAGCCATTCAAGATTTTAGGATGGGAGAGTTAACATTATTAGACTTCTTATTTTAGTAAGATATTTTGATTTCAATGCATGGGATGTAGTAGGTGATATGCATGTCAGTGCATGAGGAGATAGTTGACAGGTCCTCACTCAGTTAATTCAGCCAGCATTTGTTGAATACCTACCCTGTGTCTGGCTTGTTGACAGGGGAAATGTAGAGATGGAAGATAGTTCCTACATACTAGAACCATACCAGTTCGATCAAACCAGTCAATCGTAAAGGAAATCAACCCTGAATATTCACTGGAAGGACTAATGCTGAAGCTCCACTACTTTGGCCACCTGATGCAAAGAGCTGACCCATTTGAAAAGACCCTGATGCTGGGAAAGATAGAAGGCAGAAGGAGAAGGGGACAACAGAGGACGAGATGGTTGGATGGCATCACCAACTCAATGGACATGAGTTTGATCAAGTTCCGGGAGATGGTGATGGACAGGGAAGTCTGGCGTGCTGCAGTCCATGGGGTTGCAAAGATTCAGACACAACTGAGCAATTGAACAACAGCAAAGAACCATGTAGTCTATTGAGGCAGGGCTCAATAATTAAGCTATGTACTAATTTAATTAATGTCGTGTTCAGAGAAATACAGTATGGAAGGAACACAGGAGAGGTAACCACTGAAACTAGGAGTTTCAGGGGAGGCTTTTTAGAGGCAGTGATAAACCAGTCCTTTCTAAAATGCAAGTAGGGGTTAATCAGGCAAAGAGGATAGGAAAAATCTGTCCAGGCAGAGACAAGAGCACATGTGTAAATACCAGTTAAGGGTTTATTTAGATTATCAAGGTGAGAATTCCTGAGTGATATTTAAAAGATGTCATATACAGCACTTGAACACTGATTGGTTTTAAGGTTTTGCTTGCCTTGGTGACTGGGACATACTGATGTAATTCTGAGAACAGTGGACCCACCAAGAGGTAGAGATGAGTGAGTGATATTCAGTTTTGGATCTGTGGTTTTTGAGGCACAGTGGGATTTCCATATGGATTTATGAATGCACAGTTGGAAACTAGTGTGAGTTTAAGGGTGAGATGAAGGGTAAAGATTGAGATTTGGGATTCTCCATAGGAGTCGTGGCTAAACCTCAGGTACATGGGTAAGATATCAAAAGAGACTGCAGAATAGAAGAGAAGAAAAAGAAGAGGACTAGAGACAGAGGAGAATAAGAAAATTCTTTTTTCCTTTTTAAGGCAGGATCTAAATAAGGAGTTTTAAGTTAGTTTATTTTTTCTCCTCATTATATTTCAAGGAGAAAAAAAGAATAAATGAGGAAATACACATTTGTTCACATTTATTGAAACCCTAAGACATTAAAAATATGCCTAAAGTCAAAGATAAATTTAGTTTTGATCATTGTGAAGGTAGGGAACATTTTCGGCAAGATCATTGAAGCAAGAAAAGATTTTCAGATAATCCCTCAGTGAAACAGAATACTTCTGAGAATTCCAGATAATTGAGATTTTACTTTATTAGCTCTTTATTTTGAATTGCATCTGTTTTTTCAAATATTTTAAGTTCATATATTCAGAATGCTATTGATTTATAAGAAGTGTATTCCATTTTCTCATGGAATACATTGCATAAAAGGTTAAACACTCACACTTTTAAAAGAACATATATGTAATCATAGTCACAGAATGTAAACTTCTTATTTATAAGAAGTTATACAGCTTATACAGCTCTCACTTGGTTTCAGGTCTCTTTCTCAGACCAAGTACTTAAAGTCGGAGAAAAGGAAACTAGATTGTTGCAAAGTGTAAAGTGAAATGACCTTATAACTATACTGTATAGAATCTACTGGAGTCTCAGGCACTTTGGGAAGGAGATGCGATGGCAGGAGGTGGTATAATGGCATTCCCCGTCGCAGCATCTCTCTTGCAAACAAGTATCTCTGACTGCCTGAAGTGCTTAGCCTTTCTCACTTACGTACAGTAGTAACAACTATTGCTTATCATGAACTTGTTGCATGCCATGCATGGTACATGTATCATCTCATTCAGTCCTCATAACATCCTTGCCAGGAGTGGTTGGTGTAAGAATAACAACTGTAATTTGCCAAATATTTAATATTTTCCAAGCGTTGTGTTTGGAGAAGCCAATGGCAACCCACTCCAGTACTCTTGCCTAGAAAATCCCATGGATGGAGGAGCCTGGTGGGCTGCAGTCCATGGGGACGCTAAGGGTCGGACATGACTGAGTGACTTCACTTTCACTTTTCACTTTCATGCATTGGAGAAGGAAATGGCAACCCACTCCAGTGTTCTTGCCTGGGGAATCCCAGGGACGGGGGAGCCTGGTGGGCTGCCGTCTCTGGGGTCGCACAGAGTCGGATGTGACTGAAGCGACTTAGCAGCAGCAGCAGCAGCAGCAAGCATTGTGTTATTTAATGTACATTCATTTAATCCTTACAGAAACTATATGTTTGTCAGTAGATATTTTTATTCCTCCATGAGGCTCAGAGGGGTTGAGCAACTTGCTTTATGTCATACAGCTATGGTCAGGGCTCAAACTCAGGTCTCTGAATTCTAAAAGCTGTACTCTTTGCATTATACCTGCTATCTCACTATTAACTTTCGTTGGGTGGTGATGGGGAACACCGACCTCCTAGAACCTTATGACAAGTACCTAAGCAGTGTCAATAGAATAAAAGAAAGCAAACAATTTAAGGCCACCTTGAACCAGGGCTGGTGTACTGTTTTCTAGACCCCTCTTCAGAGTGTGAGTGCCACCTGCTGGAAGGTTGTAATGTTTCTGTGTGCTTGTGGAGTCCTGAGAAGGTTGCCACAGGTGTGAAAGTGTCAGGTTTCAAAACGCTAATTCTTAAATTTCAGTTCAGGAATGCTAGGGCATTTTGAAGTTAGGTGAATCTCCTGTTTGCCATAAAGTTTGTTTCCTCTTTTATCTTCTTTTTTTTTTTTGCAGAGAGGGAAGGGTTACACACTTTAAAAAAAGATACACTCAATGAATGCTTTCTAAAATAAAGTTTTCTAAAAATAAAGATCAATGGTCAAATGAATCATACTGTTACTTATAACAGATCAAATAAGAATAAAAAATTGGAGTTACTTTGAGATAAGTGAGTTATTGAAGTTTATAAGAGGACCCTTTCCATTTAGATACCCTGAAAAAGGAATCTGGAAGCCCTGGGGGCATCAGAGACTTAGAGAAAAGAAAGTACAGATGAAAGAGGAAGAAAGATGTATGGATAAAAATACAAATGGATTCTGTAATTGTTAGTCTAGCACAAGGCTCCCCAAATGGAGTCAGAATTCTAAATAGTGCTTTAGAGAAAAAAGTTTAGGATTATAGCTTTAGATTGTTTAGGACAGTGAAAAGTAGACACTTTTTATAGTCATTTAGATGCCCGCATGGAAGGGGGACCAGATAAAGTCTTGGCATGCCCCCTGCACGTTCTTCATTAAGGCTCCTTTGGGATCATGTTAGTGCTCTGTAAGTGTCTGGCACAGGAGATGTTATGACTTACTGTGGCACTTTCACAGGAAAATCATGCTATACTAAACTGCTGTTTGTGTGATTAAGGCATATTTATAGTTGTATGAGGTCATGTTGAACAAATATCTGTGTGACAAGAGATTAAAGTTCATTGGTAAAATCTGATATTGCCAAGAATTTGGGGAAGTACAAGTACAAGCATCTCCTTTCTTTTATCCCTTCTCAGATCAACTGTATAAGAAGCTTAGCTTGCATGATAGTATCTTATCTTAGCAGGTAGAATTCTGCAGAGAAGGAGCTGTTGGTGTGTGTGTGTATGCATGTGTGTAAAACATAAAGGTAATGCTCATTATAGAAAACTTGTAAAGTAGAAAAATAGGAAGAAAGAAAAAAATCACACATTCACTATCCAGAGATAATTATATTAATGTTGTGGTATATTTCCTCTTTTATAAATGTATTTTATATTTTGCATATTTTATTTTTTTTAATAGAAAAGCATACAAATTTTATTTGATGTTAAGCTTTGTGTGACACAGGGGCCTTCCTAGAAGTGAAAATGCCAAGAAATGGGTAGGCCTGAGACCTGATATGCCATTTTTAACAAAGAGCAATTAATTGTAGGGACGTGACAAGACAAAGGAAAGGGTTTAAGACTTGGAGGGGCTGCACAGTGTGGGAAGGTGAATATGTAGGGGAAACCAGTGGAAGATAAGGGCTGTCTTAGCATAGTTTGTCTGTGCTGGTCCAGTGCAGTGCCGACTTTCTGTCTTTGTCATGGTCGTAAAACTTCCCTGGGAGAGGGGATTTATGGCAGTCCTCAGTTCTTATTGTCTACTTTTAGTCAGATAAGGGAACCTCCAGGACGGCTTCTTTCTTCATCTCTTGAACCACACATGCCTTCACTGCATACTCACTCTTATGCCAGAGTGTCACATTTTGGGCTGGTATGTTCTAATCCCCTTCACCTTCCCCCCGAATAAAAGATGAAATTTAGATCTGATGAAGGCGAAGAAATGGGAAATTTTGTTCCAGCTTGCCTGGTTGGGGGTGGAGGGGGGACACACTGTTTCCCTTTCTTAAATTTTTTTTTTTAAATGGAAGTATATTTGACCTACAACACTATCTTTGTTCCAGGTGCACACCATGGTAATTTGATATTTCTGTATGTTGCAAAATGATCACGCCATAGCCTTTTTATATCACATCACAGTATTATAGCATAAGTCCTTTTTCATGTATTTTAAAACTCTTGACATATATATTTGAGACTGTGATATATGGATATACCATAATTTACTTATCAGTTTTTTTAGTATTGGCCATTTGTGTTGTTTACTGTTTTTGTTTATTTGTTCCTTCAGTAGATAGAGAATGCATTTGTGTGGCATTTGTAGCATATTTATTTTTTGCTAGCCTTGGAAGTAATCACTGATTTGATCAAGCTGTTTCAATTCCTCAAGTGTCTTCCTTTGTTTCCTGTTCTTTGTATCATTTTCTTCAGGATTTTGTAGCATTTATTGCATTCACAGCCCTTTTAAGGAATACCCTCATAGTACCCCTTTGCTTTTCCAATTCTATACCAGGTTAAATATCTCACCCTGAGCCATTAAGAGCTATGTTTCTGTTCTTTACATCAAGCCAGCACCCTTATACTTTTGCTAAGAGTGGGTGCTAGTTGAGAGAACAATTCCTTTTTAAGCCTAAAGTAAATGTAGCTTGTGGAAAGTTTGAGTCCCTAGAAGAACTATGTTAGACACAGTCTAGTCAACTTATTAAAAAGACAAAATCATTCAAAATGCCTTTTGAAAAGATAGCAACGTTTTATAATATTCCAGGCTACTTACTGCTTGATTTTTGTAAGAATCAGGTACATTCAGTAGATTTAATTCTTTCAACAAATATTTATTGAGTACTTACTGTGTGCTCATGACCATATTAAGCCCTAGGAATATAAAACCAGCAGAAACTTTGCCTTCTTGGAGCTTGTATGTTAATGGAGAGAGACACACAATAAATAATATAAAATAAATAAACAATACCTAGGTCCCCTACTCCTTAAATGAAGCCTTGTGAACAGATGTATTTTCAATAGTTTTTTTTTTTTAATTTTAGAAAGATAATATTGTGTGTGTGTGTGTGTGTGTGTATATATTACCTAATACCAGGGGGAATTCTGATGCACCAATCAAATCTAGTAGTTTCTCTTTCATATTAAAAGAATGAGCATTTG